>NC_066244.1:3737099-4060466 GCF_024542735.1 Bombus huntii
TAACCCCAACCTAACCCCAACCTAACCCCAACCTAACCCCAACCTAACCCCAACCTAACCCCAACCTAACCCAACCTAACCCCAACCTAACCCCAACCTAACCCCAACCTAACCCCAACCTAACCCCAACCTAACCCCAACCTAACCCAACCTAACCCCAACCTAACCCCAACCTAACCCCAACCTAACCCCCAACCTAACCCCAACCTAACCCCAACCTAACCCAACCTAACCCCAACCTAACCCCAACCTAACCCCAACCTAACCCCAACCTAACCCCAACCTAACCCCAACCTAACCCCAACCTAACCCCAACCTAACCCCAACCTAACCCCAACCTAACCCCAACCTAACCCCAACCTAACCCCAACCTAACCCCAACCTAACCCCAACCTAACCCCAACCTAACCCCAACCTAACCCCAACCTAACCCCAACCTAACCCCAACCTAACCCCAACCTAACCCCAACCTAACCCCAACCTAACCCCAACCTAACCCCAACCTAACCCCAACCTAACCCCAACCTAACCCCAACCTAACCCCAACCTAACCCCAACCTAACCCCAACCTAACCCCAACCTAACCCCAACCTAACCCCAACCTAACCCCAACCTAACCCCAACCTTTTTTTTTTTTTTTTTTTTTTTCGTGGAGAAATCCTCATGGACACCCGCTAGGCGGGTAGTGTCGGACTCTTACCGACTAAAACTCCACGGTGGCCTGTCCTGACGCCTGAGTCGAGATGCACCCGGGATCTCTCCCGAATTACTACCGGTTACCCCCGGGCGTCTATCTCTCCTTTCGTCGAAGGGAGGCGTCCTTGATCTTCTTGGAACGCTAGGGGGGGACCACGCCCCCTAGCGCCTCGCTCCTATTGCGTCGTTCTGGGGACCCCGTCCCCCTGACGCCTCTTCCTGGTTTCCACGCGCTCCTACGGCGGCCGCGGCGGCGCCGGTGGCGGCGTCGCGCCCCTGTAGCGCGTTGTATTCCTAGGGCGCTGCGACCTCCTGGACGGGTCGCGATCTCGTTCCCTGCTACGTTCCGCCCGCTCCTTCGCCAGCATGACCTGCTCGCAGTAGGTGCGGACAGCGGAGTACTCCTGGCGCCCTCTGAGCATGGCCGCGACGACCGCTTCGGGGGCTAAGCTCTCGCCGATTTCGAGCCGCAGGACGCGTCGTGGTTCCGCCCACGCCGGGCAGAACTCCAGCGTGTGCTGCGCCGTGTCCTCCTCTTCCTCGCAGTGGTGACAGACGGACGTCGTCTCTCGCCGAATCCTTAGCAGGTACTCGCCGAACACTCCGTGGCCGGTGAGCAGCTGCGTCATCCTGAAGGTCAGCGGTGCCCCGCCTCGATCCCTCCACGCCTCCCAGTTGGGAAGCACGGCGCGAACGGCCCGGTGCGGCCGCACGGCGTCCTCCTGGATCAGCTGCGAGCGCCATCGTTCCCAGGTCTCCTTCCTCGCCTCCTCCCGGATGTTCGGGGCCGGCTGGCCGGCGGTCGATGGCGTCGGATTCCTCTGGTGTTCGTATACGCGTTCGAGCGCCAAGGCTTGCAGCTCGAACGGCGGGGAGGCCGCCAGCACGGTCGCCGACGCGTACGATGTCGTCCTGTAGCCTCTCGCTATGCGGATAGCGGTCGTCCTCTGCAGCCTCCGCAGCAAGGTCAGGCTGCGACGGCTGGTCGCCAGGCTTCTGGCCCAGACGGGTGCCCCGTAGAGGACTCGGGACCGAATCACTCCCTCGTAGAGGCGGCGGACTCTCGATCCCGCTCCGCCGATGTTCGGTAGGAGGCCGCACAGGGCGTTGGCCGCGGCCGTCGCCTTCGGGACCAGTTGCTCGAAATGCGGTCCGAAGGTCCATCCGCTGTCGATCGTGAGGCCCAGGTACCTCATCTGTCGTCCCACCGGGACCTCTTCTCCGCCGATGTTCACCGTCAGCCCGGGGGGAGGCGTTCCTCTTCGCCGCTGGTCGAAGAACCACAGCGCCTCCGACTTGGCCGGCGACACCGTCAGGCCGAGCCTCCGAATGGCGCTCACCGCGCACGCCACTGCGTCCTCCGTGCGGTTCGCCGTGTCGTGCCACCACCGTCCCCCGGCCAGGACCAGGGTGTCGTCGGCGTAGCACACCGTTCCCGCTCCCGGGGGCATCGGACATCGGAGGACCGAGTCGTAGGCCGTGATCCAGAGCAACGGTCCCAGCACCGACCCCTGCGGAACGCCGCGCTCGATCCGTCTTCTCTCCTCTCCGTCCCTGCCGGCGTAGACGATGTACCTGTCGGCGAGGTACGCTCGAACGATCCCCACCAGGTACGCCGGGACCTCGAAGTGGCGCAGGGCTTCCAGGATCCTGCCCCAGGGGATGGAGTTGAAGGCGTTGGTGACGTCGAGCGACACCGCCACCGCCACCCCCTCCCGGGAGACCTTGTCCTCGGCCATGGCCCTCAGCCTCTTCACCGCGTCCACGGTCGAGCGGCCGCGGCGGAATCCGTACTGGCTGTCGTGCCATCCGGGCGTCCTCTCGGTGATGTGAGCCTCCAACCGGGCGGCGACGATCCTCTCCAGCATCTTGCCCACCTCGTCCAGCAGGCATATCGGCCTGTACGCGGACGGCGAGTCCGGCGGGCGACCCTCCTTTCGTAGCAGCACCAGCCTGGCCGTCCGCCATGTCCGGGGGTAGACGCCCTCCTCCAGGCATCTGTCGAACAGGTGTCGCAGGCGGGGAGCCATGGTGACGATCGACTCCGCCCACGCTCGGCCCGGTATTCCAAAACCTAACCCCAACCTAACCCCAACCTAACCCAACCTAACCCCAACCTAACCCCAACCTAACCCCAACCTAACCCCAACCTAACCCCAACCTAACCCCAACCTAACCCCAACCTAACCCCAACCTAACCCCAACCTAACCCCAACCTAACCCCAACCTAACCCCAACCTAACCCCAACCTAACCCCAACCTAACCCCAACCTAACCCCAACCTAACCCCAACCTAACCCCAACCTAACCCCAACCTAACCCCAACCTAACCCCAACCTAACCCCAACCTAACCCCAACCTAACCCCAACCTAACCCCAACCTAACCCCAACCTAACCCCAACCTAACCCCAACCTAACCCCAACCTAACCCCAACCTAACCCCAACCTAACCCCAACCTAACCCCAACCTAACCCCAACCTAACCCCAACCTAACCCCAACCTAACCCCAACCTAACCCCAACCTAACCCCAACCTAACCCCAACCTAACCCCAACCTAACCCCAACCTAACCCCAACCTAACCCCAACCTAACCCCAACCTAACCCCAACCTAACCCCAACCTAACCCCAACCTAACCCCAACCTAACCCCAACCTAACCCCAACCTAACCCAACCTAACCCCAACCTAACCCCAACCTAACCCCAACCTAACCCCAACCTAACCCCAACCTAACCCCAACCTAACCCCAACCTAACCCCAACCTAACCCCAACCTAACCCCAACCTAACCCCAACCTAACCCCAACCTAACCCCAACCTAACCCCAACCTAACCCCAACCTAACCCCAACCTAACCCCAACCTAACCCCAACCTAACCCCAACCTAACCCCAACCTAACCCCAACCTAACCCCAACCTAACCCCAACCTAACCCCAACCTAACCCCAACCTAACCCCAACCTAACCCCAACCTAACCCCAACCTAACCCCAACCTAACCCCAACCTAACCCCAACCTAACCCCAACCTAACCCCAACCTAACCCCAACCTAACCCCAACCTAACCCCAACCTAACCCCAACCTAACCCCAACCTAACCCCAACCTAACCCCAACCTAACCCCAACCTAACCCCAACCTAACCCCAACCTAACCCCAACCTAACCCCAACCTAACCCCAACCTAACCCCAACCTAACCCCAACCTAACCCCAACCTAACCCCAACCTAACCCCAACCTAACCCCAACCTAACCCCAACCTAACCCCAACCTAACCCCAACCTAACCCCAACCTAACCCCAACCTAACCCCAACCTAACCCCAACCTAACCCCAACCTAACCCCAACCTAACCTAACCCCAACCTAACCCCAACCTAACCCCAACCTAACCCCAACCTAACCCCAACCTAACCCCAACCTAACCCCAACCTAACCCCAACCTAACCCCAACCTAACCCCAACCTAACCCCAACCTAACCCCAACCTAACCCCAACCTAACCCCAACCTAACCCCAACCTAACCCCAACCTAACCCCAACCTAACCCCAACCTAACCCCAACCTAACCCCAACCTAACCCCAACCTAACCCCAACCTAACCCCAACCTAACCCCAACCTAACCCCAACCTAACCCCAACCTAACCCCAACCTAACCCCAACCTAACCCCAACCTAACCCCAACCTAACCCCAACCTAACCCCAACCTAACCCCAACCTAACCCCAACCTAACCCCAACCTAACCCCAACCTAACCCCAACCTAACCCCAACCTAACCCCAACCTAACCCCAACCTAACCCCAACCTAACCCCAACCTAACCCCAACCTAACCCCAACCTAACCCCAACCTAACCCCAACCTAACCCCAACCTAACCCCAACCTAACCCCAACCTAACCCCAACCTAACCCCAACCTAACCCCAACCTAACCCCAACCTAACCCCAACCTAACCCCAACCTAACCCCAACCTAACCCCAACCTAACCCCAACCTAACCCCAACCTAACCCCAACCTAACCCCAACCTAACCCCAACCTAACCCCAACCTAACCCCAACCTAACCCCAACCTAACCCCAACCTAACCCCAACCTAACCCCAACCTAACCCCAACCTAACCCCAACCTAACCCCAACCTAACCCCAACCTAACCCCAACCTAACCCCAACCTAACCCCAACCTAACCCCAACCTAACCCCAACCTAACCCCAACCTAACCCCAACCTAACCCCAACCTAACCCCAACCTAACCCCAACCTAACCCCAACCTAACCCCAACCTAACCCCAACCTAACCCCAACCTAACCCCAACCTAACCCCAACCTAACCCCAACCTAACCCCAACCTAACCCCAACCTAACCCCAACCTAACCCCAACCTAACCCCAACCTAACCCCAACCTAACCCCAACCTAACCCCAACCTAACCCCAACCTAACCCCAACCTAACCCCAACCTAACCCCAACCTAACCCCAACCTAACCCCAACCTAACCCCAACCTAACCCCAACCTAACCCCAACCTAACCCCAACCTAACCCCAACCTAACCCCAACCTAACCCCAACCTAACCCCAACCTAACCCCAACCTAACCCCAACCTAACCCCAACCTAACCCCAACCTAACCCCAACCTAACCCCAACCTAACCCCAACCTAACCCCAACCTAACCCCAACCTAACCCCAACCTAACCCCAACCTAACCCCAACCTAACCCCAACCTAACCCCAACCTAACCCCAACCTAACCCCAACCTAACCCCAACCTAACCCCAACCTAACCCCAACCTAACCCCAACCTAACCCCAACCTAACCCCAACCTAACCCCAACCTAACCCCAACCTAACCCCAACCTAACCCCAACCTAACCCCAACCTAACCCCAACCTAACCCCAACCTAACCCCAACCTAACCCCAACCTAACCCCAACCTAACCCCAACCTAACCCCAACCTAACCCCAACCTAACCCCAACCTAACCCCAACCTAACCCCAACCTAACCCCAACCTAACCCCAACCTAACCCCAACCTAACCCCAACCTAACCCCAACCTAACCCCAACCTAACCCCAACCTAACCCCAACCTAACCCCAACCTAACCCCAACCTAACCCCAACCTAACCCCAACCTAACCCCAACCTAACCCCAACCTAACCCCAACCTAACCCCAACCTAACCCCAACCTAACCCCAACCTAACCCCAACCTAACCCCAACCTAACCCCAACCTAACCCCAACCTAACCCCAACCTAACCCCAACCTAACCCCAACCTAACCCCAACCTAACCCCAACCTAACCCCAACCTAACCCCAACCTAACCCCAACCTAACCCCAACCTAACCCCAACCTAACCCCAACCTAACCCCAACCTAACCCCAACCTAACCCCAACCTAACCCCAACCTAACCCCAACCTAACCCCAACCTAACCCCAACCTAACCCCAACCTAACCCCAACCTAACCCCAACCTAACCCCAACCTAACCCCAACCTAACCTAACCAACCTAACCCCAACCTAACCCCAACCTAACCCCAACCTAACCCCAACCTAACCCCAACCTAACCCCAACCTAACCCCAACCTAACCCCAACCTAACCCCAACCTAACCCCAACCTAACCCCAACCTAACCCCAACCTAACCCCAACCTAACCCCAACCTAACCCCAACCTAACCCCAACCTAACCCCAACCTAACCCCAACCTAACCCCAACCTAACCCCAACCTAACCCCAACCTAACCCCAACCTAACCCCAACCTAACCCCAACCTAACCCCAACCTAACCCCAACCTAACCCCAACCTAACCCCAACCTAACCCCAACCTAACCCCAACCTAACCCCAACCTAACCCCAACCTAACCCCAACCTAACCCCAACCTAACCCCAACCTAACCCCAACCTAACCCCAACCTAACCCCAACCTAACCCCAACCTAACCCCAACCTAACCCCAACCTAACCCCAACCTAACCCCAACCTAACCCCAACCTAACCCCAACCTAACCCCAACCTAACCCCAACCTAACCCCAACCTAACCCCAACCTAACCCCAACCTAACCCCAACCTAACCCCAACCTAACCCCAACCTAACCCCAACCTAACCCCAACCTAACCCCAACCTAACCCCAACCTAACCCCAACCTAACCCCAACCTAACCCCAACCTAACCCCAACCTAACCCCAACCTAACCCCAACCTAACCCCAACCTAACCCCAACCTAACCCCAACCTAACCCCAACCTAACCCCAACCTAACCCCAACCTAACCCCAACCTAACCCCAACCTAACCCCAACCTAACCCCAACCTAACCCCAACCTAACCCCAACCTAACCCCAACCTAACCCCAACCTAACCCCAACCTAACCCCAACCTAACCCCAACCTAACCCCAACCTAACCCCAACCTAACCCCAACCTAACCCCAACCTAACCCCAACCTAACCCCAACCTAACCCCAACCTAACCCCAACCTAACCCCAACCTAACCCCAACCTAACCCCAACCTAACCCCAACCTAACCCCAACCTAACCCCAACCTAACCTAACCCCAACCTAACCCCAACCTAACCCCAACCTAACCCCAACCTAACCCCAACCTAACCCCAACCTAACCTAACCCCAACCTAACCCCAACCTAACCCCAACCTAACCCCAACCTAACCCCAACCTAACCCCAACCTAACCCCAACCTAACCCCAACCTAACCCCAACCTAACCCCAACCTAACCCCAACCTAACCCCAACCTAACCCCAACCTAACCTAACCCCAACCTAACCCCAACCTAACCCCAACCTAACCCCAACCTAACCCCAACCTAACCCCAACCTAACCCCAACCTAACCCCAACCTAACCCCAACCTAACCCCAACCTAACCCCAACCTAACCCCAACCTAACCCAACCTAACCCCAACCTAACCCCAACCTAACCTAACCCCAACCTAACCCCAACCTAACCCCAACCTAACCCCAACCTAACCCCAACCTAACCCCAACCTAACCCCAACCTAACCCCAACCTAACCCCAACCTAACCCCAACCTAACCCCAACCTAACCCCAACCTAACCCCAACCTAACCCCAACCTAACCCCAACCTAACCCCAACCTAACCCCAACCTAACCCCAACCTAACCCCAACCTAACCCCAACCTAACCCCAACCTAACCCCAACCTAACCCCAACCTTTTTTTTTTTTTTTTTTTTTTTTTTTTTCGTGGAGAAATCCTCATGGACACCCGCTAGGCGGGTAGTGTCGGACTCTTACCGACTAAAACTCCACGGTGGCCTATCCTGACGCCTGAGTCGAGACGCACCCGGGTTCTCTTCCGAATTCTGCCGGTCACCCCCGGGCGTCTATCTCTCCTTCTTTCGAAGGGAGGCATCCTTGCTCTTCTTTGGAACACTAGGGGGGACCACACCCCCTAGCGCCTCGATCCTGCGCGTCTTCCTGGGGACCCCGTCCCTGACGCCTTTCTTCCTGGTTTCCATGTGCTCCTGTGGCGGCCGGGATAGCTCCGCCGGTTACCCCCGGGGTAGTCCTGCGCTCCGGGGGCTTCTGCCTGCCTAGTACTCCTTGGAGAATCCCAGAAAAATGGCGGCGGTGCGCCTCCTTCCTCTTCGCCAGCGCCCGCCCGAACGTTCACCCATCCTTGTCCGTGCCGCGGCGACCGTTGCTTAACCCATGTGATCGGTGGGAAGTCCACGTCTCCACCGCTGCCAGCGGGCGCTGACAACCTAACCCCAACCTAACCCCAACCTAACCCCAACCTAACCCAACCTAACCCCAACCTAACCCCAACCTAACCCCAACCTAACCCCAACCTAACCCCAACCTAACCCCAACCTAACCCCAACCTAACCCCAACCTAACCCCAACCTAACCCCAACCTAACCCAACCTAACCCCAACCTAACCCCAACCTAACCCCAACCTAACCCCAACCTAACCCCAACCTAACCCCAACCTAACCCCAACCTAACCCAACCTAACCCAACCTAACCCCAACCTAACCCAACCTAACCCCAACCTAACCCCAACCTAACCCCAACCTAACCCCAACCTAACCCCAACCTAACCCCAACCTAACCCCAACCTAACCCCAACCTTTTTTTTTTTTTTTTTTTTTTTTTTTTTTTTTTTTTTTTTTTTTTTTTTTTTTTTTTTTTTTTTTTTTTTTTTTTTCGTGGAGAAATCCTCATGGACACCCGCTAGGCGGGTAGTGTCGGACTCTTACCGACTAAAACTCCACGGTGGCCTGTCCTGACGCCTGAGTCGAGATGCACCCGGGATCTCTCCCGAATTACTACCGGTTACCCCCGGGCGTCTATCTCTCCTTTCGTCGAAGGGAGGCGTCCTTGATCTTCTTGGAACGCTAGGGGGGGACCACGCCCCCTAGCGCCTCGCTCCTATTGCGTCGTTCTGGGGACCCCGTCCCCCTGACGCCTCTTCCTGGTTTCCACGCGCTCCTACGGCGGCCGCGGCGGCGCCGGTGGCGGCGTCGCGCCCCTGTAGCGCGTTGTATTCCTAGGGCGCTGCGACCTCCTGGACGGGTCGCGATCTCGTTCCCTGCTACGTTCCGCCCGCTCCTTCGCCAGCATGACCTGCTCGCAGTAGGTGCGGACAGCGGAGTACTCCTGGCGCCCTCTGAGCATGGCCGCGACGACCGCTTCGGGGGCTAAGCTCTCGCCGATTTCGAGCCGCAGGACGCGTCGTGGTTCCGCCCAGGCCGGGCAGAACTCCAGCGTGTGCTGCGCCGTGTCCTCCTCTTCCTCGCAGTGGTGACAGACGGACGTCGTCTCTCGCCGAATCCTTAGCAGGTACTCGCCGAACACTCCGTGGCCGGTGAGCAGCTGCGTCATCCTGAAGGTCAGCGGTGCCCCGCCTCGATCCCTCCACGCCTCCCAGTTGGGAAGCACGGCGCGAACGGCCCGGTGCGGCCGCACGGCGTCCTCCTGGATCAGCTGCGAGCGCCATCGTTCCCAGGTCTCCTTCCTCGCCTCCTCCCGGATGTTCGGGGCCGGCTGGCCGGCGGTCGATGGCGTCGGATTCCTCTGGTGTTCGTATACGCGTTCGAGCGCCAAGGCTTGCAGCTCGAACGGCGGGGAGGCCGCCAGCACGGTCGCCGACGCGTACGATGTCGTCCTGTAGCCTCTCGCTATGCGGATAGCGGTCGTCCTCTGCAGCCTCCGCAGCAAGGTCAGGCTGCGGCGGCTGGTCGCCAGGCTTCTGGCCCAGACGGGTGCCCCGTAGAGAACTCGGGACCGAACCACTCCCTCGTAGAGGCGGCGGACTCTCGATCCCGCTCCGCCGATGTTCGGTAGGAGGCCGCACAGGGCGTTGGCCGCGGCCGTCGCCTTCGGGACCAGTTGCTCGAAATGCGGTCCGAAGGTCCATCCGCTGTCGATCGTGAGGCCCAAGTACCTCATCTGTCGTCCCACCGGGACCTCTTCTCCGCCGATGTTCACCGTCAGCCCGGGGGGAGGCGTTCCTCTTCGCCGCTGGTCGAAGAACCACAGCGCCTCCGACTTGGCCGGCGACACCGTCAGGCCGAGCCTCCGAATGGCGCCCACCGCGCATGCCACGGCGTCCTCCGTGCGATTCGCCGTGTCGTGCCACCACCGTCCCCCGGCCAGGACCAGGGTGTCGTCGGCGTAGCACACCGTTCCCGCTCCCGGGGGCATCGGACATCGGAGGACCGAGTCGTAGGCCGTGATCCAGAGCAGCGGTCCCAGCACCGACCCCTGCGGAACGCCGCGCTCGATCCGTCTTCTCTCCTCCCCGTCCCTGCCGGCGTAGACGATGTACCTGTCGGCGAGGTACGCTCGAACGATCCCCACCAGGTACGCCGGGACCTCGAAGTGGCGCAGGGCTTCCAGGATCCTGCCCCAGGGGATGGAGTTGAAGGCGTTGGTGACGTCGAGCGACACCGCCACCGCCACCCCCTCCCGGGAGACCCTGTCCTCGGCCATGGCCCTCAGCCTCTTCACCGCGTCCACGGTCGAGCGGCCGCGGCGGAATCCGTACTGGCTGTCGTGCCATCCGGGCGTCCTCTCGGTGATGTGAGCCTCCAGTCGGGCGGCGACGATCCTCTCCAGCATCTTGCCCACCTCGTCCAGCAGGCATATCGGCCTGTACGCGGACGGCGAGTCCGGCGGGCGTCCCTCCTTTCGTAGCAGCACCAGCCTGGCCGTCCGCCATGTCCGGGGGTAGACGCCCTCCTCCAGGCATCTGTCGAACAGGTGTCGCAGGCGGGGAGCCATGGTGACGATCGACTCCGCCCACGCTCGGCCCGGTATTCCGTCGGGGCCTGGCGCCACGTCGCGGGACGCCGTCCTCCTGGCCGCTTCGAAGAGCTCCTCGTCGCTGACTCGCAGTTCCTCGCTCCATCCCGTCGCGGTCGTCGTCGCCGTCTCCTCGTCGTCGTCGTCGTCGTCGTCGACGGAGGAGGGGGAGGATGGCGCCGGTTGGCTCGCGTTCGCGTCTTCCGGCGGGAACAGCGTCCCGACGACGTTGTCCAACAGCGTCGGCTCCATGTCCGAGGTCAGCGGGGGCGCCGAGGGTCGTAGCTTCTTGGTGACCACTTTGTACGGCCGTCCCCACGGGTCGGATTCGACCTCCTCGATCAGCTCCGTCCAGCACCGAGATTTCGCGGTCTTGATCTCCCGCTGAAGAGTCCGTCTCGCCTCCCTGTACTCCTCGTAACGGCGGGAGATCTCCTCCTCGTCGCGCGTCAGTCTGCGACGACGGGCCCTTAGGAATCTCCTGCGGGCCCGAACGCAGTTCTCTCGCATCTCGGCGATCTCCGGGGTCCACCAGTACGTTCCCCGGTCTCGTCCGCCCCCCGGGACGGAGCGCGGCATCGAGGCGTCGCACGCCGCGGTCATGTATCTTCGGAGCTCCTCCGCCTCCTCGTCGATGTCTCCCTGCTCGATCGCCCGTCGGGCGTCCCAGCTCCAGGCGGACACGATCGCGGCCGCCCGCAGCATCTCCTTGTCCATCTCCTTCAGGCGCCATCGCGGCGGCGGCGGCGGCGGGCGGCGACGGTTCTCTCCCGGTCGTCGTCGTCTCCTCCTCCCGGCGTCGTCCTCGGTCCCCAGGGTCACCTCCATCAGAATGTAGAGGTGGTCGGACAGCGTTTCCACCCCCTCGGCCACTCTCCAGTCGCGGATTCGCCTGAGCAGCTCCGGGGTAGCCCACGTGATGTCCACCACCGAGGATCCTCTCCACGCCACGCAGGTGCTCGCCGAGCCCCTGTTCGCCAGCAGGAGCCCCAGACCCGCTGCCCAGTCGGTGAGCATCCTTCCTCGGGAGTTGGTCCTGGGGTTTCCCCATTGCGTCGAGTGGGCGTTGAAGTCCCCCAGGACGAGCACCTGGCGGGGGAGACATCTTCGGACGCACTCGCCGACTCGGTCCAGAAACTCCCCGTACGCGTCCAGGTCGATGTTCGGAGAGACGTACACCGCCACCACCGCCGCTCCTAGCCACTCGACCGCGACGAAGCCGCTGCCACGGTCCAGCAAGAGGCACGAGGCCGACGTCCACGTTATTCCTGTGGATCCGTCCAGGTCCCCGATCCAGTTGGGCGAGTCGGGTATACGATGCGGTTCCGCCACCGCCGCCAGGGCCACCTCGTTCTCCCGGATGGTCTGGAAGAGCAGATCTTGCGCTCTTCTCGACCTACCGAGATTGCATTGCAGCAGGCGCTTGAACTATGCCGCCACCTCCATGGCCTCCTCCCGGCCATCCGCCGCTGCTGCTGGTTCGGCGGCGCTTCCCGGTGTCTCTGCCGCGGCGGCTGCTGCTGCTGCTGCCGCTACCGCTGCTGGTTGGCGGATCGGTCTCCTCCTCTTGACCTTCGGGGGGCTGCATGCCTCTCCGCCCATCCTGTGATTCGCGGGTGCCCCGAGCGACTCGCACAGCGGACACTTGGGAACGGAAGCGGGACACTCTCTGGCGCGGTGTCCGCTCCCGCCGCACCTGTAGCACAGGTGCCCTCGGTCCTCGCCGGATACGCAAGTGGCGCGCACGTGCCCCAGTTCCAGGCACCTGAAACACTGCAGCGGCCGCTTCGGTATGGCCCTTATCCTCGCCGTTGACCAGCCCAGGGCTATCTTCTCCGCCTGGGCCAGCTTGCGGGCTCCTGCCGCCGGACACCTGACCCATGCCGATCCGAGGCCGCCTCTGGTGGCGCCGATCTCGCCCACTTGCACCTCCGCGCTGCCGCATCCCGCCGCCGAGGCCAGTGCTCTTCGCAGCTCCTCCTTCTTGACCGAGATGTCAATCCCGGTCACGCGCAGCTCCGCCATCCTGGTCGGTGTGGCGATTCTCACCGCCGTCGGGTCTAGCGTCTCGGCCAGCCGCGTCGCCAGTAGCGTCGCCTTTCCCCTGTCCTTGTCTCCGGGGACTTGTATTATAATGGCGCCCGTCATCGCCTTCTTCATCTCGAGGCGCTCCGTGCCGAGCTCCGATAGCGGGATCCTCGTTCTTGCCGCTTCCAGGACGTCGGCGTACGACATCCTCGCCCCCTCTTTCAACGTCAGGGTCACCGCGGATGTTCGCGGTGCGCGAGGGGGCGTGACCACCTTGGGTGTCCGCGGTGGTCCTCTCTGCGTAGCGGGGGCGCTCGCCTTCGGTGCGCCCGTCGTCCTGCCGGCCTGGGGTTGCCGCTGTTGTTGCTGCCGTACCCGCGTCGGTGGTGGCGCGGTCGGACCTTTCCTCGCCGCCTCTCCTCCGGCGGCGGCGGCGGCTGCCTTCGCCTCGCTCGCCTTCTTCCTGTTTCTCCTCCTTTTCTTCGTCGTCTCCACCAGCTCCCATCCGCCGTCCTCCCGTTCCCTTCGGGGCGGCGTCGGTTGGGCGACGGGAGGGTCGACGGGGCGGTCCCCGCTGGGTCGTGCTTCGGGGGGGCGTTGACTTCGAGCGTCCCCGAATCGTTCTTCGATGGTCCTGAGAATGGAGGGTCCCAGTTCCCGGACCGCTCTCTCCAGGGCGTCCAGACGCGTCCTGTTCTCGGTTCCGCCTTCCCACGCGGGGCGGGCGTATTCGGGAGCCGCGTCGGAGCATCGCGGGCACTCGTTGATGCGAGCGGCCAGTCTCCTCAGCTCCTGACGGAGGGCTGCGTTCTCCCCCTCCAGCACGGACAGCCTAGCGTCCACGTCGTCGGTGGCACGCGCTGGCCTTTCCCTCCTCGCGGATTCCTCGTTCCAGGCGGCGGTGATATAGCTCGCCGCGTTCTTCAGGGACCTGATGTAGGTCCCCTTCAGGTTCGACGACGTCGTCGCGACGTGCATGATTTCAGACACGTGCATCGTCAGGCCCGCGCTGATTTCCGCCGGAGAACTCGTCCTCATCTGCACCTCCAACTCTTCGGACACCACCGGTGTTGTCGCGGCTGCCGTTCTCTTCCTCTTACCCCTGGACGCCATCGAAGCCAGCGACGACCGCGAGGCGATCGAGGCGACCGACTCCTCGTCGTCGGACCTCGCCCGCCCCCGCGATCCCCCCGCCATCGATGACGTACCGTCGTCCATCGTGGCCGGCGCGAGAAAAACGTACTCGGACCTGTTCGCGGCTCTCAGCGAACGTCTCGTCGCCTTCCTCGGAGGCTCCTCCGCGGTCTCCATCCTGTCGTCCTCTGAATGTCCTCCTACCGTTATCCTCCTCCTCTCTCCCGTTGTTTCATCGCCAGTCGTAGAAACGCGTCCGGGGGCCTGGCGGTCCACCCTCGAACGGCCGTGGTCGCGAGATATCGACGCAGCGGGGCCCACTTCACTACCCGCGACTGCGCCGGTACTGGGGTATCCCTCCCCTGCACCGTAAACTTTGTCGTTTATGTTCTCCATTTCCATATTGTTGTTCGTTTTTCGCCGAGGTCGTCGTCGAAGTCTCCGTCCTGGTGCCACTCACTCTTTCGCGCCCTGCCCCGGTCGAAGCCGGTGCAGGGCGACAGGGAGCCCCGCGAGAAGGTGAGGTGAGTGGTCTTGACAGGCATGGGCCCGCCAACTTCTCCGAAGTTCTCCGCACCGGATCGGCGAACCGACGGGTGCCAAGGGCACCGATCGGCCGCCACCCGACTGTAAGAGAACATCAGATCCATCGGGGTTTCCCAGGGCATGGTCCTATGCCCCGGGAACCCATGCCCGCCTCGTGCTCCCCAACCTAACCCCAACCTAACCCCAACCTTTTTTTTTTTTTTTTTTTTTTTTTTTTTTCGTGGAGAAATCCTCATGGACACCCGCTAGGCGGGTAGTGTCGGACTCTTACCGACTAAAACTCCACGGTGGCCTGTCCTGACGCCTGAGTCGAGATGCACCCGGGATCTCTCCCGAATTACTACCGGTTACCCCCGGGCGTCTATCTCTCCTTACGTCGAAGGGAGGCGTCCTTGATCTTCTTGGAACGCTAGGGGGGAACCACGCCCCCTAGCGCCTCGCTCCTGTTGCGTCGTTCTGGGGACCCCGTCCCCCTGACGCCTCTTCCTGGTTTCCACGCGCTCCTACGGCGGCCGCGGCGGCGCCGGTGGCGGCGTCGCGCCCCTGTAGCGCGTTGTATTCCTAGGACGCTGCGACCTCCTGGACGGGTCGCGATCTCGTTCCCTGCTACGTTCCGCCCGCTCCTTCGCCAGCATGACCTGCTCGCAGTAGGTGCGGACAGCGGAGTACTCCTGGCGCCCTCTGAGCATGGCCGCGACGACCGCTTCGGGGGCTAAGCTCTCGCCGATTTCGAGCCGCAGGACGCGTCGTGGTTCCGCCCACGCCGGGCAGAACTCCAGCGTGTGCTGCGCCGTGTCCTCCTCTTCCTCGCAGTGGTGACAGACGGACGTCGTCTCTCGCCGAATCCTTAGCAGGTACTCGCCGAACACTCCGTGGCCGGTGAGCAGCTGCGTCATCCTGAAGGTCAGCGGTGCCCCGCCTCGATCCCTCCACGCCTCCCAGTTGGGAAGCACGGCGCGAACGGCCCGGTGCGGCCGCACGGCGTCCTCCTGGATCAGCTGCGAGCGCCATCGTTCCCAGGTCTCCTTCCTCGCCTCCTCCCGGATGTTCGAGGCCGGCTGGCCGGCGGTCGGTGGCGTCGGATTCCTCTGGTGTTCGTATACGCGTTCGAGCGCCAAGGCTTGCAGCTCGAACGGCGGGGAAGCCGCCAGCACGGTCGCCGACGCGTACGATGTCGTCCTGTAGCCTCTCGCTATGCGGATAGCGGTCGTCCTCTGCAGCCTCCGCAGCAAGGTCAGGCTGCGACGGCTGGTCGCCAGGCTTCTGGCCCAGACGGGTGCCCCGTAGAGAACTCGGGACCGAACCACTCCCTCGTAGAGTCGGCGGACTCTCGATCCCGCTCCGCCGATGTTCGGTAGGAGGCCGCACAGGGCGTTGGCCGCGGCCGTCGCCTTCGGGACCAGTTGCTCGAAGTGCGGTCCGAAGGTCCATCCGCTGTCGATCGTGAGGCCCAGGTACCTCATCTGTCGTCCCACCGGGACCTCTTCTCCGCCGATGTTCACCGTCAGCCCGGGGGGAGGCGTTCCTCTTCGCCGCTGGTCGAAGAACCACAGCGCCTCCGACTTAGCCGGCGACACCGTCAGGCCGAGCCTCCGAATGGCGCCCACCGCGCATGCCACGGCGTCCTCCGTGCGATTCGCCGTGTCGTGCCACCACCGTCCCCCGGCCAGGACCAGGGTGTCGTCGGCGTAGCACACCGTTCCCGCTCCCGGGGGCATCGGACATCGGAGGACCGAGTCGTAGGCCGTGATCCAGAGCAACGGACCCAGCACCGACCCCTGCGGAACGCCGCGCTCGATCCGTCTTCTCTCCTCCCCGTCCCTGCCGGCGTAGACGATGTACCTGTCGGCGAGGTACGCTCGAACGATCCCCACCAGGTACGCCGGGACCTCGAAGTGGCGCAGGGCTTCCAGGATCCTGCCCCAGGGGATGGAGTTGAAGGCGTTGGTGACGTCGAGCGACACCGCCACCGCCACCCCCTCCCGGGAGACCTTGTCCTCGGCCATGGCCCTCAGCCTCTTCACCGCGTCCACGGTCGAGCGGCCGCGGCGGAATCCGTACTGGCTGTCGTGCCATCCGGGCGTCCTCTCGGTGATGTGAGCCTCCAGCCGGGCGGCGACGATCCTCTCCAGCATCTTGCCCACCTCGTCCAGCAGGCATATCGGCCTGTACGCGGACGGCGAGTCCGGCGGGCGACCCTCCTTTCGTAGCAGCACCAGCCTGGCCGTCCGCCATGTCCGGGGGTAGACGCCCTCCTCCAGGCATCTGTCGAACAGGTGTCGCAGGCGGGGAGCCATGGTGACGATCGACTCCGCCCACGCTCGGCCCGGTATTCCGTCGGGGCCTGGCGCCACGTCGCGGGACGCCGTCCTCCTGGCCGCTTCGAAGAGCTCCTCGTCGCTGACTCGCAGTTCCTCGCTCCATCCCGTCGCGGTCGTCGTCGCCGTCTCCTCGTCGTCGTCGTCGTCGTCGTCGACGGAGGAGGGGGAGGATGGCGCCGGTTGGCTCGCGTTCGCGTCTTCCGGCGGGAACAGCGTCCCGACGACGTTGTCCAACAGCGTCGGCTCCATGTCCGAGGTCAGCGGGGGCGCCGAGGGTCGTAGCTTCTTGGTGACCACTTTGTACGGCCGTCCCCACGGGTCGGATTCGACCTCCTCGATCAGCTCCGTCCAGCACCGAGATTTCGCGGTCTTGATCTCCCGCTGAAGAGTCCGTCTCGCCTCCCTGTACTCCTCGTAACGGCGGGAGATCTCCTCCTCGTCGCGCGTCAGTCTGCGACGACGGGCCCTTAGGAATCTCCTGCGGGCCCGAACGCAGTTCTCTCGCATCTCGGCGATCTCCGGGGTCCACCAGTACGTTCCCCGGTCTCGTCCGCCTCCCGGGACGGAGCGCGGCATCGAGGCGTCGCACGCCGCGGTCATGTATCTTCGGAGCTCCTCCGCCTCCTCGTCGATGTCTCCCTGCTCGGTCGCCCGACGGGCGTCCCAGCTCCAGGCGGAGACGATCGTGGCCGCCCGCAGCATCTCCTTGTCCATCTCCTTCAGGCGCCATCGCGGCGGCGGCGGCGGCGGGCGGCGACGGTTCTCTCCCGGTCGTCGTCGTCTCCTCCTCCCGGCGTCGTCCTCGGTCCCCAGGGTCACCTCCATCAGAATGTAGAGGTGGTCGGACAGCGTTTCCACCCCCTCGGCCACTCTCCAGTCGCGGATTCGCCTGAGCAGCTCCGGGGTAGCCCACGTGATGTCCACCACCGAGGATCCTCTCCACGCCACGCAGGTGCTCGCCGAGCCTCTGTTCGCCAGCAGGAGCCCCAGACCCGCTGCCCAGTCGGTGAGCATCCTTCCTCGGGAGTTGGTCCTGGGGTTTCCCCATTGCGTCGAGTGGGCGTTGAAGTCCCCCAGGACGAGCACCTGGCGGGGGAGACATCTTCGGACGCACTCGCCGACTCGGTCCAGAAACTCCCCGTACGCGTCCAGGTCGATGTTCGGAGAGACGTACACCGCCACCACCGCCGCTCCTAGCCACTCGACCGCGACGAAGCCGCTGCCACGGTCCAGCAAGAGGCACGAGGCCGACGTCCACGTTATTCCTGCGGATCCGTCCAGGTCCCCGATCCAGTTGGGCGAGTCGGGTATACGATGCGGTTCCGCCACCGCCGCCAGGGCCACCTCGTTCTCCCGGATGGTCTGGAAGAGCAGATCTTGCGCTCTTCTCGACCTACCGAGATTGCATTGCAGCAGGCGCTTGAACTATGCCGCCACCTCCATGGCCTCCTCCCGGCCATCCGCCGCTGCTGCTGGTTCGGCGGCGCTTCCCGGTGTCTCTGCCGCGGCGGCTGCTGCTGCTGCTGCCGCTACCGCTGCTGGTTGGCGGATCGGTCTCCTCCTCTTGACCTTCGGGGGGCTGCATGCCTCTCCGCCCATCCTGTGATTCGCGGGTGCCCCGAGCGACTCGCACAGCGGACACTTGGGAGCGGAAGCGGGACACTCTCTGGCGCGGTGTCCGCTCCCGCCGCACCTGTAGCACAGGTGCCCTCGGTCCTCGCCGGATACGCAAGTGGCGCGCACGTGCCCCAGTTCCAGGCACCTGAAACACTGCAGCGGCCGCTTCGGTATGGCCCTTATCCTCGCCGTTGACCAGCCCAGGGCTATCTTCTCCGCCTGGGCCAGCTTGCGGGCTCCTGCCGCCGGACACCTGACCCATGCCGATCCGAGGCCGCCTCTGGTGGCGCCGATCTCGCCCACCTGCACCTCCGCGCTGCCGCATCCCGCCGCCGAGGCCAGTGCTCTTCGCAGCTCCTCCTTCTTGACCGAGATGTCTATCCCGGTCACGCGTAGCTCCGCCATCCTGGTCGGTGTGGCGATTCTCACCGCCGTCGGGTCCAGCGTCTCGGCCAGCCGCGTCGCCAGTAGCGTCGCCTTTCCCCTGTCCTTGTCTCCGGGGACTTGTATTATAATGGCGCCCGTCATCGCCTTCTTCATCTCGAGGCGCTCCGTGCCGAGCTCCGATAACGGGATCCTCGTTCTTGCCGCTTCCAGGACGTCGGCGTACGACATCCTCGCCCCCTCTTTCAACGTCAGGGTCACCGCGGATGTTCGCGGTGCGCGAGGGGGCGTGACCACCTTGGGTGTCCGCGGTGGTCCTCTCTGCGTTGCGGGGGCGCTCGCCTTCGGTGCGCCCGTCGTCCTGCCGGCCTGGGGTTGCTGCCGTTGTTGCTGCCGTACCCGCGTCGGTGGTGGCGCGGTCGGACCTTTCCTCGCCGTCTCTCCTCCGGCGGCGGCGGCGGCTGCCTTCGCCTCGCTCGCCTTCTTCCTGTTTCTCCTCCTTTTCTTCGTCGTCTCCACCAGCTCCCATCCGCCGTCCTCCCGTTCCCTTCGGGGCGGCGTCGGTTGGGCGGCGGGAGGGTCGACGGGGCGGTCCCCGCTGGGTCGCGCTTCGGGGGTGCGTTGACTTCGCGCGTCTCCGAATCGTTCTTCGATGGTCCTGAGAATGGAGGGACCCAGTTCTCGGACCGCTCTCTCCAGGGCGTCCAGACGCGTCCTGTTCTCGGTTCCGCCTTCCCACGCGGGGCGGCGTATTCGGAAGCCGCGTCGGAGCATCGCGGGCACTCGTTGATGCGAGCGGCCAGTCTCCTCAGCTCCTGGCGGAGGGCTGCGTTCTCCCCCTCCAGCACGGACAGCCTAGCGTCCACGTCGTCGGTGGCACGCGCTGGCCTTTCCCTCCTCGCGGATTCCTCGTTCCAGGCGGCGGTGATATAGCTCGCCGCGTTCTTCAGGGACCTGATGTAGGTCCCCTTCAGGTTCGACGACGTCGTCGCGACGTGCATGATTTCAGACACGTGCATCGTCAGGCCCGCGCTGATTTCCGCCGGAGAACTCGTCCTCATCTGCACCTCCAACTCCTCGGACACCACCGGTGTTGTCGCGGCTGCCGTTCTCTTCCTCTTACCCCTGGACGCCATCGAAGCCAGCGACGAACGCGAGGCGATCGAGGCGACCGACTCCTCGTCGTCGGACCTCGCCCGCCCCCGCGATCCCCCCGCCATCGGTGACGTACCGTCGTCCATCGTGGCCGGCGCGAGAAAAACGTACTCGGACCTGTTCGCGGCTCTCAGCGAACGTCTCGTCGCCTTCCTCGGAGGCTCCTCCGCGGTCTCCATCCTGTCGTCCTCCGAATGTCCTCCTGCCGTTATCCTCCTCCTCTCTCCCGTTGTTTCATCGCCAGTCGTAGAAACGCGTCCGGGGGCCTGGCGGTCCACCCTCGAACGGCCGTGGTCGCGAGATATCGACGCAGCGGGGCCCACTTCACTACCCGCGACTGCGCCGGTACTGGGGTATCCCTCCCCTGCACCGTAAACTTTGTCGTTTATGTTCTCCATTTCCATATTGTTGTTCGTTTTTCGCCGAGGTCGTCGTCGAAGTCTCCGTCCTGGTGCCACTCACTCTTTCGCGCCCTGCCCCGGTCGAAGCCGGTGCAGGGCGACAGGGAGCCCCGCGAGAAGGTGAGGTGAGTGGTCTTGACAGGCATGGGCCCGCCAACTTCTCCGAAGTTCTCCGCACCGGATCGGCGAACCGACGGGTGCCAAGGGCACCGATCGGCCGCCACCCGACTGTAAGAGAACATCAGATCCATCGGGGTTTCCCAGGGCATGGTCCTATGCCCCGGGAACCCATGCCCGCCTCGTGCTCCCCAACCTAACCCCAACCTAACCCCAACCTTTTTTTTTTTTTTTTTTTTTTTTTCGTGGAGAAATCCTCATGGACACCCGCTAGGCGGGTAGTGTCGGACTCTTACCGACTAAAACTCCACGGTGGCCTGTCCTGACGCCTGAGTCGAGATGCACCCGGGATCTCTCCCGAATTACTACCGGTTACCCCCGGGCGTCTATCTCTCCTTACGTCGAAGGGAGGCGTCCTTGATCTTCTTGGAACGCTAGGGGGGGACCACGCCCCCTAGCGCCTCGCTCCTGTTGCGTCGTTCTGGGGACCCCGTCCCCCTGACGCCTCTTCCTGGTTTCCACGCGCTCCTACGGCGGCCGCGGCGGCGCCGGTGGCGGCGTCGCGCCCCTGTAGCGCGTTGTATTCCTAGGGCGCTGCGACCTCCTGGACGGGTCGCGATCTCGTTCCCTGCTACGTTCCGCCCGCTCCTTCGCCAGCATGACCTGCTCGCAGTAGGTGCGGACAGCGGAGTACTCCTGGCGCCCTCTGAGCATGGCCGCGACGACCGCTTCGGGGGCTAAGCTCTCGCCGATTTCGAGCCGCAGGACGCGTCGTGGTTCCGCCCACGCCGGGCAGAACTCCAGCGTGTGCTGCGCCGTGTCCTCCTCTTCCTCGCAGTGGTGACAGACGGACGTCGTCTCTCGCCGAATCCTTAGCAGGTACTCGCCGAACACTCCGTGGCCGGTGAGCAGCTGCGTCATCCTGAAGGTCAGCGGTGCCCCGCCTCGATCCCTCCACGCCTCCCAGTTGGGAAGCACGGCGCGAACGGCCCGGTGCGGCCGCACGGCGTCCTCCTGGATCAGCTGCGAGCGCCATCGTTCCCAGGTCTCCTTCCTCGCCTCCTCCCGGATGTTCGGGGCCGGCTGGCCGGCGGTCGACGGCGTCGGATTCCTCTGGTGTTCGTATACGCGTTCGAGCGCCAAGGCTTGCAGCTCGAACGGCGGGGAGGCCGCCAGCACGGTCGCCGACGCGTACGATGTCGTCCTGTAGCCTCTCGCTATGCGGATAGCGGTCGTCCTCTGCAGCCTCCGCAGCAAGGTCAGGCTGCGGCGGCTGGTCGCCAGGCTTCTGGCCCAGACGGGTGCCCCGTAGAGAACTCGGGACCGAACCACTCCCTCGTAGAGGCGGCGGACTCTCGATCCCGCTCCGCCGATGTTCGGTAGGAGGCCGCACAGGGCGTTGGCCGCGGCCGTCGCCTTCGGGACCAGTTGCTCGAAATGCGGTCCGAAGGTCCATCCGCTGTCGATCGTGAGGCCCAGGTACCTCATCTGTCGTCCCACCGGGACCTCTTCTCCGCCGATGTTCACCGTCAGCCCGGGGGGAGGCGTTCCTCTTCGCCGCTGGTCGAAGAACCACAGCGCCTCCGACTTGGCCGGCGACACCGTCAGGCCGAGCCTCCGAATGGCGCTCACCGCGCACGCCACTGCGTCCTCCGTGCGGTTCGCCGTGTCGTGCCACCACCGTCCCCCGGCCAGGACCAGGGTGTCGTCGGCGTAGCACACCGTTCCCGCTCCCGGGGGCATCGGACATCGGAGGACCGAGTCGTAGGCCGTGATCCAGAGCAACGGTCCCAGCACCGACCCCTGCGGAACGCCGCGCTCGATCCGTCTTCTCTCCTCTCCGTCCCTGCCGGCGTAGACGATGTACCTGTCGGCGAGGTACGCTCGAACGATCCCCACCAGGTACGCCGGGACCTCGAAGTGGCGCAGGGCTTCCAGGATCCTGCCCCAGGGGATGGAGTTGAAGGCGTTGGTGACGTCGAGCGACACCGCCACCGCCACCCCCTCCCGGGAGACCCTGTCCTCGGCCATGGCCCTCAGCCTCTTCACCGCGTCCACGGTCGAGCGGCCGCGGCGGAATCCGTACTGGCTGTCGTGCCATCCGGGCGTCCTCTCGGTGATGTGAGCCTCCAGTCGGGCGGCGACGATCCTCTCCAGCATCTTGCCCACCTCGTCCAGCAGGCATATCGGCCTGTACGCGGACGGCGAGTCCGGCGGGCGTCCCTCCTTTCGTAGCAGCACCAGCCTGGCCGTCCGCCATGTCCGGGGGTAGACGCCCTCCTCCAGGCATCTGTCGAACAGGTGTCGCAGGCGGGGAGCCATGGTGACGATCGACTCCGCCCACGCTCGGCCCGGTATTCCGTCGGGGCCTGGCGCCACGTCGCGGGACGCCGTCCTCCTGGCCGCTTCGAAGAGCTCCTCGTCGCTGACTCGCAGTTCCTCGCTCCATCCCGTCGCGGTCGTCGTCGCCGTCTCCTCGTCGTCGTCGTCGTCGTCGTCGACGGAGGAGGGGGAGGATGGCGCCGGTTGGCTCGCGTTCGCGTCTTCCGGCGGGAACAGCGTCCCGACGACGTTGTCCAACAGCGTCGGCTCCATGTCCGAGGTCAGCGGGGGCGCCGAGGGTCGTAGCTTCTTGGTGACCACTTTGTACGGCCGTCCCCACGGGTCGGATTCGACCTCCTCGATCAGCTCCGTCCAGCACCGAGATTTCGCGGTCTTGATCTCCCGCTGAAGAGTCCGTCTCGCCTCCCTGTACTCCTCGTAACGGCGGGAGATCTCCTCCTCGTCGCGCGTCAGTCTGCGACGACGGGCCCTTAGGAATCTCCTGCGGGCCCGAACGCAGTTCTCTCGCATCTCGGCGATCTCCGGGGTCCACCAGTACGTTCCCCGGTCTCGTCCGCCTCCCGGGACGGAGCGCGGCATCGAGGCGTCGCACGCCGCGGCCATGTATCTTCGGAGCTCCTCCGCCTCCTCGTCGATGTCTCCCTGCTCGGTCGCCCGACGGGCGTCCCAGCTCCAGGCGGACACGATCGTGGCCGCCCGCAGCATCTCCTTGTCCATCTCCTTCAGGCGCCATCGCGGCGGCGGCGGCGGCGGGCGGCGACGGTTCTCTCCCGGTCGTCGTCGTCTCCTCCTCCCGGCGTCGTCCTCGGTCCCCAGGGTCACCTCCATCAGAATGTAGAGGTGGTCGGACAGCGTTTCCACCCCCTCGGCCACTCTCCAGTCGCGGATTCGCCTGAGCAGCTCCGGGGTAGCCCACGTGATGTCCACCACCGAGGATCCTCTCCACGCCACGCAGGTGCTGGCCGAGCCCCTGTTCGCCAGCAGGAGCCCCAGACCCGCTGCCCAGTCGGTGAGCATCCTTCCGCGGGAGTTGGTCCTGGGGTTTCCCCATTGCGTCGAGTGGGCGTTGAAGTCCCCCAGGACGAGCACCTGGCGGGGGAGACATCCTCGGACGCACTCGCCGACTCGGTCCAGAAACTCCCCGTACGCGTCCAGGTCGATGTTCGGAGAGACGTACACCGCCACCACCGCCGCTCCTAGCCACTCGACCGCGACGAAGCCGCTGCCACGGTCCAGCAAGAGGCACGAGGCCGACGTCCACGTTATTCCTGCGGATCCGTCCAGGTCCCCGATCCAGTTGGGCGAGTCGGGTATACGATGCGGTTCCGCCACCGCCGCCAGGGCCACCTCGTTCTCCCGGATGGTCTGGAAGAGCAGATCTTGCGCTCTTCTCGACCTACCGAGATTGCATTGCAGCAGGCGCTTGAACTATGCCGCCACCTCCATGGCCTCCTCCCGGCCATCCGCCGCTGCTGCTGGTTCGGCGGCGCTTCCCGGTGTCTCTGCCGCGGCGGCTGCTGCTGCTGCTGCCGCTACCGCTGCTGGTTGGCGGATCGGTCTCCTCCTCTTGACCTTCGGGGGGCTGCATGCCTCTCCGCCCATCCTGTGATTCGCGGGTGCCCCGAGCGACTCGCACAGCGGACACTTGGGAGCGGAAGCGGGACACTCTCTGGCGCGGTGTCCGCTCCCGCCGCACCTGTAGCACAGGTGCCCTCGGTCCTCGCCGGATACGCAAGTGGCGCGCACGTGCCCCAGTTCCAGGCACCTGAAACACTGCAGCGGCCGCTTCGGTATGGCCCTTATCCTCGCCGTTGACCAGCCCAGGGCTATCTTCTCCGCCTGGGCCAGCTTGCGGGCTCCTGCCGCCGGACACCTGACCCATGCCGATCCGAGGCCGCCTCTGGTGGCGCCGATCTCGCCCACTTGCACCTCCGCGCTGCCGCATCCCGCCGCCGAGGCCAGTGCTCTTCGCAGCTCCTCCTTCTTGACCGAGATGTCAATCCCGGTCACGCGCAGCTCCGCCATCCTGGTCGGTGTGGCGATTCTCACCGCCGTCGGGTCCAGCGTCTCGGCCAGCCGCGTCGCCAGTAGCGTCGCCTTTCCCCTGTCCTTGTCTCCGGGGACTTGTATTATAATGGCGCCCGTCATCGCCTTCTTCATCTCGAGGCGCTCCGTGCCGAGCTCCGATAGCGGGATCCTCGTTCTTGCCGCTTCCAGGACGTCGGCGTACGACATCCTCGCCCCCTCTTTCAACGTCAGGGTCACCGCGGATGTTCGCGGTGCGCGAGGGGGCGTGACCACCTTGGGTGTCCGCGGTGGTCCTCTCTGCGTTGCGGGGGCGCTCGCCTTCGGTGCGCCCGTCGTCCTGCCGGCCTGGGGTTGCTGCCGTTGTTGCTGCCGTACCCGCGTCGGTGGTGGCGCGGTCGGACCTTTCCTCGCCGCCTCTCCTCCGGCGGCGGCGGCGGCTGCCTTCGCCTCGCTCGCCTTCTTCCTGTTTCTCCTCCTTTTCTTCGTCGTCTCCACCAGCTCCCATCCGCCGTCCTCCCGTTCCCTTCGGGGCGGCGTCGGTTGGGCGGCGGGAGGGTCGACGGGGCGGTCCCCGCTGGGTCGCGCTTCGGGGGTGCGTTGACTTCGCGCGTCTCCGAATCGTTCTTCGATGGTCCTGAGAATGGAGGGACCCAGTTCTCGGACCGCTCTCTCCAGGGCGTCCAGACGCGTCCTGTTCTCGGTTCCGCCTTCCCACGCGGGGCGGGCGTATTCGGGAGCCGCGTCGGAGCATCGCGGGCACTCGTTGATGCGAGCGGCCAGTCTCCTCAGCTCCTGGCGGAGGGCTGCGTTCTCCCCCTCCAGCACGGACAGCCTCGCGTCCACGTCGTCGGTGGCACGCGCTGGCCTTTCCCTCCTCGCGGATTCCTCGTTCCAGGCGGCGGTGATATAGCTCGCCGCGTTCTTCAGGGACCTGATGTAGGTCCCCTTCAGGTTCGACGACGTCGTCGCGACGTGCATGATTTCAGACACGTGCATCGTCAGGCCCGCGCTGATTTCCGCCGGAGAACTCGTCCTCATCTGCACCTCCAACTCTTCGGACACCACCGGTGTTGTCGCGGCTGCCGTTCTCTTCCTCTTACCCCTGGACGCCATCGAAGCCAGCGACGAACGCGAGGCGATCGAGGCGACCGACTCCTCGTCGTCGGACCTCGCCCGCCCCCGCGATCCCCCCGCCATCGGTGACGTACCGTCGTCCATCGTGGCCGGCGCGAGAAAAACGTACTCGGACCTGTTCGCGGCTCTCAGCGAACGTCTCGTCGCCTTCCTCGGAGGCTCCTCCGCGGTCTCCATCCTGTCGTCCTCTGAATGTCCTCCTGCCGTTATCCTCCTCCTCTCTCCCGTTGTTTCATCGCCAGTCGTAGAAACGCGTCCGGGGGCCTGGCGGTCCACCCTCGAACGGCCGTGGTCGCGAGATATCGACGCAGCGGGGCCCACTTCACTACCCGCGACTGCGCCGGTACTGGGGTATCCCTCCCCTGCACCGTAAACTTTGTCGTTTATGTTCTCCATTTCCATATTGTTGTTCGTTTTTCGCCGAGGTCGTCGTCGAAGTCTCCGTCCTGGTGCCACTCACTCTTTCGCGCCCTGCCCCGGTCGAAGCCGGTGCAGGGCGACAGGGAGCCCCGCGAGAAGGTGAGGTGAGTGGTCTTGACAGGCATGGGCCCGCCAACTTCTCCGAAGTTCTCCGCACCGGATCGGCGAACCGACGGGTGCCAAGGGCACCGATCGGCCGCCACCCGACTGTAAGAGAACATCAGATCCATCGGGGTTTCCCAGGGCATGGTCCTATGCCCCGGGAACCCATGCCCGCCTCGTGCTCCCCAACCTAACCCCAACCTAACCCCAACCTAACCCCAACCTAACCCCAACCTAACCCCAACCTAACCCAACCTAACCCCAACCTAACCCCAACCTAACCCCAACCTAACCCCAACCTAACCCCAACCTAACCCCAACGTTGTGCAGAGGTGTGCAAAGGTGTCCAACGGTGTCCAACGGTGTCCAACGGTGTCCAACGGCGACCAACGCTGTCCAATGTTGTCCCACGGCGTCCAACGTTGCAGTGCAGTGTAGGTCATCCAAGATTCATTCTTTTCGTGGCTTTTGGTGATCCATACTGAACCCACGACGTTCCACGGTGACCAACGGTGTCCCACGGTGCAGTACAGTCTAGATCGTCCATGATTCTCTTAGAGGATTTTGGTGATCCAAACTGGACTGTTGCGTAGTTCTTGGCTTGGTATCGTTTTCCAAAGATTAATCAACTGATTAATTAGTTTTTGGAAAAGGATGCCAATTACCAGGACTCACCACGAGGAGGTGACTACGCGCGAGACCCGCCCATGGGTTATGTAACACTACACATTCGATCTCGACATTCAACCTGTTGGCAGGATGTCGAGTTTTGACTCTACTTAACCATGGGCCTGCGTATGAAAATAGTTGCTTCGTAGCCTAACTGCGAATCACATATCTCCAACGCAGCGCTTACATGAATCTTTACAAACGTAGAACAAAGCCTACGTAACGCAACATCCATCTCCCACACAACGATTACATCGATCAGTACAAATATCCTACAATAATTCGCATCCCTACTGGCAGCATTCGGTATCAAACACACATTTATCTAACTAGGAACGAAAAGAAGAAAATGTAGCTACTGACACTGTATATACCATTTCGTGTCTCGCAGAAGGGACATACGAGTCGCTGTACTAAACTAGTTGTCGTTTTATTTTTGCGACACTGTAAGATATTGAAGATACTGAAAAGTTATAAACTCTAACGTGATCTTAATAAATATACCTTAAAAAAAAAAAAAAAAAAAAAAAAAAAAAAAAAAAAAAAAAAAAAAAAAAAAAAAAAAAAAAAAAAAAATCGCGGCGCGCCCGAAACGAACGAGATCGCGATCTCTCGAAAGAACTCACAAACCTACGCGACGTACCCCCGTGCACGAGATAACCCCGAGGTTCAGCGGAAAGCCCAAGAATTGACCGTAACACGATTCCTGTTTCGCCGTTCGAAACTTACACGAGTCGCGGTCGATGCCGCCGACCGATGATGCCAGTGATCCACGGGTAATTCAGCCGTGGATCCAGCACATAGGCCAGCAACTTAACACACTCCAACTGAACACGTGGAACCCGGGGATGGACCGCTGAACAGGATTGCGAAGGCAAGAGGCCTCAACTGAACAGTGGGGTCCACTCACGGGGAGGGACCGCTGAACAGGATTACGAAGGCATTGTCCTCCACTGAACAGTGGGGTCCACTCCCGCGGGCCCGAACAGAATTACGGAGGACGTGAAATTGCAGGTCCCTGACCGAGTACCGAAGTACCAATCGGACAGGACTGCAGATCCACGACTGAATCCCCAACAGATTCGCAAGCATCACCGGCGCGACGACAACTCCCGCGATCCGATGCGAACGTCGAGCAGTCGTCGAGCAGTCACCAAGACAGAGGTCTCCTTGGGGCGACTTACGAATCTCAAGAGTTGTCTCGTGCACGTTGACCCGCACGCACTCCAAATACGCGCAAGCGAGTACGCCACGCGACAGTTTGAAAGAACTGAGTGATCGCGAGCCGATAAATCGCGAGTACAATAAGTACTGTGTGGTAAGCGAGTGGAGGGAGACGAGATTTTCCTTTTTTCGTTCTAAGATGGATAAATATCGTTGTACAGAATGAGCTCACAATGAACTTAACATAGGTATCTACCTAACGATTAAGTAAAACTAAAACGAACGCATCCCGCGATGTCCCGCGATGTCCCACGATGTCCAACGGTGTCCGACGGTGTCCAACGGTGTCCCACGTTGTCCAACGATGTCCCACGGTGTCCAACGATGTCCCACGGTGTCCAACGGTGTCCCACGGTGTCCCACGTTGTCCAACGGTGTCCCACGACGTCCAACGGCGTCCAACGGCGTCCAACGGCGTCCAACGGTGTCCAACGATGTCCAACGGTGTCCAACGGTGTCCAACGGTGTCCCACGGTGTCCCACGGTGTCCCACGGTGTCCAACGGTGTCCAACGGTGTCCAACGGTGTCCAACGGTGTCCAACGGTGTCCAACGGTGTCCAACGATGTCAAACGTTGTCCAACGGTGTCCCACGACGTCCAACGGCATCCAACGGCGTCCAACGGCGTCCAACGGTGTCCAACGGTGTCCAACGATGTCCCACGTTGTCCAACGGTGTCCAACGTCGTCCCACGGTGTCCAACGTTGTAGTCCAGTGTAGATCATCCAAAATTCTTTTCGCGGCATTTGGTGACCCACACTGGACCGACGATGTCCCACGTTGCAGTCCAGTATAAATCATCCAAAATTCTCTTAGAGGCTTTTGGTGATCCATACTGGACCAACGGCATCCCACGGTGTCCCACGGTGCAGTCCAGTCTAGATCATCCAAAATTCTGTTGGAGGCTTTTGGAGACCCAAACTGGACCGACGGTATCCCACGGTGTCCCACGTTGCAGTCCAGTCTAGATCATCCAAAATTCTGTTGGAGGCTTTTGGAGACCCAAACTGGACCGACGGTATCCCACGGTGTCCCACGGTGCAGTCCAGTCTAGATCATCCAAAATTCTGTTGGAGGCTTTTGGAGACCCAAACTGGACAGACGGTACCCCACGGTGTCCCACGTTGCAGTCCAGTCTAGATCATCCAAAATTCTGTTGGAGGCTTTTGGAGACCCAAACTGGACCGACGGTATCCCACGTTGCAGTCCAGTCTAGATCATCCAAAATTCTGTTGGAGGCTTTTGGTGACCCAAACTGGACCGACGGTATCCCACGGTGTCCCACGTTGCAGTCCAGTCTAGATCATCCAAAATTTTGTTGGAGGCTTTTGGAGACCCAAACTGGACCGACGGTATCCCACGGTGTCCCACGGTGCAGTCCAGTCTAGATCATCCAAAATTCTGTTCGAGGCTTTTGGAGACCCAAACTGGACCGACGGTATCCCACGGTGTCCCACGGTGCAGTCCAGTCTAGATCATCCAAAATTCTGTTGGAGGCTTTTGGAGACCCAAACTGGACCGACGGTATCCCACGGCGTCCAACGGTGTCCAACGGCGTCCAACGGCGTCCCACGTTGCAGTCCAGTTTAGATTATCCAAAATTCTCTTCGTGGCTTTTCGTAATCCAAACTGGACTGTATTAGCGTGGTTCTTAGCTTGGTATTGAATTATTGTGCAATGCTTGTATTTATGGATGTTGTGGTTTTCCAAACGTTAATCAACTGATTAATCTGCGAAAACGATTACATCTATCAGCACAAACATTGTACAATAATTCGGTACCGTACTGGCAACATTCTGTATCAAAGATACATTTGTCTAACTTGGAACGAAAGAATGGAAATGAAACTATTGACACTGCGTATACAATTTAGAGTCTTGCAGAAGAGACATACGACTCCTTGTACTAAACTTATGAAAATATCGAAAAGTTATATACTCCAACGTTACCGCAATATGCTTCTTTTAAAAATGGGGAAACGGGAAGAAGCCTGAACAATTAGACAATGGAAGAAAAATCATTTGGGTATCTAGCATACATATTTAATATGCTATGAAATGTTCATATATGTAATTGAAATCTACTTTCTGCTAATTGATAAATTTGAAGCAAACTCATTTACTTGATGCGGTATATGAAAGAAACAGGTATTTTTAAAACGAGAACATTTTATACATGAAAAATAAACTACTAATAATGGTTAATTATAGATCAAATTACTATTGATTAAATTTTAGCAAATATAGAGAATCATTTGTATCTTTTTAATCGAAACTAGGGTTACGTTGAAAACAAGAATTTTAAGTAATTGAATTTAATCTGAATTAAAAATTCACTATGAAATTCGAATATTTATAAAATTCTACATTACTGTTAAAAGATTGAAAATATCGCGGTCCAAGAAATGTTAAAATTTATGGTTCTAAGAACGAACAATCACCAGCGGAAATTCCAATTGCAATGAATTAAATTTTAAAAAATATTTGAAGCCTTTATAGCAACTTTAAGATATTTCATTATAATACTTTGTTGCGCATGAAATCGCTCACAGTTTCAAATATGTCAATCTATATATAATATACATTCGTAATAAATTTCTGTATTTTAGCAGTTATGGTAACGTTAACGCTGACAAAGAAATAGCAGTATTTTCAGTAATAAACGTGGTAATAAGGGGCGCTGAAAAGGAAACAAAGCAGTAGCCAGAAGGGCTACTAAAATTCAATCGTATTCCACTCTATATAAACCCGATCAACACGCCGAGAGTGGAACTGAATATTCTTGTTTCGCAACACTAATTTACTACAAATATTTATGAAGCAGAAAATTTTCAAAATCAAACGCGATGAGTGCTTCGTTATATCTGCAATATCAATTAATCTACCATTAAAAAAAAAAATTAAGCCTGAAAGTTCCCGATATTTGATACGCAACGCTAATAAGTATAAATCTACGCACTCGTATTTAAGCAATACGCAACACTAATAGCGAGAGATCAAAGTGCAACCATTTAAGAGGTTGCTGATGAACGATCACACTTGTACAACTCTTGCAGCTGTACGTGTGATCCAGGAACAGTGTCCGACCAATGCAGTCGGGGGGTTTGGGCATTTTGTAAACGCAACTCTACTTAACAAAACGCGATCATTCATTATCGCAACGCTAATTCTTATAGTGAATTCAAATAAAAATTACTATTTACTATATGAAAAAGCTACTTTAAATATTCTGATATTGCTACTTGCAATACTATAAAATTAATTGAAAATTAACATTTCTATAATCTAATTTTAAGCAATAGAAAATAGGATAAATTCTAAATATTCATAATAAAATTTGCAAAAGACAATCGCGATATCGTAATTCGCAACTCTAAAGCAAACGCGATTATCATTTTATCGCAACTCTAACTCAAACCGTAATCATTTTCTCATCACACTAATAAAAAGCCGCGATGTCATCTCGCAACTCTAATACAACCCGTAATTAATTTATCGCAACACTAATAAGAAAAATCGCGAGTGGGGGGCTGACATATCGCAGTGCAACCATTTAGAAGGTTGCCGATGAACGATCACACTTGTACAACTCTTGCAGCTGTATCGTGTGATCCAGGAACAGTGTCCGACCAATGCAGTCGGGGGGTTTGGGCATTTTGTAAACGCAACTCTACATAACAAAACGCGATCATTCATTATCGCAACGCTAATTCTTATAGTGAATTCAAATAAAAATTACTATTTACTATATGAAAAAGCTACTTTAAATATTCTGATATTGCTACTTGTAATACTATAAAATTAACTGAAAACTAACATTTTTATAATCTAATTTTTAACAATAGAAAACAGAATAAATTCTGATACGTATAATTCTATAAGAAATTATAAAAATTTATATAAAATTTGCAAAAGGCAATCGCGATATCGTAATTCGCAACTCTAAAGCAAACGCGATTATCATTTTATCGCAACTCTAATTCAAACCGTAATCATTTTCTCGCCGCACTAATGGAAAGCCGCGATGTTATTTCGCAACTCTAATACAACCCGTAATTAATTTGTCGCAACACTAATAAGAAAAATCGCGATTTGCCCAATGGGACGATGGACCGATATATACATCGGCCAAAAAAGCAAACTGCTACTACTACTACTACTACTACGAATACTAAAATCGAGCATAGTGACAAAGTAGTAACAATAATGACTTCCCATGCTCTGGATGACCCAGAGGATGGGCAGCCATTAGTAGTTGCCCTCTTGAGTGGCAGTTTGCCGGGCCTCTTCGGCTTATAGCCCCTTCTTTCTTCGGGCGCAATGCCCGCTGAAACTTAAATCTAAGCTCGAGACTTCTAAATCGCAAACAAAAAAAAACTTATAAAGGTAAAATAAAAATATAAACCGCGGAAGCTGATTGAAGTGCACATGGACTGACCAACGATCACAGCAGTGATCGTTGCCCACTCGCATGTGCGTGCTCGAGCAATATACGTTCGTTTCGAGCCCACTCGCGACCGCGACCGCGAAATTCGAAAAATCGAAAAGCAAAACCAGAGACGAGAGCATGCTCTACTCGTGCCAGTTTCACCTTCGATTTTTCAAATAATTTTCCAGAAACAGGTTGGTCCCGACCAGAGACTGTGCCAACCTGCCCGGCCCTACCTACTTATAATTAACAGACATACCAGAAAGTATACTACCTATCCTACCTAGCGCTATATTTAAAAATATGTGCAAAACAGGCACACCAACACACTCGCTCCACGGTTCTCACACAAACGCTCGGGAGCAAAGGTCCTACACTAGAGAGGACGTCCCGGGACGCCTCCGACACCCGAGCTTAACACACACCATGCACACTCTAAGGTACGTACCGTTTTCCTGAAATCGACTGACGAAGACTAGTGACCATTGCGTAAAACGTGATAAAACACGTCTGAGGAAATGATATCGTTAAAATAAATGTAAGTAAACTTGGAATTATAATTCTAATTTACGGCAACATTTAAAGCGTGGTTACACTTAATCGCGTGGGCGATATTATCACAAATTGTGATTGTATCGAGACGTAAATTGAATCGATATATGTTTCGACATTTTTAATATTTGATGTTTTAACGAATGAAAAAAAGCGACGCAGTTCCACGGCCTAACAACACACACACATAACGTGGAAAATACGTCGTGCACGGTACACTAACACATCGTCAGTCGCTGACAAATTATTACATTACTTAATTCTAGATCATCGTGCCCAGTGTCTTTCTCCCATTCAAGTAGCACCTGGGCACGTGAATGAGGTCCTGACAATGGGCACGGAAAGGGTTAAACCTGAAAATCCTGATCTAAAAAAATTATTAGTTTGTGTAATTTTTATTTAACGGACTAACGTTCTCTGATTTTATATTTTACTACATCGTTTCTGATTAAATCTACTTTATTGATTTAATAGTAACTAAGTAACTCTACTTTATTAATTTAATAAATCAGAACAAAACTTTAATATTGCATAAAGGTAGCGTTAATTGAAAAAGACTGTGACTCGATCAAATGGAATAATTGACTTCAAATATATTACTAAGAAAGAAATAATCTCAGGCGATCTCTTTATCAAAGCATATACTCGAAAGTGCAGAAGCAGTGTTCAAAATTATTGCTTTGATTCAAAAATCTGCCTGTCGCGAAGTGTCTTCTTGCACGTAAAATTTCACATATTCTTGTACGGGAAAAAATGAATTTTGATTCATATTTTAACTTCTAACCGAAATGAAATAAACGAACGTGACTTGATATTGTTACGATTAATTCATTGCTTAAAATCAAGTATGTTTATGTTAAACAGGTATATTCGTGTACATATTTGCCATTTGCAAATATTTATATGGAATGTTAACATGCATATTATAAATAACACGAATATATTCTCAAGTGTATGTATTTAAACTAATTATTATAATCGCGCTGTGCAAGAAGACCTATCCTAAACTAATAAATTTAAAAAAAGAATGTTACTACTCACGGGTATAAAAAATACCCGCGGTCACAATGCTCGCAAAAAATTCTACGTAATACAACCAGTCACCCGTGCCGATTCGGACCTTTCATCCTACGACATGATTGAGTGACCGGAGGAACAGAAATGCATGCGACTCACCGTTCGAAGTAGAGAAACAGAGGACGTTACCGTAGATGCTGCGATAACCCAGCAAATATGATCAGGAAGACTAACATCAGGCAGGGGCCGTTGAAAGTCCAGTGGTGGAAATGGTGGTTGTTTAAGGGCGGGTGAGGGGAGGGGGGTGAGAAAGAAGCGAAACATCGTTTCGACAATTTTCTTCTTTTTCCTATCGAACGTTTATTTAGAAAATACTGCTATTTTTTTTCCACTTAAAAATTATTATTAAGTAATTGGAACAATTTTGAAAAATATTATTTAGTTGAAAATTGTAAGATATTTCTCGATAGCGAACAAATGCTTACGAATACCGCGAATGCAATGCAATCGTTTGCAAGAATTATACTGTTCGCAATTAGAATATATACTATGAATTTTCGTTATCAGAATACGAAATATACATTCCACTAATACACTATAGTCGCGTGTTATAAATATTGCAAAATATTTGCAAGGATTCAAAAGTTCGCCACTTAAATATACTTAAAGAATACTGCACAAACGCGCGCCCAACCTTGTTTCGAGGTATTTGAATCCAACTGTTACTAAGTTGCAAGTTTATGACGTTATAACTCAATTTGAAACAATAAGATAATTCGTTAAAAATTGGCTTGAAATAAGAGAATGATTTCATACATCGGGATCTTTCAGAAGAATCAATGGACTCGCGCGACGCACTCCTGTGCACAAAATAACCGCAAGATTCAGTGGAAAAAAAGAATAGATTTTTATACCTCGTTCCAAGTCAGATAAGTATCATTGTACAGAATGGGCTCAGAATGGATTCGACAAGGCCAAGACATATCCCACGGTGTCCCACGGTGTCCCACGGTGTCCCACGGTGTCCCACGGTGTCCCACGGTGTTCAACGGTGTCCAACGATGTTCCACGGTGTCCAACGTTGTCCAACGATGTTCCACGGTGTCCAACGGTGTCCAACGGTGTCCAACGTTGTCCCACGGCGTCCAACGTTGCAGTCCAGTGTAGATCATCCAAAATTCTTTTCGCGGCATTTGGTGACCCACGTTGGACCGACGATATCCCACGTTGCAGTCCAGTGTAGATCATCCAAAATTCTTTTCACGGCATTTGGTGACCCACACTGGACCGACGATGTCCCACGTTGCAGTCCAGTGTAGATCATCCAAAATTCTTTTCGCGGCATTTGGTGACCCACACTGGACCGACGATGTCCCACGTTGCAGTCCAGTGTAGATCATCCAAAATTCTTTTCGCGGCATTTGGTGACCCACACTGGACCGACGATGTCCCACGTTGCAGTCCAGTGTAGATCATCCACAATTCTTTTCGCGGCATTTGGTGACCCACACTGGACCGACGACGTCCCACGGTGTCCAACGATGTCCCACGGTGCAGTCCAGTCTAGATCATCCAAAATTCTCTTAGAGGCTTTTGGTGATCCAAACTGGACTGTTGCGTAGTTCTTGGCTTGGTATCGTTTTCCAAAGATTAATCAACTGATTAATTTTTGGAAAACGATGCCAATTACCAGGTCTCACCACGAGGAGGTGACTACGCACGAGACCCGCCCATGAGTTATTCAACATTATGCATCGGTCTCGACATTCAACCTATTGGTAAGAATGTCGAGTTCTGACTCTACTTGATCATGGGCCTGCGTAAAGAGATAGTTGTTTCGTAGCCTAACTGCGAAACACATATCTCGAACGCAGCGCTTACATAAATCCTTACAAACGTAAACCAACATACATAACACACCATCTATCTCCCACACAACGATTACATCGATCAGTACAATAATTCGCAACCCTACTGGCCGCATTCGGTATCAAAGACACATTTGTCTAACTTGGAGCGAAAGAAACAATATGAGGCTACTACGGAAAGGGAGCCTCAACAATCAGACGATGAAAGAAAAACCGCGGCGCGCCCGGAACGAACGAAATCACGATCTCTCGAAAGAACTAACAAACCTACATGACGTACCCCCGTGCACCGGATAACCCTAAGGTTCAGCGGAAAGCCCAAGCATTGACCTTCGCCCGATTCCTGTCACATCGTCTGGATCTTATCACGGTCGATGGCACCAACCGATGATACTAGCGATCCAGCAAATAGGCCTGCGATTTAACACACTCCAACTGAACAAATGAAGGCCCGGGGAGGGACCGCTGAACAGGATTACGAAGGCAAGGCCCCAACTGAACAGTGGGGTCCACCCCCGCGGGTTCGTCACTTGAACAGGATTACGGAGGACGTGAAATGCAGGTCTCTGCCCGAGTACCGAAGTACCATTCGGACAGTATCGCGGATCGCAGGTATCACCAGTGCGATGACAACTCCCGTGATTCGAGGCAAACGACGAGCAGTCGTCGAGTAGTCATCAAGACAGAGGTGTGCTTGGGGCGACTTACGAATCCAAAGAGTTGCCCAGTGCGCGTTGACCCGCACGTACCCGGAATACGCGCGAGCGAGTACGTCACGCTACGGTTTGAAAGAACTGAGCGACCGTGAACCGATAAATCGTGGGAACAATTTTTTAAATGTGGTAACCGAGGGCATCACGAGAGACGAGATTTTTATTTTTCGTTCCAAGATAGATAAGTATCTTCGTACAGAATGAGCTTACAATGCACATAACATAGGTATCTATCTTAAGATTAATTAAGGCTAAAACGCTCGCATCCCACGGTGTCCCGCGATGTCCCACGGTGTCCCGCGATGTCCCACGGTGTCCCGCGATGTCCCACGGCGCCCCCGCGGGGGGGTCTTAGTCCGGTCTAGATCACCAAAACTATTTTGGATGATCAAGACCAGACTATATTGAAGTAGTTTTTAGCTTGATATCGTTTCTCAAATAATAATACTAATATTCAAAATAGTACTTGGTTTATTATTATTTGGGAAACGATACCAATTACCGGGACCCACCACGAGGAGGTAACTACGCTCGGGTCCCATTTATATAAACAGTTTTTAAGCATTGGAAGCAGAGATGTAAAATTATTTTATAATAAAGCGACATTGTAGCGGCGATATTGTTTTGCCGATTTAATACGATATCCATTTTTATCATTTTAATAGTTCCTGCAAACTAAGACTAAATTCACACTTCTTTAATACTAGTTTTCGACTATCAATTAGTTTGAACAAAATTCTCTTAGTGACCTCTGGCTATCGAAACTGGACTGTTGCGCAGTTCTTGGCTTGGTATCGCTTTCCAAAGATTAATCAACTGATTAATTTTTGGAAAACGATGCCAATTACCAGGTCTCACCACGAGGAGGTGACTACGCACGAGACCCGCCCATGAGTTATTCAACATTTTGCATCGGTCTCGACATTCAACCTATTGGTAAGAATGTCGAGTTCTGACTCTACTTGATCATGGGCCTGCGTAAAGAGATAGTTGTTTCGTAGCCTAACTGCGAAACACATATCTCGAACGCAGCGCTTACATAAATCCTTACAAACGTAAACCAACATACATAACACACCATCTATCTCCCACACAACGATTACATCGATCAGTACAATAATTCGCAACCCTACTGGCCGCATTCGGTATCAAAGACACATTTGTCTAACTTGGAGCGAAAGAAACAATATGAGGCTACTACGGAAAGGGAGCCTCAACAATCAGACGATGAAAGAAAAACCGCGGCGCGCCCGGAACGAACGAAATCACGATCTCTCGAAAGAACTAACAAACCTACATGACGTACCCCCGTGCACCGGATAACCCTAAGGTTCAGCGGAAAGCCCAAGCATTGACCTTCGCCCGATTCCTGTCACGTCGTCTGGATCTTATCACGGTCGATGGCACCAACCGATGATACTAGCGATCCAGCAAATAGGCCTGCGATTTAACACACTCCAACTGAACAAATGAAGGCCCGGGGAGGGACCGCTGAACAGGATTACGAAGGCAAGGCCCCAACTGAACAGTGGGGTCCACCCCCGCGGGTTCGTCACTTGAACAGGATTACGGAGGACGTGAAATGCAGGTCTCTGCCCGAGTACCGAAGTACCATTCGGACAGTATCGCGGATCGCAGGTATCACCAGTGCGATGACAACTCCCGTGATTCGAGGCAAACGACGAGCAGTCGTCGAGTAGTCATCAAGACAGAGGTGTGCTTGGGGCGACTTACGAATCCAAAGAGTTGCCCAGTGCGCGTTGACCCGCACGTACCCGGAATACGCGCGAGCGAGTACGTCACGCTACGGTTTGAAAGAACTGAGCGACCGTGAACCGATAAATCGTGGGAACAATTTTTTAAATGTGGTAACCGAGGGCATCACGAGAGACGAGATTTTTATTTTTCGTTCCAAGATAGATAAGTATCTTCGTACAGAATGAGCTTACAATGCACATAACATAGGTATCTATCTTAAGATTAATTAAGGCTAAAACGCTCGCATCCCACGGTGTCCCGCGATGTCCCACGGTGTCCCGCGATGTCCCACGGCGCCCCCGCGGGGGGGTCTTAGTCCGGTCTAGATCACCAAAACTATTTTGGATGATCTAGACCAGACTATATTGAAGTAGTTTTTAGCTTGATATCGTTTCTCAAATAATAATACTAATATTCAAAATAGTACTTGGTGTATTATTATTTGGGAAACGATACCAATTACCGGGTCCCACCACGAGGAGGTAACTACGCTCGGGTCCCATTTACATAAACAGTTTTTAAACATTGGAAACAGAGATGTAAAATTATTTTATAATAAAGCGACATTGTAGCGACGATATTGTTTTGCCCGGAGTTTATTTGTTCTTACATTACTTGTAATCTAACGGTCTTGTTACTCCGAGGCAAAACAACGACATGATTTGAAATGTCCTCTGACTCATGTCCAGCTACAAATAAGATGTGGTTGCCTTCGGTTAAATTGCACTCGCTTCCTTGATTCCATGAATATGGTGTTGTTTCCTTAGTTTTGAGCAGACATGGAAAATTACATCTTAAGATTACACTCTGTGTTACCACAGGTTTTATACGAAATAGTGAAATGAGAAATTAAATACTGTATTTAAAATTAAAAAATAATGCTATGTAGAAATAAAATAGTACATCAAAGACTTGATAGATTTCGTTAATAAAATGAAACAAAATAAATCATTAATTCACTCACTACGAATTGATGGTATTGATTTAAATCAATGAATGTAGAGTTACAACCGATTAACGGTACAACTGCTATGAATTAAGAGCGTAATTACTTTGAATTAATGGCAGAATGTGGTTATAAATTATTGGTATAACTGTTAAGAATTAATGGAGTAATTGTTTTAGATTAATGGCTTAAATGTTGTAAATTAATGGCTCAGGTGATATAAATTAATGGTTTACATGTTGTAAATTAATGGCTAAATGTATAAAATAACAGTTTAAAAGTTACAAATTAATGGCCTAGACGTTAAAAATTAATAGCTTAAATGTTATAAATTAATAGCATAAATGTATACAATAACTGTTTAAATTTTGAAAATTAATGGCCTAGACGTTATTAATTAATAGCTTAAATGTTATAAATTAATAGCATAAATGTATAAAATAGCAGTTTAAATGTTGTAAATTAGTGGTTTAGATGTTGTAAATTAATAGCTTAAATTTTATAAATTAATGGCTTGAATGTTATAAATTAATAGCTTAAATGTTCTAAATCAATAGCATAAATGTTATAAATTAATATTTTTGACGTTATAAATTAATTCCTTAAATGTTATAAATTAATGGCTTAAATGTATAAAATAACAATTTAAATGTTGTAAATTAATAGCATAAATGTTATAAATTAATAGTTTAAATGTTATAAATTAATTGCTTAAATGTTATACATTAATAGCTTAAATGTTATAAATTAATAGCATAAATGTATAAAATAACAGTTTAAATGTTGTAAATTAGTGGTTTTCGATGTTGTAAATTAATAGCTTAAATGATATAAATTAATAGTTTAAATATTGTAAATTAGTAGCTTGGATGTTGTAAATTAATAGCTTAAATGTTATAAATTAATAGCATAAATGTTATAAATTAATAACTTAAGTGTTGTAAATTAATGGTTTAGACGTTGTGAATTGCTAGTTGCATTGTTGTTATTTGATTTTTTTTTTTATTTACCTTATATTTAAATTCTTCTTCGGTGTTCACTCTCCGGAAATTCAGGCACAAAAGAGCTCGCGCGCGACTTCCGTGTTCCTTATATACCTTGACAAGATGCCGGTTTGTTAATCAAACGGTAACGATATTTTCACATAGCAGGGGACGGTTTTTCCATTATAACAAAATCAAATTGAACGATTTCTTAATTTTTATCGTAAATTGGCATCTTTAACGATTTAGTACGATATCCATTTTTATCATTTTAATGGTTTCTACAAACCAAGACTAAATTCACACCTCCTTCATACTAGTTTTCGACTATCAATTAGTTTGAACTGAAAGGGAAAAGAGCCTAACAGCGATCGATGACGTTACTATGAAATTAGTTAAGGTATTAAATAATCAGACAGATAAAATTCATATTAAGCGTTATATTATATTATCGTTTATATTATATTATTCGTTCATTTACTCGTGCTAATTAAAAAATAAAATGTTCTTTTTTCTTGAATAACACCTACTCACTGTATGCGATATTTAAAATTCTTATTTAATACTTACTTAAAAGTCAGGTTCTTTTTTCATTCCTCTCGAGTTAAACGAGTAAATTGACTCGTTATAGCTGTAACATAAAATGGCTCTTCTTTCTTTAATAGCGCTTGCATCTATGTATGTGATACAGATATTAATTATGTAGCGAATAATATTCTTCGTTAGATCTATCAAAGGATTTATTAGGCTTGAAGAAGTATCAAATTCTATGTAAATTAACTAAATGATTTTATTCGATTAGTATTCGACAATGTCTATCATATTTGGCAACCTTTTTTCATAATAAATTTTGCTCGGATCAATTATTTTATAATAAATTGCAGATTATGCCACTGTATATTATAAGATATTTGCCTATAGCTCTTTTATTTTTCTAATTCATTGATTTTATTATTAGTCTCGTTGATTTTTCCCGTGAGTATCTGTTGTACGTACATCTTCATTATGCTCCGATTTTTAACATCGTCGGATAATTATCTTTTTCGTAGAATAGTTCGTACAACCGTAAACTCGTACTGTTTTAAAAATCTTTAGGTAATTAATCATTACAGGAGTGAACTTGTCGGGGATTTCGTGGGTGTGAATTTTCGTAGAAAGGTATAAGATGATTCGATCTATTGTAGCTGGTTTTTTTTTTAATAAAAATTTATTTCATGTTATTCCTGGCAAATCACATGGCGCGATTAATAACTACGATACACGTTCAGTATGGACTCCAGCTTGCTGCGATTAGGCCATCGAGAAATTAAACGAAAGACGGAGAAAGAGTAACGATCATTCTCGAATCTGGCGAAAGTCTGACGCATTTTTATCTTCATCTTAAATTGACTAGTTTCCATTCTCATTCTAAGGCGAGTATCGCAGAGAGGTTGGAAAAATGATTTTTCGTTGGAAAGTCAGATTTTATTCAATTTTCATTTCTCCGATCTCGCCCTATCAACTCAAGATCAACTTCAATTGACGATTAATTAGACTCTTTGAAAAGTTTCACATCCCTCATGATCACGACAGACATTGCGCACGACGATTAATTCGTTTCGAAGTTTTTCTTTATACAGAAGCAAACCCGCGACCGATGAGTTCGCGACAGGAAACGGTAACAAGGCTCGGCGCAGGATATCCCCGACTCTAAACCCGCGAGCAAGAAGGCCATGAACTTAGGGGATTAAGAAGATGCGCATCCTGCAGACCAATCTAACCGGGTTTTTTACGTGTCGCTCACTCAAACATATATTTCTGTTTAATCCATTTCTTCCACAATCACGGCTCTTTTTTTCTTTTATCTTTCCGTCAAGAAAAAAAAACAGTTTAGATACGTCCTATTATCCTATACCCTCCCTATTTCCATTCATCAGCCATTTTCCACTTACAACAATTACATCTCTTTCTTCTTCAACCCCAACTTTTCTTTCTCAAATAACATTAAGCTTTTCAATAATTTCCTCTTTCTATTCCCTCCCGCTCAATCTTCTTCCAACGGATACATTTTTCTTTCCTGTTTGTGTCCATAATGCGCCATAATTCTCATCCACCCTTGCAATCCACCCTAATTACCTCCATATTTCCTATAATTCTATATAATTACTAGCATTAATACTATTCTATATTATTACGTATATTATTATATATTAATACGTTTCATTTCTTCAAGTGGAATTTATTTAACGTCAATCGCTTTCCACGCGGTATCCGTGTAATTACAAGATTCCAACTTCCAACAAGATTCTTTCCGACTAATATATTTCCATATTACAATTACTACCTTTCGTAATGGTGTTCTATTAGATTGCCCGATTCCATTGTACGTTCAACAATTACACCTTTCTTAAAGCAACCATATTATTAACCTTTCAAAACTACTCCATCTGTCGTCTATTGTTTTGAAGCCGAATTTCACAATTTGTGTTCAAGGGTCGAATAAACGATGCACGCATGTATCTCCTAAATGTATCTTTACTTATTCTTTAGTCTCTTAGAATCCAAATAAATCCCCTCTTCTACCATCCAGACAATTATATTGCCTTACGTATTGCCTATTATCATTTTATACTCTCTTTTTATTCCTTTCTTACTTCTTTCAACTTTCACGCGTCTAACGTCTACGATCTTTTTACACATTTTATAATTTTCACAAAACTAGCCCATATTTCGACAAAATCTCACACCAAACTAACGTCGCTATTACCTTTCGCACATCCAGATTAGATACGCGCTTATTTTAATTGCGCATCTTTATTACATACCACGTCTTTTCATCCTATACTTTTACGCTTTTATCATTACCTGCTTTACGCAAAACGCTTTACATTCCCAAACAATTTTATTTACACATCTTATTTACACATTCGCACACTACTTCGTCCTGCCCTTTCTTCGTTTCACACTTCTTCTTCCACGCTCGCACCCAACCAACGAGATTATACGTTTCCACATTATCAGCGATTAAACGCCCTTTTTCTTCTTCTCGTTAGTCTTTCTGCTTCTCGTCATCGTTCTCCTGCTGCATCGTCCATTCGTACTCGCCGCCAATTTATAGTAACGAAAACAAACCGGTATAACCAATTTGTACAACCAATTTGATAATTAGAATTATTCTACGCGTTATATTTACCTCGATCTGCCATCGACGTACCTTTATGTTCGACTCCAGATACCAAAATATCTTACACAGTTCCGATCACGTAAAACTTCGCAGCAACCGTGGATCATACGCTCGTCAGATGGCAAAGTGACCGCGAACAAGATGTCGGTCATGAACTACGTAGCGTTCAGATCGACCACTCCGTCCAATAAACTATTCTAGTACCTTGGAATAAATTTATCTCGTATCAAATACCCAATCAATGTCTTGCCCTTCTTACGCTGTCACATCGTCATCGTCTTACTTCCCTGTCTACCATATAGTTTTAGTGTATTATACATATACATTATTCATACATATCATATATTATATATCGACATATGAAATAGAAGAAAGGCACGCCACAAGTTGATATCTTTTTTAACTGAAGTATGAAACTTTTTTATTTTTCATTTGTAATGAATAGAACCTTTACCAACATGTTTGTTACATGTTTCTGGTTCAAATGACACGGAGCACGATATAATTTGCGTGCTTTATGGATGAGAATCAAAATACATATCGATAAGCAAACAGAATTCGAATTATACCGTGTTTGGTCTCATTTTAATCAAGAAAGATCTTGTAAATGCGCTAGCAAAATTTAATTTAAAAAAAAATGTCAAAGACAAAAAAGTGTTCGATTTGTACTGACAGATGTACATCGTTTAAATGATATCTAAAACTTAGCCCTGAAACTTACCGACGCGTCATGTAAATTCCACATGATTGCCGCCCATTGATTACCTCCATATGGTGGGGATAACGTCCATTCCATTACCGAGAGTAGATTCTTCTCCTGCAATTGTTATCGAAGGTTTCCTTTCCAGTATTCACTTGCATCCAGGTTCGTGCACGTCTCACGATCAAAGTATCAGTGACATATTATATCTATATACTTTCAACGAAAAGCGAAAAGAAAAAATTTCAAAAAAGAAATAAGCAACTAACAAACAAACAAACTAACTGAAGCGAAAAGATGGGAAGAGAGTAATATGTTCGACAAAGTTAGATTTTAAGCTTTTTTTATTGTACTTATTGACAAGTACTATTAATACATGACTGAAATTGCACAGTAAAAGTTAAATATTACAACGAATCCAATGTGCGCTCTTACTTTAGAGCAGTGGCAGATTATAATTTTTATCGTTTTTGTATAGCGACCATGACACTTGCTTCTTTAAATTTAAATTCTTTATTTTTTAAATTACATTATTTTTAAATTAGATTAAATTATTTAAATTTTTTAAATTACAATCAAGTTATGAAATACTATATATACCATGTCAGAACGTATGTCGGAATATCATGTCGCTGAAATAAATAGTTGAAATAATAAAATAGCGAATAAAATGGATAACAAGTACAAGTAAAACTACAACAAGAAGAAAGTAGAACTAATCGAAACTGACCTCCTTATTTTATTCTATTCGCTCGTGCACGAACAAGAATAAAAGTGAATACTGGGAAGGAACCGCAAATAATAATTGCAGAAAAAGAACCTCTCGGTAATCGCGTGGTCGTCATCCCCATCACAGGGGGGGAGGCCCTTTCCCTTAACGCGCCGATAAGCTCAACGGTTGAGCAGCATGTAACATGATCCAGTGTCAGATAACGCTGAGACAATGTAAATTTAAAAGTGAAGCCTTTTTATCCTTCACTTTTCTTCAAATCAAACTGTTACTGACTACATGTGTATTTGTGGCATTTTCCTGATTAAAGTGAGATCAAATACGGTATAATTCGAATTCTACTTACTTATCGATATGTATCTAATTATCATTTATAAAGTAAGCAAATACGTCCGCAAATTATATCGCGCTTGGTGTCATTTCAATCAGAAACATGTAACAAACATGTCGGTAAAAGCTCCATTCATCGCAAATAAAAAATGAAGGAGTTTGATTTCTCAATTAGAAAAGAGTCACAGCTAGTCACGGTCCTTTATATTTTACATTTTATTATGTTGCGATAGGCTTCGACTCACAGTCCCTCTTCCTCTTTCATTTTCTTCATCTTTCGCGTTGTCCTTTCTTACGCTCCCCGTATCTACCGTCCCATCGTCAATGTTCAGTGTCTCTGTGCACTGAATCGTTTCTACCTCTATACTACTCTCCAATTGCAGAGCTTGGATCACCGCATCATAAAATACTTGCAAGTGTTGCAGATTTCCTGGATGTGATTTATTTGGTTGATATGTAATTATTATTATAAGTTATTACAGCATAATAAGTAATTAAGGTATGTATTTATTTGAAAAAGCTAGAAAAATGCGGTCACTGGCATAGTTTGCGTCGCTTGAAAATCATTTGAGATCAGCAGTGATGTAGTATAGTTTCCCTTTGACGCATGCAGAAACTGGATGGCCGAATAATATGATCTGATCCAGATTCAAATATCGATGAGACAATAATGAAACAATACCAATGTAATAGTGAAATTTGTTTATACTTTACTCTTTTAAAATTAAACTTTCGCTAATGAATTTGTGAAATTTGTGATTTACTTATCGAAAATAAGTTGCTATCGCTCGTAAATAAGCCGCCGCCTCCTCCATCGATATCCGAATCATACAAAAACTGTACCTGGATAAGGAGCACCCAACCCACACGTGTTAGCGACTACGTTATTTTCAGCTAGCGGAGTCAAACAAAATATGTACAAGAAATTTACGTGGCCAACGCGATCGCGACTGAGGGGCGAGAGCGTTGTCGAAGTGAACGTTCCCCCACCCTTGCCCGAAGAACAAGGTAGCTGATGAAACGAAAGCGGAGATGATCCTTGCATTGAAAATCAGTGCATTAAAAATCGCTTGTAACGCTGACCGAAGAGAGCGAGTTATCTTGTCTTGTAAGAACAAATTGTTCCTTTCCCCGCGTTTTCCTGTCGTTAAATAGTTCGCTTCGACTCTTTATTTTGTCTCGTTGTTAATTTCTCTCCAAGTTTCGTTAGCCGTTCTTTCAGGTTTCCTATCACGTTTGCAATAATTATGTCGATATTTGTCATTTATAACAATAATTTCATGAATCTAAAATAATTATACGTAGGACGCAGGATAAAGAAACGGTCGTTTAAATAGAGATCGTTACTTTAATAAACTGATTGTTCGTTAAAACAAACGGATGCGCCCCGTCCGCATCCGCCTTTCTCGAGACGTAACAAGGAACTAAAGTCTCTGTCTCTCTTTCTCATCCTTTCGTCGCTCGTTTGCCGTTCGTTTGTCGTCTGTTTGCCGCCCTTTTGTCGCCCGTTCGCCGCCCGTTCGCCGCCAGTTCGCCGCCAGTTCGCCGCCCTTTTGCCGTCCGTTCACCGCCCTTTTGCCGCCCGTTCGCCGCCCTTTTGCCGCCGTTAACGAAAAACAAACGCGTTCACGCGACAACACGCACACAGTCATCTACGCTTTATCAACGTCAAGCAAACCTGCACATTGGGTGACCACTTGCCGACCATGGGTCTTTTTAATTTCAATCGCTACATGATCGGTCGCGGACTTTTCTGTGTTCGATCTTGATTCGCCGATCGGACAATTATCTTAACGTTTCTTTGAATAAATAATATTGAATAATGGAAAAGTGGAAAAATGGAAAAATGGAGAAATGGGAAAATGGAAAAGTGATCGTTGCCTTACTCTACTGTAATGGATAACACGTCAACTATCTCTTTCTTTACAATTACAGATTACCATCTGATGTACATTGGTGGGCGTATAAATAATTACTTGTAAATTCAACTAATTGCATCGTGAAACGTTTCGCTTTTATGTTTCTTCCATAACGTTATAGGACTTAAAAGGATAGATTACATATATTTCCAAGCATTGTAAATATGGTCCGCACCGTATCCTCTAATATGTTACAGGCACTATGTTTATGTTTAGATAATTGTATTATGGATTACAAAATCAGGTCTACAGAATTACATATGCTTGTCGATTGCCTGTATGTATGCTATGTGTCTAACGAACTAATAACATTTTTATCAGTAATTAAGATTGTATATTGTTTGACTTCTCTTAATAATATTGTTGATCCTGTGTTTGTGTGTTTGATATCTTAATGCATTTTTGTATTACTAAAGATTATTAAAATACATAGTTGTTCGATACGTAATTTTATCATGATTTTTCTCCATCTACATGGACATCGCTCTAATTATGTAATACGATAAATTATATTGTACATGTATACCGTTAGTTATATTATGGAATATAAATATTTTGCTATAAATCGAGGAGCGCCGAAATGTTTCCCATAGCTAACGGTTCTCAGGTTTCGCCGTCTGATTAACCGTTTAGTATATTCGATATACTATATGATATCTATAATATGCCATATATAATGCATAAATAACTATATTACCACCCATATAAATTCTGGGTTATGAAACTAAAAATACGAAATTCTTTCCTATATCTAATCAGGTATCAGCTATCACGCTACCTGACATACATATGATAACCATACATATATATGATAAATATATATGGATGTAAATGTGTGTGCGTGCATGCATATACAATAACTACACGGGTAATTATAATATGGACGATAAGTTAGCAAACTATGAGATCAGAAGCACTGAATTTTTTTCCTACGCCTAATATTCACCATATTGTATTGCATCTATCAACTTGTCCGTTGAAACGTATTCGCACATTTATTCAAACCGATTATTATCATTTGGATAAACATTACATCGTATAAGTTACATTGAACACGGCATGAAAGCGAAAAGGTATCCGCAAAGTTTTCGCGGGTTTGTCCAATATCGAACATCTTTCTCTGTTGCGTCGCGGTGCGTTTTGACGTCGGGCCTCCAACGCTCGAACATTTCGGGTTCGGTGTTTCTATTCCTGGAGCGGGTTGACTCCTCGCTCGGCTCCTACGGGAGGTGCTATGCCCTGGCTAGCAAACACGAGCAGTCGACCGGAGTCGTGTCGGATCTAACGTGTTTTTACGTGGCATGTGGAAGCCGTGCGCGCGTGCTAACTAATCTTAAATCAAAAACGCTGGTTCATTTCTTGGAACAAGAAACTCTCCATCTTACTCGTCAAATGGAATTGTCTACGTTCTTTCTTTGGTTTCTCTCTTTAAAACACAGAGAATTATCAAGTTGAATATACATATATTATTGGTGCGTGTCTCAGTTCGTGACAATCTTCCGAAGAATCTGGTTTTCTTTTTAAGAAATTGTACGTTGTATGTTCTTTTAATGTGAACGAGTTGCAAAAGTTGCTTTTGCCTTGAAGAGAAATAGTAGAGGAAGGAAGCAGATCGATGTCTTGGTCGATTTGTGATGCATCGGTGAAAATTTTTCATTACCCCGACTATTTTCGGGCTTGAGCTCAGTACGATATATTTATTAGCGTCGCGACACCATGCGCGTGAACAGATTGGCTTTGACGTTCGTTTATCGAAAGCGACGGCTTTGTTCCGCTATATGGGACGGCATGGTGGTGTGATTCGGAACTACGGATGGTGTACGCGCATTCCCCCGTCGCAGCGCGGAGGAATAACCGGGTTCGTGATCTCTGACGGAGACGTTTGTGAGTTTGATCTTTCTCTGTAAAGAAGGAAGGAAGGAAGGAAGTATGGAAATATGGAAGGGTGGAAGGGAGGAAGGGAGAAAGGGAGGAAGAAAGGAAGGAAGGAAGAAAGGAAGGAAAGAAGGAAGGAAGGAAGGAAGGAAGGAAGGGAGGGGGGAGGGAGGGAGGGAAGAAGGGAGGTAGGAAGGAATAAAGGAATACTGGCAAAAAAATTGAAATAATGGAATGTTCTTGTAGATCTCCCATTTACTAGGTATACGATGGTATATGAAAGATGGATAAATGAAGAAAGTAGGGAATAGAGAAAGATGGGGAAATAATTGAAAGTGAGGCTTTATTAAGTTATAGATAAAGGTTATTAGATTTAATATTCTTTCCACATTATGTAATGATTTTCGATGAAATTCGTGAGATTTCCTTTTCCGTGTCAAACGAAGTTTCCATGTCGAACGAAGAAATCGGAATAGTTTTAGAATAATTTTTCTTTCAGGTGAAAATTTCATAGACCTAAAAGTAAAGCCAAGGTTTTGGTTTAACAAGGTTCCGACAGTACCTTTATCACGATTTTCCTATGACATTACTTAAAATTTTATATCTTTTCCTCCTCTGCCAAGGAAAAGGAAATATCTGAATGTAGAAAAGTAAATTTCTTAGGAAAATTATTTTGTGGTCATGTAAAAAGAAGAATGAAAATGTCGAACATATAGGATGAGAAATTATGAAAATGGAAGTTTATGGTTGAACCTTTTTTTTTAGTATAATATATGTATAGCTCCGTAATGATCATTTTAAAGAACGGTCAACGAACTTTGAAAACAAGTACAGGTAAATAAAAAAGAAGCAGTGATTTCTATTTAGTAATAATACGACAAAAATTGCTAGAAAAGGCGGGAATGTATTTAAGAACGAGGTTAGAAGAGGTTGAACGTAGAATGAAGGTTTACCTTTAATATTTCTTTAATACGCGATAGGGATGATTAGGAACGAAATTTTTCGTTCGATCGGTTCGATTTCGGCACGATCTTTCGAAATTTCACGAGCAAATAGAGATATAATAATTGTCAAGATTTCCTTTAAACTAATTTTTATAACGAGTATGGGAATATGTTTTAATTTTGATGGATGATCGATCCCATTTTATTTGCTTCTCAATTAGAAATTAATGGCATTTACACTTTGCAAAATTAATAACTATTTATCTTACTTGCAACAAAAAGTACTGCATGTACATCAATTGTACAATAAATATATGGTATAATACGATAAATACACGATATGATAAGTATATCGTTTGCACAAATATATGATACAAATGAATTATCCTTAAGCGAACCAACTGTTATCGCTATTCATATTTTCGTTAGTGATATTTAATTATATTGCTTGTTTTATATTGCATGTAATATGTATGTATGTACATGCATACACACATATTTCTAATTGACAAATTAATTGGAGCGAGTAATCTTAAAAATAAAAATATACGTTTTACACTTTGATTGGATCGTTATCGATTATATACATTTGACATTATGTAACGATCAAATCGATTTTTAAGTCATCGTGTATCATGTGTCGAGATTGAACGTTTGTCTCGCCGGCTGGTCTCAATTAGTTTCAGACTTTCCAAGGAATTTCAAAGACTTCCTGATGATACGAATTCCTTGTTATATTTATGTTTTAAGAAAAGCTGAAGACAAAACTAACTGTAAAGTTACGATCGGTTAAGTTTTATTGTCTACTACGGAAGCATTTCATATTACGAAAACAAAATCAAGGGTAAATGATGTGGTTTCTCTAAATATTTGAAATATGTGAAAGAATTTTTATACTACTAAAAATCGAATTTACAAAATTCGAAATTCTTCGGATAAGATTTTTATTATTAGTCGAAATTGTATATTGTTCGAAAATTACGCCTTTCGAACGATATCGTTAGATCGATGAGATTAATTTTTCTATGTGTTCGGTATTGCATAAATTTTTATGTTACGTTTATATTTCTTTGCGTTTATATTATTATATCGTTCGATAATTAAGCAAATTTTTAGCTAAATAACGCGAAATATACAATATACAAGTTTTGAAACTATATTCTTCTAGTTTAGAAAAAGTTTATATCGTAATCGCAGCAGAGTTTCTCTCAACGTTAAACTTGGAAATAATTTGCCACACATTGTAGCCAAGTTTCCACGCGCGCCAACGATTTAAATTTATTAACGAGCACCGCAAAATGGGTTCGTTGAACGATACGAGAAACATTTGGATGGCTGATCCTCTAGACTGTTTCAACCTAAGCCGTTCTAATTTTGTTGACGGTTATCAGGACCGAGAAAATTTCCTATATCGTCGAGTGATTTAATATGACTAAAAGAATATGATACTGTATGACAGTGAAATGTCAAATCTGAGGGAAAGGCGTTTCATTAAGAAATACTTTTGATAGTTCGGTTACTAAAACATTTTTGTCAAAACGCTATAATACACTTTCGAGAATCATCGAACATGATAAGATGGTTGAAAACGCAAGAAACTTGCCGATCGACTGGACAAACTCTAAATTTCTATCGACAAACGCTTGAGAATAAGCGTAAATTAGTTGCCGAATGGCTGTCGATTTTTTGGAATTAGTTTTGGATACAGATTTTCTCTAATTTAAAGTTGATAGTGTACTGTCATCGTAAAAAGTAAGTATCGCTTCTTATTTTCTATTTCCCTAATACAATCTTCCATTAATTTGCATACTTTGGTAAATATTCACATATTGTTGCTATAGATAAACGAAACTATTCGGATTCTTATGACAGTTGCTGTACATCTGAGAAATGTTTTTTCTCCGAAGTTGCCACGATAATAGAAATTTGCAGAATTTTATGGAAAGACAAAGATACTTTATTCCTATAAATTTCGGTACATCTGGTTTAATAACGTTTGTGGCTATTTTGCGGCGAATCTGTTATATTAGAATGCTGCTACGTTAATTTTTAACTGTTCGATTATTTGTATTCTAAATTTGTAGCAAAATATTTATCAGAAGTAGTTTCGGTCCGCTCAAATGGCTCTCAGAATAGCTCTTTCAGTTTTCTTAATGAAAGAACGCTCGATGCATTCTCGTATTCTTCTTACGTTTCAATTTTTAATGAATTTTTCCGAAACCAACAGTATTTGACTTATCGGTTGATATTCGTAAATGATGTAATTAATTATCAAGAATTGCGCCGATTATTATTTCTAACGATACATTTAAAATAGCTTTTTCATTTATATTAATAGAGCGAGCTCCGGTGAGTCCGTTCTTCTTTTCTTGTTTTGATTATTTTGAAAAATATTCGATTTCTTTAGAGATTCCCTTTAAAGGGGATATTGAATTGAATTTTAATATTATCGCTTCTTTTTAAAAAGACTCTCTGCATGCTGATTCACAAAAATGTCAACCCTTACTTACTTATTTACTCTGTAACATTTGAAAACATTTTGAAATATCGTCAACGTTATAGCGAAACGTGTCACGCTGACCCGTTGGTATCACGTTGATAAGGTTTGAACCAAAACCGGAAATGTGCATAAAAGCGAGAAGATACTTCTCGCAAACGTACACTTGGCGGAAAATACAAAAATATCCAAGCAGTCGACAAGTTATATTAATAACTTTCAGTATTCGCCTTTAGAATTGTACTATATGAATTATATGTTTGAAACTATAATACTACCAATACTGTATAATAATTTGTTACGAACTGTATGTTTAATGATGTGTGATATGTGCAAAGATACCCTGTTACTTCTGTACATACACATACATATACATTGTTAGATAAGTCTTTCAAGTTTCCAATTTTTGCTTTTCACTAATACGTATCATTGTATTGGTTTTCTGGAAAAATAAATAGCTTAATTATTAGAGATTAATTACAACGCCTATACTAGTTCAATTACTACAGTGGCCTTTTAATTATTAATGAAATTTTTAAAAAGTTAAAGATTTCTTATCGAATCTTTAATAAGTTGTTTGTTTACAGATTAATTGTAATGGAGTTTGTATTCTGATGTTATACTATTTAGCCTTGAGATATTGCGACAGGGCAATGCATATCCAGCTTTAGTATTATTCCTATTTTTGAGAATAATTGCTGATTACATGTTTTCTGATCATTTTTTGCCATGGAAAGATCCCAAGCCCTAAAATACACAGAGTATTTTCGATTTGGTGATACAATCCGATGGATACAATCATGGTAGATGAATTCGTATGAAAAGATAGATAACACTTGTTACAGTGTATTATTATGGTACTTGTCCTATGAATTCGCTACGAAATGTGAAGTAATACTTTCTCCGCTATCATATATATTTAACTTTATTTGCGAACATTTCATACTGCAAATTAGTTTTCATTGCACACATATTTATACACGGTTGCAAGATCTTCTCTGCTAGATCGGTCGTTACGATAAAATAGCTTAGCTACCATTTCTAAACATATCACTGATGGATTCTTATTTATGGAGTCACGTCAAGTCTCGTGTGAAACACGGGAGGGAGGGCGCAAATAGGGAACACCTCAAAGAGAAAATCCTTTCTGTATTGGTACATTGCGAAAGGAGGAAATACTCTGGAATACCTTTATAAGAGCGTAATACGTATACGCAAGGTAATTATGTTTATAAAAGAACAGGATTCGCAGCAATTTTTGAGTAATCTTAAATAACAAAAGAAATTCTTTCGAGCAAAGATACTCTTACTTCATTGAGATTGATTCGAGCGCCGTGCGTGCACCAGGGGTGAGAAGTAGGCGAGAAGTAGAAGTAGGTGCGTGTGAGACAGAATAGGCAGAGTAAAATAAAATAAAATAAAACATAATAAAACAAAATAAAATAAAATAAAGTGAAATGAAATGAATGAATACTGCATGGTAGGATTACGCGTCGTTTCTTGTTCATACGATTTTAATACATGTGAGATATTTTGTTTCTTTACAAAGACTAATCTTTATATAGAGTTTATTCCCTCAAGGTACTGATGCAAGTGCCATGCGATTCCTCACAGTCCGCTTACCCTGCGTACTCTGTGGCCACATCCCCCCTTAGACGAACCTTCTATTCTTTCACAATGCAGCATCGAATCGTTTGCCCTTGGTAAACTGTCTCAGGCATCCTCGAGAAACAATCGAACCAGTCGATACTTTCTAGTTCGGTGATTTCGAATTGCCGGCTATCGTCGACTTTTCAAACATTCGTTCGGGCACCTTGCCAAGATTCTTACCGAACCCTCGGCCTGACCTCGTAAATTTCTCGTAAGGATAAATAACGCTAGGCTATCTGTCATCGTGAGTGTCGTCATGAAGATGCGTCGATGGACATAGTCACGTTTGGTATCATTTTCGTCGTACCGATCTCGATAATCCAACTACGGCTATCTCATAATGATATATCAAACGATACAAAATAATTATATTTTTCTTATTCTGCTTATTCTCCGAGTTTTCCCCGATCGATTTATGACGGGGCATTGTGGGATTGATAACCAGGCATGAGAGCGAACAAATTTTAACTATAGAAACTAATTACCGAACGGTCCGCGAATTCTTGGCAAAAAGGTACAGGTATAGGTATAGGAACAGAGGATTTCTAGCCCGTTACTGTTCGCAGACTCGTTCACAGACTCCGGTGGAGAAGTACCTCAACGGTATTCGTAAATGCTGCTAATTATTTGTAACTTTTGTCTCGGAAAATTTCACTAACGATATTAGGTCGGTAGTAAAAGAGGATCCACATAATAAGTATCAAAGGTTTCGATAGTCTCCTAATTATCTCTTAAGTTTGTTTCACTTCTCGCAAGTGTTTCGATACTTGCGAGCGACGGTGTACGCGTAAATGCCAAAATAGAATTGAAGTCATATTAAAGATACTACGGTACTACGTTCTCCTTACTATGTACACGCTACGTGTTCTTCTTGCCTATTCTTCTTATTATTTATTAACTCTTGACATCAATATCGGGGAAAATTTTATTCACCACATATAACAGATGACGTATAAAAATAAGGTATAAAATTTAATTCGCAATTGGCGAAAAATATAAACATTTACTTATATCTCATATTGCACGTAAAGCACATGTTATACATACGTGATTATTGTTTATTGAATTATTTACTCAATAATCGGGGTCTTGTAATACAGTTTCACGCCATCGTATAGATATACAGATTAGATTAGTAATTGCAGATTTTATAAAATTTAAGGTTTTTCTTTAAAAAAACAAAAAAAAATCGGTTCACCGTTTTATCACTTGCGATTTCTTTATTATTCGTTTGATGCGCGTCCAAAAGAACTTGTTGTATCCACGCTTGTTTATGTCAAAATTAATAAGTATTTAACGATTCAGAAGAAATGATATAAATATAAGCTTGTATTGTATTATATGTACAAGTTATTTACCGCCATTTTCATTGCCATCGGTTTAAATAACGCCAGTTGTATGAAAGTAAATTTTTCAAGTTTAACAAGTAGCTTTATTACCGTTCTATTTAAAGAAAAAGAAATTCAGAAACTAATCATTGAGTCGAAACTAGTTATTGAATCGAATCGAATGGTTTTGAGCTCCTAATTATTTCCAGTTATCACAGAGAGTGGGATATTACTTGGAAAAAATATCCTTTTTCTGTAAAGCATATATTTATTCGTACTTGCGAGAACAATTAAATACCAAAGCATCGACACATAAAATTACATTGTAACATAAAATTTGTATTTTTCCAATAGAATGGTGAATCCAGTAGATTGTAAATCACAAAAGCATCTTTTTAATTGAATCGACGTAAATTACCAGTGTCGACTAAAGCGAATTAACTTACTTCGTAGTGATCAACGCTTAAACAAATTTCTAAAATGACCGTCGAATAACAATCAGATTCTAAATCCCAAATCCAGTGAAGTTTCTTTATTTCTACTTGGACATGACTTATTGAAGAAATTTTGATGGTGTACAACGAATGTGCTTTCATAGTGATAATCAAACGTTATGGTGTAAAATACGCGATGCCAATTGCCCTTAAAAAATGGATATTTTTGTGCATCATGGCTTAATGCACGTGACAACTATCTTCCTATACACGACTTGAACGATCAACGAAAACTACAATATAACGAAGACATAAATTTCTTTTTGAATCAGAAAGCAACTGCCTGTTCGATTTGAAATGCTTCGTTCGGAAAAAGGGCATTGAAGGATAAAGATCAACCTTGAAATGAGAACAAGAGTTGTTTCGAATACGTCAGCGAATGAATTTTTCCTCCCTTCTTAAAAAGCTTATAGTTATTTTCAAAAGGAACAACTTGGAAACAGTAGTTTGTTCTTCCAAATACATTGTTAAATATGTCTAACTTGTCTAGCGTTTGATCGAAGGAATAATGCTTATAAATGGAGGAATAGAAAACTTTGCTAAATGCTATGAGCATAAGAAGAGCGCAGAAAAGGAAACTAGCGACGGACGGCAAAGGATCCGATTTGCTCGAAGGATCCTACGCCGCGCGGCCATTTCTTTCGAAGGGAGCGCGAGTGAGTTCTCATTTTTTGCCCAAGGCTAGAGAAATACCTAAATCTGCTGAGATTAAATCGACTTGAAACGATTCCACGAGCTAAACGATCCGAAGGAACGAATCTCCGAAAGATTTTTAAACTTGCAGCTCTGTGCATCTTTGCGTCCTGAAGGGAGATCTAACTTCAAATAGACTGGCAAAGTTGCATTTTCCCTTCCACTGGTTAAGAAAGGTGGAAGACAGGGCAAAGCGATTGAAAGATGAATGGCAAGGGACGACGTTAGCGATCTGATGACCGCCGTCTGACGAAAACGAAAGAAAAAGAGAGGAAGCTTTCGCGTTTCTTCGGTCATTCAAAATGCTGGACATATTTCGAGGTCTGAAGAGCCTTATTAAGATCTCTCACGTACATATTGACACAGCTGTGTTCCGATTGCATTATAGTTTAACCGTGATCCTGCTGATTTCGTTTTCGTTGATCGTGACCACGAGACAATACGTTGGTAATCCGATCGATTGTATTCATAGTAAGGATCTACCGGAAGACGTGTTGAATACGTATTGTTGGATTCATAGTACGTATACGATTACTGCGGCTTATAGGAAACGAGAGGGTTTTGAAGTACCGTTTCCTGGCGTAGATAACTCAAAGTCGCATCCGGAGACGGAAAGGAAGGAGTACAGGTACTATCAGTGGGTCTGCTTCATGCTGTTTTTGCAGGTAATCGATTACAATTTCTTTTCTTCTCAATCTTCTTCCTCCTCCCTAGAATCGTAGACAATCTTGTTTTCTCATTTTCCATCTATTCTCTCCTGTCTCTCTTATATTTTTTTGCCATTAATGTCTTTCGCTTTCGCTCTCGCTCTCGCTCTCGCTCTCGCTTTCGCTTTCGCTTTCGCTTTCACTTTCGTTTTCGATAATAACGTAGAAGAACTACTGGCCGAAAATGTATGCAACGGAGAGGCGTCCAGTTTCGTTCTTCGACGCTCTTCGACGATAATATTATTACCAGTCCTGTACCTATCTCTATATTCCTACGTTATATCTAGCTCTAACCATTCTGCCACGTGGAATAACGTTCTGCTAGATGCTTGCTCGTACCCAGTCGGTAATTAGTCAAGTTCAAACGTACTAAAAGCATATTAAAAGCATTTCATTCTACGTTTCCTTCTTAAGAAGAAGGAATAATCTCCTCGACCGGCTCCTATGCAACAATCAAACTTGGACATTACCGGAATTGTTTCGAACGAACAAATATTTATCTACGATAATTATTCAAATAACTTCATTTTAGTCAATTATCTTCTCCGTATAATGATTCTTAACAAATTACTCCCTCTCTATTTGGTAGAATAATTATTTCCTGCCTGTTTAGATTAAAAATTCTACTCAAGCAAATAGCCCGACTAATTGTAAGTGCAAGCATAAAGTTTGCACGGATACAGCCAGTCATAGTCGAATAAGTTATTCGATAGTCATAGTCGAATCCGAATAAGTTATTCGATTAAATTTCTATACAAGTAAATTCTTTCATACTTGAATACTTATCCTGAACGTTTATCCGGATAAATCCTCAATCGATTGGATATTGCTGCACAATTGGCGAATAATATATTCCTTTATTTATCAAATAAGATTTATTGTTCAAAGAGTTTTATTCGATTTCGATAAAAACGAATTGAATAATTTAAACTAGCAATAATTAAAATAATTTGATTAAAATAGCAAGTAAAGATAGTAAGGTAGTTTTTGAACGTGAAATTGAAAACATCCGCAAGATTTTTGGAAACTAGTTTGGAATTAATTCGTTTGAGACGTAAAAGGCAGGAATCGTATTCACGGAGATTCGACAATGAGAAAAGCCGGATAACGAGCGAACTGGTTGCGGCTACGGTCGTGGAATTTACCCGCTACTTACAGAAGCTTATATTTAGTTCATTGCCAAGAAAGAAACCCTAAGCATATTAACTCGTTAAACCCGTAACCGTTGCTTCGTCACCGAGGGTCGCCGCTGTCGCGTGAGTCGCCTTGGCGCTCGGTCAAAGACGCTCCTCCACCCTCACCTTAAACGATCAGCCGATGTCTTCAACTAGAACATGTTCTTCGACGGAATTAAATTGTCTCTCCGTTGATTCGGTATCGATCGGTAGAACGGCTGACCAGCCACGCGTCGATTTCCTCCATGAATGATTCCTAATGCTACAGTTATTTACAGTCGAATCTGCTATAATGAATATAAAATTAAAGATGTTCGTGTAAATATTTATCTGTATAAACATTTATTTATCTCGTATGTTATCGCAGCTAAACGAAGTAAGAACACGTAGACTTGTTACCCATGAAACGTGTTTTCAAGATTTATTATACAATTGTATATTTTTCCAAACATCAGAGATCAGGAAGATTATCGTTGTTTAAATTTATATGCATGTAAGAAGGAGATTGAACGATTGCTCGAATTATTTAACAAGACGAAAATGTGAATATCGATCTTTCAAGATGTATGATAGAAGCTGTAGAAAAGCCAACGACCCGCTGGATTACAATGATTTTTGGATATGTTGCAAAACTCAACGTTTTCAACGATCTTTTCCTGTACGTGTACGTGGTGGTACGTCGCTTAGTTTCCGAGATACGAGTTTCGCGAAAAACTTGCGGTACCGGCAAACTGAATTCCGCGTACGGCCGTGTGCATCTGTGGTAGAGCGTATGCGTTAGCGTTGGTTTGCTTGCCGCCGCTTATCTTCTGCTTACATACAAACGAGCGTCGGCCGAGCTGAAAGGTCCCGCGCACAACGTGCCTATGCGAGACAAAGTAAGAAATGTCTGTTATAAATCAATTAAAAGCGACTATCATCATTGCGTTGAGTTTAGGCCGGATTTGTAGAATGTTTTTAATCCGTCTCGCGACAGCGCTTATTATTTTTATAATCGATCCGTTGTTATCTCACGCAAGCGTTGGCGGCCGGATTGAGAAATCAAGCCGAAACCTAAACCCGATACATTAATGATATTCGCTTTTGATTCTAATCGGGTTAATAAAAGCTACAATTTTTACAGACTTTTGCAGACTTTTGCAAATTTTTGCAGACCTTTGCAGCCTCGCATACGTACGTTGTGCACGAGGCCTTTCAGCTCGGCCGACCCTCGTTTATAAACAGAAGATAAGCGGCTGTCGGTAACCAACACTGACGCATACGCTATCACAGACGCACAACCGTACGCGGAATTCAGTTTGCCGGTACCGCAAGTTTTTCGCGAAACTCGTATCTCGGAATCTAAGCGATTCCATCATTTATATGGTATATATAAATTATTCGAAATATTAATTTCTGCAACATGTACAAAATCGACATGTACATCGAAATTGGCGGATATTCAGCTTTTCTGCGGTTTTACCGTCATTTCAGAAATCTTTAACTACAAGAAAACGGTACTTTTTCTATCGCATTTCTGTCAAAGAAGGATTTCGCACGAGGTATACGTACATATGTAATTTCGAAACATTGCAATGTCAGTGTTCCGAGATTTTGTATTCTTTTAGTTGCTAAAGATATGCAAACAGAGAGAAAAGTTTTCTTTTCGTTCAGACAAAAACATGATTATACTGGATAGGCCTTAATTCGTGACACGATTTTGTCGGAATTTCTACCAATGCGAACAATAGCATTTCCCTGCGTTTACGGTTACTGCTTATTTTTTCGTAAAAATAATTTTGAAAATTCGTGGAACATGCACGCGGCAGGTCAACAGTTTGCGTGCTCATTCTCTTTTCCCTTTTTTACGAAGCACCGTTCTTCTTGAGGTAGAAGAGAACCCGCAAATTCGTAGTTTTGCTATTATAGCGTTTCGCTTCTCTGACTCGAGCTTTCTTTCTTATTTGACCCGGCAAAGTCCTCTGGTGGAGTCTCGGCAGACTCTCGCCCACGTTGTCCAGGAGCCATGGTACAAAAGGGTAGACGCCAGCGAACCGATAAGAGGTGTGGGTGGTGGTTTCCACAATCCTGGTAATGGCCTCCGTGCGGACGATGTGCCAGGGCTCGTAAGGTGCTAAGGTCTGGGGCGCACGTGAGCTTACGATACGTTGACCGCTACTGAGAGCGCAGGAGATCCCCTGCCGGAACATCGAAAGTCTCCTTGCTACACATTGCCCGAAAAAATATAACCCATACGTCACTGTGATTTGTAACCTAAAAATAGCGACATAACATACGCATCGTAGACCCTGTCCTAACAGTTTGCTTTGGGTTCACCAATTGTTTGTTGTACGAAAGATTGTTTTAGGCAGACGTCGTGTGTTTCAAAATGAATTCGATTAAAGCTATGGCTTTGCTAATCTGTTTTCCAGATGTTATCCTACGCGAAACATTTAGTAAATTGTTGCGAGGCGAGTTTATGCGAAAAATCGCTAATACGAACCTATGAAAAATATTCAAACGGTAATAGGACAACAAATTTACGATTACTTTATTTGCGTTTGCTGTGATTAAAAAATGTTAATTTCTATCATAATTACATTTTCTAATGTTTTAAAGTGCGATATCTTCTGAAATAATTGCCCAAGACCCAAATCATAACCAGAGAGGATACGGAAAAAATCTTCATTCTATTTACGCAACACTGTACACTTTGATTAAAACATTGCTGAATTTCCTTCTAGAATCACGCGTTTCGCAAATTTTCCATCACATAACCAAGATAACCGTTGATTGTTGATCGTCCGGGCTTCATATCTTATTTCCTTATGTACATGTACAAAAACGTACGATAATTAAAAAAAACTCTCGATACATGGGGAAGCTGGACGATCCGCCGCGGTTGACCAGCGTAACAACATTGTCTTTACTACAATGTACAACGTCAGATACCGCGAATAATGACAATGTATGCTCTTACGTACTGATTCAACGATCAAACTTTTTTTACTTTTGACACTTCTTTTTCTTTTCTTTTTTTCAAATTAAACTTTTATCAACGTATTTGTGAGATCTTTCGATCTCGAAAACGACAGCAAACACGCTATAATTCGAATCGTATTTACAAATCGACATGTATTTAATTATAAATGTTAATAATACAATACAAGCTATAAATGTTAATTACGAATAAATGGACGTTAATTGGACAAATGTAAAACACGCATTGATAAGAACGTTTGATTTCTGAATGTTAAACTGAACGACTAAAAGCGAATATTATGGATGTGTTGGGTTTAGGTTTCGGTTAGATTTTACATCCGGCCGCCGCGACGCAACGTTTGCGTCCAATAACAACGAATTAATTCGAATACGGGTACGAATAACGGGCGAATAAATAATTGATATTATTTTACGAAATAGAATAATTGTTATAATTTAGTGCAGCAGTAAATTAGCAGCAGGCAAGTTTAGTGAAACGGCTGAATTAAAGAAACTTTAGACTCATCTAAACCCGATACATCGATGATATTCATATTGGAATAAATTTCAATCGTGATAGCGATTTCTCGTAACGTGAAATTCTCGTACTTGCGTTGTGCGTTTAAACCCTCGTTTATAAAGAGAAGATAAGCAATACCAAGAAAATAAGACAACCAATACCGACGCATAGACTACCGCAGACGCGGAATTGATTGTAGTTTTTCGCGAATATCTCGCAAACTAAGCGAGTTCGAGCTTATATGTCTTATATGTCTAGGAAAATGTTGTTCGAGATACCGATTTCCAAAACCTGGCCAAAAATCATCGAAATCGGAATCTAGCCAACCCTTCTATACGCTTTTAGCCAAGCTTTTAATTTTTGTTTGATTAATTCCATTGATAAACGCACGAAAATCATTAATATTGTATTTCACGAAACAAGACGTAAGGAAAAAGGTACAGGAATGAAATTGGTTTTGGCAGATTCGTATTGCGGATTCGCTTCGATAATTTGATGAAATTGGATTTATAAATTGACGCATTCTTTTCGAATCGAAGATTCGACTGAAACTTTTCCTTTTTGAATTTGACATGTTAGGATCAGCGATGAAAAACTCGTGCTATTAATTTTTCTATTGAAAATTCGCTTACATAGTAAGTAGGGAAAATTGATAGTTGACTGCGTAACTTGCATAAATGTCATATATGTATATATTAAAGTCTTAGAATTTGCAGGGGACGATTGATGTTGACCTTGTCTTGATATTGGATCAAGGTCGTTCAGCTGTAACACAGTCAGCTTTGCTTTTTTCAAATGTGCACACACCCACCATTTTCGATCGTATGGAAAAAATCCAATATATATGTGGCGTTCTTATCGATTTTTCGATTCAACCTTCTATCGTTCGGACCTGTGTATCTGATTTGTAGATTAAACTTCGCGCCGCGAATTGTCTAGCAGCGGCCGTATAGGTGATAAGATGATAAGAGGTAAATACAGCAGGTTAGGTCTTAACGAGTTGTTATTTCTACAGAGGCGTTCGCTTCAGCGGCCCAGTCTAAATGACTGGATCGGCAAAATTTGGAGAATTCGAACAAGGAAATGGAAAAGAACGAGCGTGAATTCCTCGGTACGGGAAGACGTGGACTGCGCTGAGACAATGTAACTTTTAAAATACGGTTCGCTCGAAGCTCGAGTACAGACTTTGTTTTCAAAGATTGGCGGTGATGGCTAAAGCGAACGCTTCTGTATCTCGTGTTTCTGTATCGTCGTGTACGACGTGCAGCATCGTTGTCGTATTATCGCTGCATAGTCGAAGCAGGAAAGTAATTATACGTCGATGGATCCGATTAGGCTCTGTCTTTGTTCGTCGAGAGTTAACGAAATCACACACCAAATCTATTCGATCATTCGATTTATTTGTTTATTTTACTCGATATTTTATCGTATTGAAACGTGTATTTCATGAGAAGGATTAAAATGTTGTAAGGAAGGAAGCGGAATGCATTATTGTAATTTCGTTGATAAAGCAAAGAGACAGCAGTTGACGAAATCCAAAGTAATATAATGAAATCGTAGGCAAGTCAAGTAGGCAGGTGAAATCTTGCAAAAATCGTATCGTTAAAGGAAATAACTAGGACCGCAAGAATGATAAAAAGAAAAAATTATTATGTAGAGCGAATTTCGACCGAACGACGTGTAAATACTTACAAGCGAGGGATTAGGTGATTTCTTGTGAAAAGAGACGAAGAAGATACACATAGAGTCAAACTTTCAGGAGAATAATGTTTCAACATGTTTGATATTAAGAGCTGGCCTGATACCTTATTGAGATAAACGTTCAAACTTAATTGAAAAAACACGAAGGATAATCCTTTGATATTCGGTTGATAAATTTTCCAATTTTTGTACATTTTCTCGATAACGAAATCTTATAAGAAGTTAGAATTATGAAAGCAAATGGCAAATGGCAAAGGCAACGACGACGATTGAAACATTGTAAAGAACAACGGTATGTGCAATTTCATTGACAAGACAAGAGGAAGATACTTAGAGGATCATACAAGTTATGTGTTTAGTATCGAGGCCAAGGGATGCCTCTCAAGTTCGGCCAGTCTTCTAACGGCTTGCTTCCGCGCACCACCTGTGTCTGTCACCGTGTCCGAATACTCGTTCCGTCCTCTCGTCGATATCGGTCTGTTTTTTTTCATTTTTATCCATTTTTATCCACTCATTTATCCTAGAAATATACAGTTATTTCGGAGAGAAAAGAAAATCAGATCACACCCACTTACCAGATCACGCGTGTCAAACAAGTTGGAATTAACTGTGCAAGAACGTGCTTAGTAGCTCGTCATAGAAACTCGCGTCAAACATGACAGAACGTGGAGAAGATCTGTAAATCGAAGAGAAAAATGAAAATATTCGAAGAAATTGTCGACTTGGCAAGTCCTTCTAGCAGTAATCTCAAAGAAGTTTGCGGAAAGTATTGCAACTATAGGAAACGAATGGTAGCAGAAAGTGGGAAATGAAATATTTTTCAGAAGGGAAGATGAAAATGAGGAAAATTGAAAGAATGGCAGCTTGAGAGGTAGAAAGGTAGAAGAACTCGGCGAAATACGTATACTGTGAAGCATTGAGTGAAAAATTGAGTTGGTCAGAGTCTTCTGTGGTTGATCACGATGAAGAAACCGATACGGTCCGACAGTGACGAACATTATTTCTCGACGCGTTTGCTGTTTCCTGTGAAAGATTTGGAGGATTACGTAATGATGCACACAACCTGCAGTAAAAATCGTACACATTCTGTGAATATTTAGATAAAATTGATAGAAATTTGGAACGTTTTTGAGAAAACTGTCTCGAATATTTCTCCGCGTTAGATCAAAAGACAAACCGAATAGTCGGGATCGGAAATTGTCAATCGTTTAACGTAAAAAAATATTCATTCTTTTTTTCGGACATTTATCGAATGATATTTCAACGCAAATTTCTTACAACAACGCGTGTTATCGTTTTTATTTAACGTTCTCCATCCGGAAAATGTATCTTTCAATCTGAATTTTATGAATTCTCGAATCCGTCAGCTTCTATTCTTATATTTTAATCATCGGTGAAAGCTTGACGTACACACTGGCGTCAACTTCGATTACAAATAATTCAACTGCTAATTACAAGTCTAATATGCTTGCAGTTAATTTCAATTTCAGCAGTTTTCCACTAATGAGTAAGAATCGAGTTTAATCGCCTCCAAGTTATAACCTTCGACTAAAAATTTCAACGTCTATAACTATGTTAACTTCGATAATCCATAAACGATCGATTGCGACCTCGACAATTTTTCATTTCTTTCATTTCGATAATTCCACGCCTAATAATTATCGGATTTCGAATTTGAAGAATTCGCCAACCGATAATCGTACGAGTTTTAATTTCTCCCAAAAATTTCCCTACCAATAGTTATTTGACTTGAAGAAGAATTCCTTGACCGATAATTATTGGATTTGCAATGTCAAAAATTTACCAACTGATAACTGCTTGAATTTCAAGTTGAAAGAGTTGCAAGCTCGTAATCATTTGGCTTTCGAGTTCACGAATTTTCCAAATGATAATTATTTCACTCGCGATTCGATTCAGCAACAAAAATCTTGCAATTGCAAATAAGAAGACGGCCGATTAAAAAGATTATTCGAAATAAAAGAACCTCTGATCTTCACCTCTGATAAGTATCTTCGAAACGACCGAAAGCTCGAATTACAAAGACGGATCTGGAAAACGGGGAAGAGAACGATCATCTTCTCGACGAGGAGGATTCTGTAGTCTCGAAATTGATTCGTCGTTCAGGACGTAGAAAAATGCCTCTGATGATGAAGATGGTGGATGTATTCGGCTCCTTGAGGTCTCTGTTTAAAGTTCAACGGATCTCCGAGGACACTATGATATTTCGACTGCATTATCGCGCAACGGTGGCGCTTTTGCTTGGCGGGTGTGTAACGCTGGCGTGCAAAAGTATTTCCGGTTCGCCGATCCACTGTGAGGCCTCAGGTTCCGTGGATAAAATTGTTTTGGAAACATTTTGCTGGCTACATACCACGTATAGTATGGTGCACGCGTTTAATAAGAGTTTGGGACAGGCAGTACCTTATCCTGGTGTTTCGAATAGCAAAGGAGATGGAATGCACGGACACGCGTCGCACCCCTTGGTCAAACAGCACAAATATTATCAATGGGTCATCTTCTTTCTATTGTTGCAAGTATGAAAACGTCATTCTATCGCTGTAGTAGATGATATTTGCGATTGGAATAGCGATTGGAACGATAATTCCGTAGAATTTCCACTTTTTCCCAACGTTTGATTATCCGAACGATATCGGACGATAAAATAAACTGGTTACTCTAAACGGACTTGGATATATCAATCTCGATAATTCCTTATTAGACGTAAAAGTGGCGAAGAAATTATCGAAAGAATTAAAGAACAACGACGGGAACGCTGTCTGTCTTTCTTTTTCCTTCTCTTTTTCATTCTCTATTTCATTTATTCGACAAACCCAATTTCGATATACTGAATTATGCGGAATTCTCCCCAATTTTCTCTTCGGTACATGTATTTTCTTTCGCAATTCGTATCTGAATTTATTATCGTACTATTTGACCTGGTGAAAGTAAAGTTTTTAACATCCATATACACACACACACACACACACACACACACACACACACACACACACACACACACACACACACACACACACACACACACACACACACACACACACACACACACACACACACACACACACACACACACACACACACACACACACACACACACACACACACACACACACACACACACACACTATATTTATAATACATTATTACAAGATATATATTGTACTTTTAATCATAAAAGTACTTGTAATACGAATATTTTCTGTTATCCCTAATAATATAAAATATGATTATCTACGATATAATAATGTCTGGACACGTCGCCGAAACACATGGACACGTTATTAGGAAAATATTACTACAACGACTACTATAAATATCTTGTTCAAATATAAAAGCAACTCCACATATTACGGACTAGAGAGTTTGCTGTGGTTTGAAAATAGTGTATCATCATTTTGTCCCGAATTCTCGTGTTTCAAAGCGATCTAACAACTTTTAAATATCACAAACAGCATCGTGTGTACGTATGTTTTACTCAAATTATTTATTCTTTATTAACTTGTTCGATGTAGCGAGTACTCTTAATCCGCAGTTTGTCCATCCTACGAAAATAGCGTACGTTTATTTTAATCAACTCTGTAACGTGTAACGTGTAACGTGCAATGTGTAATACACCCATTGAACATCGTAATAGCGTTAAAATGTTGGACGATTCTTTTTTTCAGGCGATCCTGTTCTACACGCCTCGATGGCTATGGAAAGGATGGGAGGGTGGCAAGATTCATGCTTTAATGATGGATCTTGATATCGGTCTTTGTTCCGAGGTCGAAAAGAAGCAGAAGAAGAAAATGTTGCTCGACTATCTGTGGGAGAATCTTCGATTTCACAATTGGTGGGCTTACAGGTACTACCTCTGCGAACTTCTTGCCCTGCTGAATGTGGTCGGTGAGTTGCACGTTAGTTCTTCCTCTTCGTCGTTTCGATACGTGATAAATTATATTGGTCTTTATGCGCAATAGGGGACTTGATCCCTACCGATCTCAATTTTCTTTCTACGCATTCTGCAGTAACCGGCTTTTTTACATAGCTCAAACTAAACTTAGCTTATTGACGTGTATACGATGAGTGAGTATGCACGGCTGTGCACGCTTGTGAAATGAATGGGGCGGTGGGGGGAGGGGGCTTTATACATACATGTATACATATTAGGAATTAATAGAATCAGCGTTAGTGCGAAATAATTTTCACAAGGCAAGAAATAAAGAATATATATATAGGCGATATAGAATTAAATATAACGTAATTACATATCATACATTCTACAATGAAAAACATAATCTAAAGTCTAAACAATGCGTAATTCTCTACATAGAGATTTCTCGAAACAATGAACAGAATTATAGAAGAAGTAAAACTCGATGCAAAGAAACAAGAGGAAAGAAAAATGAACACGAGAAGTCGTACAATTGGAGGATACATACGCGTATCGGACTTGCGTGTGTTATCGTTCCTCTCTTTCTTCGTCAACCTCTTCCTTTGCCAGCTATCGCAGACTATTTAGATCATCTCCTTAAATGGCTGAAACGATTAAGAATTTTTGTGCTAAGAAACTTTAGTATGGTACGATTGAATCAAAATTTATATGTAATATAATAGGTAGGAAATTAATCGTTTTAATCTATAATGTGTACAGTGACTGGCTACAAAAAGTATTTACACACCATTATAACACCTTATAACATTCACATATCGATTACGCAAGGGTAATTCATCCAATTTAACCACCTCAAATAACTTTTAAATTATGCGTCCGATGAAAAATTGTTACGTACAAAAAGGTGCGTGGTTTTAGAAAGGGCAAAAGGCGATGTAACGGCATTTCTTCTATACATCTTGTATAGAGAGATTTCAAAACTTTCAACGTCAACTTTGTCTTCTTTAAACAGAATCATATATTTTTTATGTCACAGTTGGAAAGAATATTGGTTTGCAATTAAAGAAAGACCCTATTACGATCTTAAACCTAATGGCGGAGGAGATATTGTGCACCGTTTATCGAAAAGTTACCTCGGTATCGGCGATAAAGATGAATCAGGCAGCGTCAGAGGATGATTCTAACAATCTTTGTCACTGCTCCTGTCTTTTCTTATCCATATACACACGTATGCATATGTATATGCATGCATATACATGGGATTTTTTTCAAATTCCACGCTGTTTTCTAGCATTAGTATTTCGAGTACGGTATATTTATTTCGTAAATTCGTTTCTTTTCGACACGTGAAAGCTTTCCAAGAATATGTGCCCAAGCACCGTTTCATCTTCAGCGTACCATGCGTCTCTTTGACGAGCGAATAAACTTTAGTCTTCGCCTTCTTTGGTTATTTTTAAGTTGGCAAATCGTTTAACATCTGCTTCGTCCGTAAATAGTGCGGAGAAAGTAAGACTTTCACTAGAAAGTAGTCCTTTTGTAGCTATTTAAACAATTCCAATTTCCAATATCGAGGGACAGCTGTTTTATTAACTTTTTTGGAAGTTGCAAAAGTTAAATATACACGAGTATAAAGGAAAAGTATTGAATGTAGAATGCAATTTTTTCATATGTAAAAAGAGAAATATTCGGCGTATCGGATATATATCTTTTTTTTATGTGTCTATTAACACTTGCAATGAAAAAGGGCCGTAAACGGTCAACAAGTATGAATGTAGATAAATTTACGGTAACTCTGAATTAACAGTTTTATCAAACGTAATAAGTAATAATCAAATTGATAGAAGCGGAACAGCCAAAGTGGTAAGTGTCGATAATTTTCAACGTACGCGCAACGGCAGAGCGCGAGACCTGTTTGATAAAAAGAAAAGAAAAAGAGTAAGAAAAAGGAAACGGAGAAACGGAAAAGTTGTGGACATTAAACGGATAATTTTAAGGGAATCGTAGTTCTTGAAAGAAGAAAAAACCACATAATTGAAGGATTTCGATTGTTAAACGTTCTGTTTAGAAATAATTATATATCCATATAAGCGATGGAAAATGTGTTTCGCTGCCGATGAGACGAATTCTATTTCGATTATGTACGTATGTTAGCGACAAAACATCGTCCCAAGCAGATTGTGGTAGATAGCATTAGCTAAATAGGTATTTAGCCTTAGCGTGATTTATGATGATATGAGTGGGCCGTGGACTCGATAAGCACCCCGACAGAATACTTGAACGAACGTTTGCAAAGTGGATATCCAACGACTCCGAGTCGCTGACCTACGATATGTCGATGATGTACGACTGTTTAAAAGATTCGTGAGATAGCTCACACCGATGGCAAGCGATCCGACGAGACGTCTCATTGCCAAAGAATACGGCCATTGTCCGAAGGAGATCTGGCTACGAAGCGGGCAACAAGCTAACGGTAAACGTTACAAGCTCGTGCGTACGCGGCGCTTACCCCACAACCTCGAAAGAGCAAAGAAAGAGTATAAAAGCTCTTTACAAAAAGATCCAACACGTATAACGGTTATCGATGGTTGTCGAGAGAAATTGCGTTTTGGTTGCTGATAATGGTGTAAACTATCGTTTGCCATTCGATCATTCAAGACGCGTAAAGAGAAAAGCGATCTGTATCATAAAACTCGAAGAAACGTAAGTTCGTTAAATTGAAACTTGATTTCTAACTGCAATTATCAACAGAAAAATCAACAAATATAATTTTCTATCGAGGGACAAATATTTTGAAAATTCGCACTGTTGCCACTTGTCATCGACGTACCCAGTAACTTTTTGTTCGAGTTTAACGTTAGTGGTTGGTAATTTGAAGGAAAAGTTTGGTTTCGTAGCGATAAGACATAAACTTGAAAGCCAAACACCTAATCCAAACATAGATAGCTACTATGCGCGAAATACGATTTCTCTCATCGATACCGCTTATCGACTGGCGAAATTTCCCACATCGATAACGATTATCGGGAATGAAAAAGATTTTTCGGCCAAATATAATTATCGTTATTTGTTACAAAGAATATTTTAATGTTGTGTGACTTTTTCCATTTTGGTTGTAACAGTTATGGGTTACCTGAAAAAGGTAAAAATATAAAGAAACGATACAAAAGGGAAAAATATAAGATGAGGAATACGCAACTAATGAATACGCAATTAATAGAAAAAGGGGAGACGTAAAGGACTATTGCGTACTAAATAATACAGATACTATTGACTACTTACTATATTTGCAATATGTTACAGTCGTGTTAGTAGTTGTTAGTTGTATTATTAATCGTATAATAAAGGGTGTGACGATATTGACGCGGTCATTCTTATCTTCTTTCAGAAGCGTGCCCGACGATACGAATCTATGCAGCGGTAGCGTTCCATGTTGTTCCGATTGTTATCTCAGCTTCGTCCTTTGTCCGTTCGGATCGTATAAATTATAGAGAAATTTACAAAAATTGTCGAAAATATTTATTATGGAATTAATTATAGAATTATGAAAATATATGGTTGTCGTGCTACAGGCGAGTTTCTTAATTATAGATTGGTATATACGAAACAAGATTATCACGGTATATAAAGAATTCCGAAGGAAGGTAGCCAGTTTTTCTTTCTGTATGCAAAGTCGTCAAACAAACAAACAAGCATCGACGATATATTCGTTAATAATAGTGGTTAATAATAATGAAATATATTCGTTCATGATCGTGCAATACAGACGATAGTATGGTACAGTGGAACCTGGGACTTTGGGTCGGACGTGACAACGGACATAGGAGAAGGGATCTTACGCGCAACTATGCGTTCGTTCGTGCTTATTCGTCTTCGTTTAAGTTCATCTGCATTCGTTTGTGTTTCCTCCGTACTGTCTAGTTCGTTTGCGCTTGTTCGCGAGATGTCGTCCTAGCGGCGTAAAGAAAAACCGGTGAATGAACGAACGATTCACGATGAAATTTGGCAACGATACAACAGACCACGTATGCCACGCTTAAACGACCGATATACGCGTGTAATTGTCTGTCGCTTTTCTTCAACGGCCACTTTGTTCCTGGCAGACCGCTGTCCACGTTTTCCAACAATCGAGGTACTGGTAATACGAATTGGCAATTGCGCGGACATTACATAGGTATAATCGCCGCCCGGACTTACATTTCAAGATATTCGTAAAATTCTTCGATTGAATTTAGGTTACGATTGCGGTATTCCGAAGTAGGAGGTGGTTGTTTCATTTTTTGGAAATTTGACGAAGAAAATCACCGAGCTGTTCTATTTCGCGTGTAATCGACTATAACTTTTATTAACTCGATATACGGCACTGAGAGTATGAATACGGTGACTGAGAAAAATATTTGCACGTTTATCGTGGAAAACTTTGACGGACAATGCTGTTGGTCGGGTGTCTAATCTTGCAACAGTCGATAGGCTGACCTGGTAGGCCTGGTAGGCCTGAGCTGATAAGCCACAGATATAGAAAAAAAACGGATTTTTAAAAGAATCGCAAATTTTATGCCTTTACATGCCACTAGCGATCGTCGCGATCGTCATAATCGGTTGTTACCGTTGACACGAAAAGATTCCGTCGACGCTTTCCAATTTAAGGAGCCAGACGCCTAGGAGAAAGTCCGAGACTGCTGTGACACGCGATAAAGTAGACGCGTTTCTGCCATTTCTCCGTTTCGTTTCTAGCAGAAAAAGTGAAACAGTTTGGTAAAAGACGCGACGGTGGCGATGGTATACTCGATTACGACTCGATTACGGTTACGACGACGGCTGCTGCCGCTCGACGTAACGGAACCGCTAAACGCGTGCGGCTGTTACTCGCCGCTATTGAATATCACACGTCACATACGGCACATACGGCACATACGACGGTACTGGCACACACCCGTATATCTTCTAATAAATCTTATTCTCGTAGTACAAAGTTTTCCGAGTCGTAGGAAATTTATATTGTATTTGGGTGTAATTAATCGCTATTGGTAGCGTAAACGCTACGATAAATACGCTCGTGTGGCAATACTTTTCGTAGCCAGCGTAATGCCTACTCGATATTTAGAGCGAATCCATGGCGATAGAAATTATACGAAGCGTTTGAATTTGAGCAGGTCAGATGTTCCTGATGAACCGGTTCTTCGATGGTGCGTTCCTGACGTTCGGTATCGACGTGCTGAGGTTCCTCGAGTCGGATCAGGAGGACCGGATCGATCCGATGATTTACGTGTTCCCTAGAATGACCAAGTGCACCTTCTACAAATACGGCGTAAGCGGAGAGGTGGAGAGGCACGACGCCGTTTGCATACTGCCCTTGAACGTCGTCAACGAGAAGATCTACGTGTTTCTCTGGTTCTGGTTCCTCTTTCTCGGCATGCTGAGCTTCGTCACGATTTTATACAGGGTAAGCGACTCTTTTCCGTTTCATGTACGGTACAGGCTCCTATATCGAGAGTAATAGGAAGGCAAAAATAGTTGGATAACCAAATAATCATCTTGCTCGTATTAAATTTCATTCGTTCGAACGGAGATCAAAGAAATTGTTAGTTTGTTTCAATCAACTGCACAAATTTTCGACGCGAGAAACTAGAAACGTACAGCCCCGTCGTCATTTTCATTTTCTGTTTACGCTCTAACACGTATAACGATAGCAGATATTGTACTCGGATAACAGATTGTTCGGATTATGTGTACGTTAAATTTAGTGAAAAAGAAGATAATTTATTTATCGGTCGGAAAAACTGTAACGAAACTTGCAACATTCCACGTATTTTCAATCAATATCATCGAAACGTTCGACAGATTCTCCGACTGAATAAATATCCAGTCAAACGAATACCGGCTGACCGATTCGAAAAGTGGACTAGTCCCGAGACGATGATCCGTCCGCGAGAAAAACATGCAGAATGTACGGACCGAAAAACTCGTGGTTCCAGCGTCGCGAGTAACGATTCTCCAAACCAATTCCACCTTTTCTCCATACTATTCTATAATAAATAGTCTGCGAAGCGATGAGAGAAATGCCTCGTTCCGAAGACGGGGCGCGATCGAGAGTTCGGCAACGGCCCGGCCAAAGTTGCGGAATATGCATGCCGATAGGCTGGTCATCGAGCGCAACGAAGGCCCCTCCTCACCCCATCGACATGCTCGTAGACGTCGCTCACGTGCTCACACGCTACTGTGCGTGCGAATTGCGAGCGCGAATTGCGGGTCGATCTCGGTGGGAAACGGATGAGCGATACCTGGCCCAACCATTAGATAATGGTCGTGGAAATTGCTGCGGATGACCGTCGATTTGTTAAATTGGTAGTAAAATTTCGAAAACAACCGCGTTTGTAACACGCTCGGCTATTATTTTATTTATTTTACAATTTATTTTTACATTAGTATCACACTGTATTAGATACGAATTCTATCAGGCTTTCAAGCTACGTTACTTGATTACACATACTCGATATATCTTACTGCATCAAAGTTATATAGCAACGATCCTTTAATATTACGTTTATTCAAAGTTTCCATTTGTTCGGCATTTTTCCAACTTTTATTTCTCTAGCTTTTGCTACCACTTCCGAATACTACTGACTATGTTTCGCAGCATTTCTACGTTGCTGCTTGAGAAGCTCTCTATTACTTCGGATAGCTGGTTACGTTGTTATCTTGACAAGGAATGTCCGCGCGTAACTCGCGACAGTTAACCATTCTCAACTTCTTCTCGTACCTGTTTTAGATCGTAATTATATTTTCGCCAAGAACGAGAGTATACCTTCTACGACTACGGTTTCGTTTGGTCAGGAGAGAAGCCGTGGAAACGATAGTTCGGCGGAGCAAAGTCGGTGATTGGTTTCTTCTCTATATGCTCGGCGAGAATTTGGACACGGTGATATACCGGGATGTGATGCACGAGCTGGCGAATAAACTCGCCTCGAGACATCATCACAGTGTGCCCGGAATCAAAGGGGAACTACAGGAGGCCTGATCCAAGTGAGTTTATACAATAGTATCTTTTGTCGTGCCGTTAAAATCGTTTCCTCGGAAATTTCCTCGTTTCCTTCAAATTTTCCGTTTATATTATCCCAGGATAATACGTTGTCCTTTTATTGCATCTGAAAACGAAAGGTTTACGTTTGTAGATGCTAGTTACGTCTCGGGCGGTTTCGGCAAATTCTATTCGAAATAAAATAGCAACAACGAACAACAGAAAATAATCGTTTGAGATAATATATATTACATTATAATAATAGATACATCATTGAAGCTTATTAGAAATACTTGATTACGTTTTAGAAACGCGGAGTTTTATTTCGTGTCGAGTCATTTCGACGTCGTTTTCACTTGAAATAATTACACACGAATAGAATTTATCTCAACGAAACATCATTTTATTCGTGTATTATTATATTATATTTTGTTATATTTTACAACAACTACGAAATTTTGCATCACGGTACTCGGAAAAGAATGTGTCAGTCATTCGGCGTGAAAACCCATTCTTAAGGTTGATTATAGCGTAATAGCAAGTACGGGAAAGTAATAGGCAGGATAAATAGAAATAGTCAAAATGACGGTTATGTAAAACGAATGATATTTACGACACGATCGTTATTAGTGCGTTTGCGAAAGGAATTTATTACTAACGAGGTTACTAACGTTTCGGTTTACTAAGAAACTAGGTTAACGCAAAATCACTTACGCTTTGCTCGAGGTGTATAGCCACTGGACCAAGTTGTACGCTTATGCTACAGATTCCGGGTTATTGTCTTCTTATTATAGTTGCATGTTTCCTATAGGCCTGAGACTTGTTCGAACTTGTGTGCAATTCGTAACAGGAGGCTGGAAGATTCACCACCCGATCGACAAGTTAATCGCAAGTTGATCAATCTCGTTACTCCTAAACTGACTCCTAGGATCGTTCCCTTTGTCGAAACCTTGCACACTTAGCTGGCAATATCGTTGCAGCGCATGGACGACGGGTGCGCTCACTGCACCTTAGACGCTCACGCTAAGAAAAAGATATATGAAAACCAAGCGATTATCAGAATTACATACGATACGTTTGTTAGCGTGCAAAGACAGGCATCAAAATTTTAGTTTCGCTAAAATCATGCTTGCTTGTTGATTCAACGCGTATATAGTCGTTTGAATGTTCGATTCTTGCGTTTTTTTAGAACATCGCGAAAAACATCGAATCCTCAGTTTTCGATTTGCCATCGTGCATCGTGCGTATTTCGATTAGTACTCGCAAAGTTGATATTCGCCGTTTCAGTATTCTGACATGTTTAGACATGAAAGGATCTATAAACTGTAAATATTAATTTCCTATTGGTTTCCTATGGTTTAACGAACATCGATTTAGCCGGGCAGAAACTCGTTAAAATTTGGTTTAGTTCGGCAACCGACGAATGATTATCAGCTTGAATTAAATAATAATTGAATTAAATAGTTAAATAATAATAATAATAAATTCGCCGCTGCTTGCGACCGTGTTCCAGATGCACGCGTATAGGCAGCATTCGATGTCCAGTAACGACAACTTTTTCAGTTTTCTTCGGTTTTTCACGAATATCCATCGGAACTAGGCCCGAGCGATGGTTACGTACGTGAGAGAAAGTTGTTCAGAATCGTGACAACGTCGCGATAACGAGGCAAAACTTGTAAATAATCGAAATAAAGTTCGTGCCTTCGCGTACACACGCGAACGTTCATAGAAATTGCACGAATCGCTGTTCTTGCAAACTTGAACTGCGTACAGGGATGTGCGGATACCCGAAATCAGGGGATTGCCGTGCTTCGAGTATTCAAGTATACAGCATCGGCGTACACATATTCGCCTATGTACCATCCAAGTATACGTATCAGGATCCCGAAACTACGTATTCAGTCACGGTCATGTACAAGCGGATCGGTAATATATAATATTAGCTTATTACAACGTTAAGGAATTAATAGAAATAATATACTTGTATCGAAAGACGGACAAATAGTAACGCGTGACTCGTGACATCAACCACATCTCAATCTACACCAGAGATAAGACATCGATCCCCGACCTTCGATCCTCTCAACATCCCCAAACCAAAACGCATATAAGCTCGAAGTCTCAAGTTTACGTGACTCGTAAGATAGATAGATAGGCATTTCTTGCCCTACGAGATAGATGTATCGTGGTTAATGTTAACGTTTGACAAAAAGAAAGCGATAACGTGTCGCATTTACCTGTATTTCCTTTTATTTCCACTGATTATTACATCTTTTTACGTTGCCTTTCACGCTTCGAACAAGACGCTTGGAACAAAACGCTTGAAAGAATTCGATGATACGGATTGATGGAAAAAACTTGTGAATAATATAATAGTGCGATAACGATTAACGCGATATCGATCTTCGATGGATTAAACTTTCCATAAACTCGTAAACATCCGTGGTATAGCGATAAATGCTATTAAGTCGCCATATATAAATTCTGTCCTAGTTGCTCGATGGTTTTACATAAAGCCTTTGAATATGTGACGTCATACGGCCACTTGTAGCTGATACTGTCAATACGAACCTGCTGGCATAAATTAGGGACCAGAGGGCATAAATTTGTCGGCAACAAGCTTTAGACATTAACACACGTCCTCCTATTTTCGGCCGTTTAACAGCCACGCACGCGAGAGGGCTGCGTTCTGTTGAGTTTTAGTTCGAAATAACAGCATCATCTTGAAAGCAACGCGTGTGAAACATCAAGTGTAAAAGGAAAGAATACAGATGGTATATTTGTCCATCGACGCAGCAGGCCAATCGATATTGCAGCCTTCTTGCTTTGCGTGTACATAGTATAGACGTTATATACTGCCGTTCAAAACTTATCCTGACTTTTGTATGAAAGATTTCTCACACGCGCGCACACACAAGCTGTTTTTCCTGCTCTCGAATCCATCTATCGATAGGCTATTTTCGAAAACTAACCGAGAACCTATGACATAGGATAAGCGTGAAGAATGGACAAAGAAGAGATACATACGGTTGCGCCGGTCGGAGGCCGACAACAATTTCACCATGTAAATGGATCTGGTAGGCTTTTTAAAGAGTACACAGGTGACTTGGTAGGTGACTCCGTTTCGTTAGTTTGACGAGGGAACTTGATCGTTAGTTGATAGGGATAGTAGATAGATAGAAGGTCATATTGGTTCACTCGGCGATGCAGTTGGCGGTTGCCTCGGCCATCGCCTGAACGGCCACAACAATACGTATTTTTCCCCTATCTGCTGTAGGAACCGGGCTATAGTCTGTCCCACTGCTACTTACTAGACTCGTGCCGCATTTTCTTATTATTATCCTTTATGTATATTTTACAGTTGTATCGTTCTTGCAGGTTGCCTCGGAGAGCCACGGAAACCAGCGCGATTCTCATGGCAACGAGAAGCTACTTTTCACCGGAAAAGTGCCACCTACTTCTGTTTTCCAGAGATCCACGGACCAACGATCGAATCAAACGGATCGCTTTATATTCGTTATTCGAATCGTATGTTTTTCCTTCCTTGTACCTTAGCACCGGTTCGAGGATCGTTGGCGAATTATTTTTATGAACGTTGTTCCAACGAGAGCAATCTCTCGATCGATCGTGTTCGCGTAAAAGACAAATTGCCAACAACGTGCCTTACGACGACTTTCCATCGATTTTCAAAGCATTTGCACTACACGTCGTTCGAATTTGATTAATTTAAGAAGTGAAAGCACGATGCAAGAAAATCGTATAACAAATATACGTATATAAATATTTGACAAAATAAAAAAATATATATGGATTTGACGGATAGATTGCCAACAATTTCAAATTGAAGGTGGACCATTTTCTAATTGGCGAATTAATGAAAACTGATGGATTAATTTCTTCTAAAAGGATAAGAGCGTAAGAGAAACGCGAAAATGGTTTTTTCTATCAGTGAAATTCAAAGTATTATGAAAATGAAAATGAAAATACAGGTATGTATTTATTTGCGTCGCCTAAAGTGTTCTACCTCGTACAGTCGCGTTGAAAGGCTGTAATTCTGCCATTTTTTCGTAAAATATGCGTTATTAGGCTCTTGCAAATGAAATGGCCAAAATGTTTATCGAATGAATGAATTTTATTGAAAGCAATATTTATCGATCGAAACGTTTGAACTCGATACGTTTTCACTATTTCGCAACAAGATCAAGATTCAAGTATGTCGTTGCGACATAATGGGACAATATCGGGCAGTCTCTGTATAACACAAAGATTAATCTATTTATATTTATATATACTTGAAGTAAACTATTACAATATTGAATCTTTTGTCGTTTGCTAAAAGTATAGACATACATAAAACCTTTTCCCTTTTTTAACCTCTTAACGTTCGCAATTGGTCCCGTTAGAACAAGAAGATTTTTTAAAATTCTTTTTTCCTCGCATGTCAAATATGTTTTCTTTATCTATGTTCTAATGTTGTATTTCTGGGTTTTACCTGATCAATTTGATGGTAGGATCAAAGCCGCGATCCAAATGATTTTCCTTCGTCCATCGATATATACGATACAACTGTTACTTTTAAAACTACTTGCAATTCGTTTTAGCACTCGTATTATCGATATGTACACAATCGGTTACGCGAAAACCTACATACATCGACATCGAAGAGACTGAAAACGCTTTATCAGAAAATTATTTATTACACTTGCAAATAATTGAACTTGCAACGTTCAAAAATATTCCTAACGGAAGTAAGCAAATAAGGAATCGTTATAGAATATGTGTCTGACGAATCAATCGCGACGTTCGCAAGATCAAGATATATTTAACCGTTTGACGATTTATTTCTTCTAGACATTAAAGTAAGGTAAATTTTAGAACAAGTTTACTCGCAAAGAATAGCCATTTGATATGATACATTCAGTTTCTATACATTAACCACACGAAATCAGACGTAAAAGACTATACATCTGTATATCTTATGTTGTAGTATTCGTTACTAAATTAATATTATTACGCTATGGAACGAAATATTCGCAGAAATGTTGTAATGGCTATTGAAAGAATGCATGCCATTTTACGTGAAAATATATTTGAAATGTATAAAAAAATTAAAGGGTTTAATTAAAGTTAAATTGCCAGAAGGACTTACACCTATTTATATTGTTCCGTTTATTTTATTATTTTATAGAATGCTTCGTTCGTTATGTTATCGAATTACTTGCTTATTACATTCCTCTCATAATCCATGAGGATTGTTTTTCAATCTTGTTCGATACGTATTCGCAGAAAGGGATTTAGTTGCGATGACTTTTGAATATATTATCGAGATTATCAAGCCGAGTAATATTGCAAACAGTTTGCTATTAGGAAGTTGTTATTGTATTTAACGATGTTTCGACAAAAGTACACAATTTTCCGCACGTTATTTTTACATTTGACAGAGTGCGAATAACCAAGAACTTCTTTTCTTTCTCTTTCCTTTCTGAGGTAACCCAAGTAATTCCGACCTAACCGTAAACTCGTTTCTGATTAACTACAAATCAGATTTTAACATTTATTAAAAAGTCATTATCGAAATAATTTTATTATAAACTTTTTTCGTTGAATCTTCTATTTTTTCTTGAATATATTTACCTTTCCTTTTGCCGAATAATTATATCGTGTATTTCATTTATTTTGATAATATCAACAGTTTTCGTACATTCGTATAGTTTCTACGTGAAAATTAGCTCTGTACACGCGTAGCACTGTGTTTCGGAATCACTGTGTTTTTCACGTACGCTACTGTCTGGGATAAAACTTTTCTATCTAAGAAAAGGACTAAGTACACGCGCGACAATATTCTGTCCGTTTAATCTGGTATTATCTTATTTACTAAATTTAGTTCTCCTTTAATGCATACCTAATTCCTTCGTTTCTTTATTTTTTATTTATCTTAACGACTTAGTGGATTGGTTCGCCAATGTAATGGAAGATATAATATAGTTGATAGATATCCTAACGTACTGGACCTTCGTAACGATATTTTTCTAGTTCTAATCTTTTCCTATGTATTACTCTTCTTCTGGTCACAAATGTCTTGTAGAAAGTACAGCGGAGCCTCGTATATCCGAATTAATAGGACAACGAAAAAAGTTCGATTTCATTTATCGAAGTAGAGATTGTCGGTTTATCCGCATTTTTAAGGATCTCGTATCTTTCGTCTGTTAAATATTGAAATAAGTAACCGCGTATCGAATAATGAAACGATCATTTTCTCGATATTAAATTCCTATCGAAATTTCCTCCAATGGAGATCAAGGAAATTGTTACTTTGTTTCAATAAGGATGCCATCTTTTTGGGCTGCTTAATCATGCAAATTTGTTGATGTAAATAACTCTGCAGATTACTTTTATGACCCAAATCTTCGGTATCTTTCTGCAGATGTTACCGCGTACTTGGCAAATATTACAGCTCGCGGTGTAACAGGACGCATTCCTCGGCGTTCTTTCGTTTCTTGTTCCTTTCTTTTCTTTTTTGTTTTCTTTTTCTTTTTTCTTTCTTTCTTTTTCTATTTTTTTTTTTTTTTTTTTTTTTTTTTTTGCCGATAACTTCTTTTAATCGGTCGGGTGATTTATCTTTGCTATTCATATTTTCCAACCTATATTTCTCAAATTATCAGCTTACGTTCGCGATGCCAACTTTATGTATATGATGTATATGATGTATTGTATATGATGTATATGATGTATATGATGTATATGAATAGCTTCTACAGCGATGCGACCTCCAAGTTCGTATTAGAGTATTGCTCAAATGATTATAATCCATGAACTTCTTTCATACCCGTTTCATAATTGTTCATTTTGTAATGAAATAATGTAAAAGTATCGAAGAGAGAATTAAAGCGTCGATCTTGTATTTGGTTGGTTTTAAATCTTAAATTCTCACGCGTAATAAAAAGTATTATTTACTACTATTCGATAATGCGTTAAATATTTATTGCTATTTAACGATATATTTTAAATGGGCCATTTTATATGCAACGATCTAATACGTCAGTAGGGATACAGGATCAACAAGGAGAATCACTGAATCACTTTTCTTTCACAAAGACTGTGTTAATGTAAAGCGAATCCGCGAGAATAACTTTTAACGGCAACTCTTGAAGCAAATGTATTTTCCTTTAGAAAGTAATTTAATAAATATATTATAGTTTATCATGCTATGCGGGAGGAAATGATATTTACCAAGACCTGTTGAATTTTCTGCATCTTCGTTGTGTCTAGCAATAAACGTTTCCGTTTCCTCTTTTAATTAGGCCAAGTCTACCAAAAAGCAAAAAGTAAAAAGGAAACAGCAAAAAGCAACGAAACTAAATACTGCGTTCGTTGAAAATTTCTAGTATAAATCATGAACTCGCAGATATTCGAAATTTCGAAATTACAATGAAGGAAACGAATGAAAGGAATAAAATAAGAACACCGTGATCAATGTGAAACAAAGTTTAGAAAATATCTGAAATACTACACGCGCGTTTAAATAATTTGAAATTCCAACGATTTAAACTAAAACTTGAAAACTGTACGTACATATATGCGATATACGTGTAGAGAGCGTTGAGAAAGAAAGTGTCAGGACCGCTACGGCGTGATTCTACACGTTCGGTTTGACAAAGATCGACCTAGAAAGATTATAGCGAGATCGACTTGACCTTGAAATTCGAGGCCAAAAGGCCAAGTTTGTTTATTCGCGTCGTGTTCTATCGATCCTTCTGTTGGCAAAAGAAAATGAAAAAAAAAAAAGACGAAAACGATGTTTAGTAAAGTTCGATTACAAAGTTACCGCATCGATCGGAATTACGTTTACAAAGACCAGTCGAACACGATAGAATCAGAAGAAATTTGACTTTTCGATCCGAAGTTTCAAGGTCGGGGTCAATTTCGCGGCAACTTTTTACATCGATCTGCAGCACACCAAGGCGTAGAATTTTGACGCACCCTGTACAGACGGCAGATCGAAGAGAAGATCAGAATGACCTGCTATACATAGCTGGCCATATCGAGGAGTGCGAGCAGGAGGACTCAAGCAACCGGTCCATCAGTCGCGTGCAACAGCCGCGAAACATGGCGGCTATGAAGAAGGAGGTAGAGGTAAACTCGCGTTTCTTCTATGTAATCTGATCGAGAGCATTGGCATTTAAAGGATCCTTTACATCGCTTGCCCACGCATATTCACTGTTCACTCTGCATGTTCGGGTGGTCCTTCGTGCCACAATTTCATTCCACTGTCATTTTCTCCTATGCAACGCTGGTATGGTAATCGCTGCCGTTCCATCTTTCTCTTCTTATCTTTTCTCCTTTTCCTTGCTCTCGGGCTTTCTCTCCGGGCCTAGCGACGAACGCCGCGTGTGTACGATAGAATGCTTCGAGTAACTCGTTACGTTTCAAGTTCGTATCGTCGACGGACTTGACGTCGAAAGTGAACGGATCGAGCGCGCATAGATTACGCGTTTGAAACGAGCTGTCTGTAAGGTAGCTGGAGCGGATGGTTCGTACGAAAGCTAGTACGAGGCCATATCAGGACTAATAGGGAGTTTTTCAAAGAGCCATGTAAAAGTGGTAGGAACCGGGCAAGACGACAAACCGAAAGTGTTGGATAAACTGTTTAATCGTGAGCTATTCTCTGCAACGAATAGTACGACAAAGCGGCAAAAAGTTTTTAGACGCGAATTATAAGGTAGGATTTTCGAAACGATCGATTCTTTATACACTTTTGAATTTTTCATTTTTTGAAATTTTTGAAATTTCATGTAACATACGCTAAACTACTTGTCTTATCGCACGCTGCGTTCACTATGCAACGGTGCTAAAAGCAGATGTACAAAAGAAGGTAACGATGGCTATGAGAAAACCGTGAAAACCGTGAAAATCGGGACATTCGGCTGATAACATGGATTATTCATAGATATCGATACTTTAATACCTTGATATACCTCGAATACGTTCGAATATACAATGGTTACGAAGACGTCTCAACATTTATAAACACTGTTCATGTTCTTATGTATTATATAAACATTGTCAAATTTTCAAGAAACATCAATTTTGACGTTTACAAAAATTTACTATAAAACTAATCGTCATAATCGTACGATAAAATTATACTATTTGTACGATATACGACCAGAAGAACACGACGATTCGCATAAACTGTTTCATCTCCCTTTTTAGATAATAAAATCGTAAGGTTAAAAATATTCCCTAAATATGATAGTAAAGTAATCTTTGATTTCCTTCAACGTGTTACTCCACGTGCAAACTATTTACGGCGTACGCTACTTCTTTTGACAAGTATATGTTTGTAATATCGTCAATGTTTTCTACGTACGTTTCTCAATTTACATTTGAGATTTTACTCGCTAACGGTAAAGCTGTTCGAACAAGCTGTTCCGTCAGCCTTTGTATACGTGTTAAATAACGACGATCGTTTATTAACGAAAATGTTCGATCTCTTCTTTCTTCCCCTCTGGAGAAGAAAAAAAGAAGGAAAAAAGAAAAAAGAGAGAGAGAAGTGCGAAAAAAGGGAAGAAGAGAAAAGTTTGGGTGTGGGTGTCGAAGATGGTCTTGGGCTTGCCATTTACGGACGTATGGCAAAACCGGATACAGAGAGTTACGAGACTGATCTAAAATGCGAAGAAAAAACTGAAAGAACTGAGTGTATCCGCAAACGTTCGAAGGATACTTTGAATCTTCATGTCGAAGTCATCGAACTCTGCGCACTTGTTATTCGTGCGTAAGGCCGTGATTATACAGAGAGCGGCGAGCGGTGAGCGGCAACAGCTGCGAAACAAGTGACGGCAAAGCGGCAGAAAATCTATGAGATAAGCTTAAACGTTATTCTCAGTCGCTATTGATAAAAATTGGAAAAATTTCCATTTCCATATCCTGAAATATTAGCTCTAGTTTCGTGCCAACAACTTTCGATACGTTGGCTATGTGCCCTACTATCTGGATCGATGAAGTTCGTTTTCTGATTCACGGCTAAACGTTTATAACAGACGATTATATCATTTCCACTGATTCGATATATTTATGAAACCTGATTTATTAATCCATTTGTTAATCACGCGGAGTAATGTTTCAGACGAGCTGTCCACGATTACCTGGATGCATAAACGTTTTGTCCAGCAAGATTATTCGTCCTTTATTATTATACTCGTGTTTTCTTCGTCCCTTCCAACTATTACTTTGTTCCCCCGATTTGAGCTGGACTTTGCTCCATTCACGAAACAAATAACTCTCGGTAAAGTTGACGTAACAACTTCTCACGATACATTCGACGTATTCGATTCATTTTCTACGATAAAGGAACTTGTCATGGTCCGAGCAGCAGATGATATCCAATAACGCGGCAAACATTTCGAATGGAAAGGCGCGATCGTTCAAACCAAGAATTTTTCTATACGCTCATCTTTGCATTTTCTTGTATAATATTTGAATACGGCTTCTTTTGCGATTTTCAACAGCACTGTGAAATTCATACAACTTCGTTTCACGCACTGTATAATTAGAAAACACATTCTACGTAACATGAGATACTTTATTCCAATCAACGCTGATACTGTTAACTCTGATACTGATAGTGGTAACTCGATAAACGATGGAGCCAGAATGGCAACCAGAATATGATTGTAAATACAGAACAAACTGGTGAAACATCTTGTCCGTGGCCTCGACCACGGTGTTTACACCTACATTTATTATTTTTTGTCACAAGCCGAATACATACTTTGGAACGGTGATGATATCTAACGATTGAAAATAACAAAAAAAAAAAAAAAAGAAAAAAGAAAAAAGACGAAAAGTACGAAAAGATAACTTTAAAATATTCAAAGTAACCGTTGCTTTCTATCTTTGATCAGCATAGAGGACGAAACTGACAAAATTTCAATCGTCAATGTTAATCAAAAATGACAAGATTGCCTCTTTGATGCAATTTAGGTGAAAAAGTATGTACCGTATGATCGATATAGTGTATCGAACGCAAAGTTCGGTACACTATATCGGCATCAGAGCCTGAAAGAGCAAGTGCCGAGAAGTAAGAGCAAAAGTACGTAGCTTCTGCGAGGTCTTGCAGCGCGACATAAGGCCACGCACTCGCAGGCGTAAATAGGTGGGTGGTTGGGTAGGTAAGGAGGATAGCCGTAAGAAGGATAGCCGTAAGAAGGCGACCAACACACTCTCGCTCGTAGCTATCGCATCCACACGTCTCTACATGTGCATGTACACGCAAAGGCTAAGAGTAAGAAAGAGTGAGGGTAACCTCTCTGTGGAACTGGCTGTGTTAAGAGGTCTCCCCTGTCGCAGGTAAAACGCTGCCTCTGGAAAGTGAGTTCAGTCGTGTCCGCGCGATCGTGTTGCACGATATTTACCTGCGCGTGCAAACTCTCGAATTCAGGAGCGTACCGTTCGCTCCGGGAGCCTCGCGAGTGCTACACAACCGCATCCTTGCACGCTGCCAACGACCAGCTAGACAAGGTACGAGTAACTACCTGTTACGCTTCCTATATACACGCAACAGTTTCGTGATACGTTACACGTTTCCCATTTTCAACTGTGGTAACGCCATTAGTGGTTTCTCCGTAGTTTCTTCGCCCATTTGTTCGATTTTGTTCGACTGTGTTCGATTTTGTTCGACTGTGTTCGATTTTGTCCGACTGTGTTCGATTTTGTCCGATTTAGTTCGATTTTGTCCGATTTTGTCCGATTTTGTTCGATTTTGTCCGATTTTGTTCGATTTTGTTCGATTTTGTCCGATTTTGTTCGATTTTGTTCGATTTTGTTCGATTTTGTTCGACCTTGTACGACGTGATACACCATGGTGATGGATTATAGCGTAGATCTATACGACGAATCGATAGACTTTCATATAGTTATAGGCGTAGAGGCTAGAAGAACGGCAAAGTATAGGTAGAAATCCGTATAATTGGCATACTCGACCTCGACACGGCTGCTTGCACACGCCGATTCGATTTGTCGCTGTGGAAAACGGCAGGCTCGTCCTTGCGGATGACAGCATCAGCGACACCCACGTACGATCGAAAACCCTACGCATACTGCTCGTCGAAAGTTTCGTGAATTCCAAGTGACACTCAACACGCCTCCGCACGATCATTCACCTCCTTCTCTTTCTCTTTCTCTGTAATTTTCCACTGCCGACAATCCCATACCTTCCACGAAGCTCGCATTTTTAGTTTTCACTTTCTTAAAAAAAGCTAATCTTCCTTCGCATAATTTAATATTCGCGTGAAACAGGCGAAATTTGCTTCGACCGTGCGAGTATCTACCGTCGATAACCCAACCTATCGTCGTCGATTCGTAATATCGTCGATATGAAAATATAAAAGGAAATGTAAACTGTAAGCGGAATATTTAAAGAAGGAATATTTAAAGTACGAGCAAAGTTATTCGCGCGTAGCGATTAATTACTTTCACTGTCGACTCGATCGTTTACGGAGAGGTCGTGCAACGTGGAAAAACGATCCGGTTGCTCCGACACTGGCTCGTACTTGTAACCGAGCCGAGAAATAATATGTGTGCGTGTCCTCGGATATTATATGCGAAGAGGTCCGCCAGCAGAGGTTTCGCAGCTTCTACATTTCGGCCGCAAAACGACGAAACCGCGCGGATAAACGAGCCGACCGAGTCTGGGTTCTCTCCCTCCCCCCCCCCTTCCCGCCCCGTCGAAAACCGGTCCTGCTTGTGGCCGCTAGCCGATTTTGCCTGACGAACACATGCGGTCGCCATCTTGGATCGGCCGGGGATGACGTCATTGGTACAAGGCACGGCCGCTTGCTCAATTCTAGCTCCAGCTAGAGATGGAAACAGAGGCCGCGGCCAATAGTGACGCTTCGTTGAACGGGCCTTGATATTTCGCCTTTCGATTTTATTCATCTTTCGCAGTTTTATTGCCGAGGAGGATTTACAGTCAGAGACAAAAGCACTTATACGAGTGCAAGTTAACTCTAGTCCAAATACAGTCCGCGACAAAAGCATAGCGTACTCTATCTATCTAAATTTAATGTTTCTGCAATTAATGTTTCTACGTGATAAAATAAAAATTTTAATGCTCAATGATCTTTATTGCGTAGTTATGTTACATAGTTTGACTTTACTATAGAAAACTGAACGAAACAGCCACGTTATTTAAGTATTAAAAAAAAATGATTTTCAATATTTCCCGCTCACTTCTTTGCTTCGTACGATTGCCAACACGAGCTTTGCAAGCGATATATCTTGTTTTTTAATATATCTAGAACAACGATTTCCCTATTTTGTTGAATACAGTGTTTTTAATACTGTAACACTTTCGAATTGCCTTACATACTCCTATAACCGTCTGTTATTAATTCTACCTAATAATTTTCCATTATAATAAGATCGAGTAATCCCGTTGGCCGTACCAAAATAACCTACTAAAATATTCCTTTTTCTCAAAGTAGTCTCTTACACGTTTTGTTATCCACCTACGTTGCCTCGTTGGAATATTACATTTTCACAAGCGATTGTGGCTTTACGATCACTTGTTTGTTCATCTATTAAGTCAATGTATTTCCAACTATATAATCGTCTTCATTTTAATTGCTCTGCAGTATCTAATTTCGGCCTAAATTGGCAATTTAACGCTTACTCTTCCTTTCCTTTTGTCGTGGAAGTATGCAATACCAAGAACAATCCGGATCATCCAAAAAAAAAAAAAAAGAATCATTTTCATAAAAAAAAAAAAGAAAAAAGGTCTGCGTCATTTTCCATCGAGTAATGTCCTCTAGTGCAAAGTATAAACGTTTTTCATGTGTGTTTCGTGGTAAAAGGTGGTTTCCTTCTGCTTTAAATTTGGACATAATTATGTAACGCATTGTTCGTTACGTTATATACACATATACCATATATATGCGGAACGGTGTGTCATACTGGCGAAAATGAATTTTACGCTTTTCTTAAAGTCACACGTTCGCGGTAAGAATTTATCGTTTTCGATTGACCAGTATCCTCCTGTTTGCTACATTTTTCTGACTTGTGTAAAAAATCGCAAGCAATTTTTCGACTCTGACCTATAATACCTTTATGAAATACCTATATGAAATTTTCAACGCCGACTACTTTTCTTGCTTCGATGTTGGAATTGTTTCTAATATTTCGTCGTCGCTTACCGATTTTCCATGTCCTATACCGAAATCTAGAAAAAGGAAACAAGAAAGAGAAACAGAAGACTAATACTCCCAAATTTCACGGTTTACTGCCGATATTCTCAAATGAAAATGGAAATAATTTCCATTGTTTTATAAAACTGTTTATAAAACGCCAAAGAAAGTTTTATTAGTTGGATCGAATGGTATATGTATTTTCGCCATTTATATGTACAAACGTATAAATATATGTATATATTTTGAATATTTGTAATCCTATGTTAAACTTGAAGCGCTTTCACGTTTAATATGTAAAATAAATGTCCTCTGTACGAAAACGTAATTTGGAAGGAACGCAGATTACAGAGAAAATACGTGCACATAAAATTTGCGATCTTACTTTTGCAGAATTTGCAGAATTTTTTACTAAAAAAATAGCCTTATTAGAATATTAATTACGACTTATGGAATTTTCTAATATAAAAATATCCTTGATAGCATATATTGTATGTCGCAGCATATACCATAGCATATATATATACATTAGATCGAAAATGTTTAATTGTATGGAAAGTTGGCAAGTTTGAAAAGTTTTTCGCGATCTGAAAGATAAAATTTAATATATGATTCTGTTTTCGCACGTGTGATGTATTAAATTGTAATGTTTGCAACCGATTTGTAAAATGTTATCGAACATTTATTAGTAATTGAAACTTCAATTAACAACCCGCTAATGATTAATTATTGTTTGTTTCTATACGTTGGATTACTATGCAGATGGTAATCGTGATCGTGTACAATACTGAATCACGATCGAACAATGGTTTATTGCGCAAGATCTTACGGTTGTACATTTTCTGCAATTTCGGTCTATATCGCATAGCAATATGAATTCCTTCTTTACCGTTTCTGTCAGCATAGTATTAATAATTCGTCGTATTTTTGGAAGATTATCCGATAGTTGAAAGAGGAAAGGAAAATTAAACGTTGATTTAAGCGTTCCGCCAGATATTATGATATACATTGATCTAGATTAGATATAAATTATATAGATAGGCCATAAACGATTATAACGATCTTTTACTTTTACTTAGAATTTTCATTATACAAACGTGACAAATTTTTGTCACGCAGCTTGTAGAAAGATCTTCAAGTCTTAATAGAAAATTGTAACGAAAAAAACGATAACGATTCTTTTACATTACTCTTTTTAGCAACGTTTTTAATAATAGAAAAATACAACTTGATCGAAAATGATTCAAAGAAAGCGATAGAGTTAAGTAAAATATCGCATGATAAATTTGTCTTTTCTAATAAATTCTAGTATTGAATTATTAAAATTATAAGGGACAAAATTATTACTAAAATTATCATATCAAGCTATTTTTAACAATCTTTGACGCGATAATGTGGAAAATATAGTTAAGGAAGATTTATGCACGGTTTATAGAGTGTTACGTTTGAGAGGTGTTAAATATTTTAGTATTTGTCTTTGTGTGCGGATTTCACTGCAAATAGATATACCGAGAATTTAGGCTAGGTTTTGCCATATTTCCGCGTCTTACGTCAGATACGAAATGACGAGTTCCGTTTTCAAGGAATATCTGTGGGTATGTGCTCGTGTATTATTCGTAGAAAAAATTCTTCTTTTATTCATCTCGATTTCTGTTCCGATTGCTCTCAACAATGAAAGCTAACGAACGTTTCATTAAATTATTTACATAATTAACATTTTAAGCGCTTAGTTTATTCCGACAGTAATCTACGGGCTAAAACGCATTTTGCACTTTACACGTAGAAAAAGGAGACACTGTACGCGCGCGTGTTTCTGTGTGAAGTAAAAAGCAAATAATAAACAGAAACGAATTAATTCTGTGCTTCCTGCAGCTTCCAACATGAGATCACACACTTTAGTTTTTACAAGACTTTCACCTTTAAGAGACTATTATTGCCATTTACTTACGTGTCAGCACGTGTTCTCTTCGCAGTTCTTCGAACCTTTCTAGATGTTTCCTGCGCAATACCACGATCGTACAAACAACTTGTCGGAGAAAACTAACAATTGAGAGTGGGAAAATTGAGTCGCGTCTAATCAACAAACGTGAAAAATCAACATGGAAGATGAACGAAGTTGGCGTTCTTCAGAGACAGACAGAGATGCGTATTTTCACAATTAGCGACGATTCAATTTTTCGGCCCGTTTCCGCCTAGGCCTCGATACAAGAGTGTATATCCGTAGCGATAACAAAAAAATGTATTACTATTATATACTATGGTGCGAAACTTAATGAATAATTTGCCTGATATTATCGTCTTTGCTACTTGTTTAGACATAGTAGGTAAATAGATTTTTTGAAATTTGCAACAATTTCTAGCTGTATACACGTAGCCTGTATACTACGCGACAAGTCGTTTCACGTTCGTACTGTGACAGTGATCTTGAACGATGTTCTTCGGATCTAAATCGTGTAGTAATTACCGGTACCGTTTTAAGTCGAAAGGGAGTATCCGCAACTTTCGCTCGAATCGAGTCATTGCTGCTAGATAGTACAAAGATAGTTTATCTAAATGTATATTAAATAAGAAAGTCGTATTTGCAATGAAATTGTATAACAGTTTAAATTTTGGAACGTATGCGAAATCGATAGCTGGTTGTTAAATAGTAAAAGTCATTTTTCAGCAAATTAATGGGTTATAGGTTGTGTTATAGTTATATTCGGCCGCCGAGAGATGACTGGCAACGCTAACATACAAGTATACAAATGCCATCCCCAATTATTACAGATCCAAGTTCGAAATAATAATCCTACAAATAAATATATGCGCATATTACATAGACAACTTTTACGAAAACGAGTTGACTTTAATTCCCTCCCGAGGCAAGATCCGGGTTGCAGTTGCAGGCAATTGACACATTCATCTTTCTTAAAACGAGCTGTTTGTCACTCTGTTGTATCAGAATTTTCTTTTTTTTTTTTTTTTTCTTTTTTACAAAATAAGACTCCAGGACGAAAAGTTCACAAGCGTTAAATCGCAAGTGACTGATTTTTTAAGGACATGCTGTACTTTATAAAAATATCGCTATCGTTGATGTATACGTATTTTCATCGTTGCAATTATATCGCTGACATATTTTTTCTACTTTATTTATTCTATATCGTATCTCTTATTCGTTATATCTCATTTATCTACGTTGTACGTTGTACGTTACGTTTCATTTATTTTCCTACCAGCTGCGTAAGGCTGGTGAAAATAATGAAATTTCCCAGTCTCTTATAGAGCCTCTTTTTGTACACCGTAGAAAGAACTATGCTTAACGAGTTATATAAATCCTTTCGTGGCACATTTCGATCGATTCGCAGCGTGGATCGTGCAAGGGCACGGGCGCATACACGAGCCAGAGTTTCGCTTGTGCGTGGCTAGTGAAAGTAGAGTGTTTGCGCAACAAGGCGACGTTGTCTCTCCTTCGGATACTGGTTCGACTTTAAAGGCTCGATGCCTGTCTGTCTCCTAGACTTTCAACCGTGCCAGCTGTTAACGACATTGCTCTCGTTGCACGACTGCTTTTCTTTTTCCCCTTCGCACCGACAGTTTCTTGCAGTCTGTTTCCTCTGTCTTTGCGTATCGTCGTACAACTCGCGTCATCTTCCCACTGTATTCATATTGTAAATACGGTTTAGCATAGCCTAATGGAGAAGCCTCCATTACGTTCGAGCGTAAGAACGAAAGACGCGATTATTAGGATAATTTTTCGAATAACAAAGCATCTAAACGCTCTTCGTAATATCGTCGAATTAAATGCGACCGATTTTTACGTGAGCATTGCCGCTTCGAATCGTTAATTATAAATTTTGACGATCGTCGGTCGATTTTTCTTCGAAATTGAATAATAAGAGACGCAATAAGAGACGACATTGTTCGCGAAACGTGCCAATATTGTATGCGATATTAGAACGATTCGTTATCCAGACATTGTCCGCTGTGTATCTAAGTAAAAGCTGAGAAAGAGTTAGAACGGAATCGATATCGAGGACTGGACGATATGTATCGAGCTCGCCACCACTTACATACCACCGAGAACAGAGAATCGTAGAATAGGTGTGTCGCGACATTCCTCGTTGGAATTACCGATTACGAACACGTACGCGTCTTCTACATGAAAACTGCATGTATGTACGTATATTATAAATAATACAGGCTCGACGGCTCCGTCCGATTCATTCACTTGGAACGTGATCGGCAAGATGATTTCGTTCTATCCACTTGCGCGCACTTACGATCAGTCAGCACTTTTCGTTCGAACGACAGTCCCAGCGATTATTTAAGTACACCGTGACTCACGAAACTTCATGTATATGTATACAGAGTGTGCCACCAACTTTGTCCACCTCAAGTATCTTTGTTATTTCAAACGATACGTTTTCATACGTTTCGAATAAAAGTTGTGGGATTTAAAGGAATAGATAACGTGGTAGTGGCGATCTCTTGACAAGTGGCTGCGTTATTATTACGAGTTACAATTTAAATAAATAAATAACTCGTAGAATATTTCATTGCGAGAAGTAGCAGACCCGTCCGAGTCCATTATGATCTGGCTATACTTTGTAACTAATCAGGCGGAGTCTATGTAATGGCAAAAATTGTTATTTTTCTGGTAATTGGGAAGGTACGCAGTGAAAGTAATCGTAAATGTACCGAAACATCCGAATATTTCTCTCCACGTAAATATCGTCTCACAATCGAGACTGGAACAGTGCTGTCTGTCGTCAGCAGCAGACATTGCCGTTACAAGCATCCAAAAGCAAAATCATATCGAGGAATTGTTCTACGTAAATGAGGTTTACGTGGTCCGTAGTGTGAGAAATTTGGCTAAGAGACAAGGCCGTTGTCGGCGATCTATCGAGCAAAGTTTATTCGTATATTCTATCATTGGTACATAAAGGATTCTTTTGATCGTTTTTCAGATGCTGTCGAGGTTGCTGGTCGTATTCTGGATGGCACTTCCTCTAGCGCTATCTCAGAGTAATTATGCGTCACAGGGAAACAGTATCGAGTATCAGCCTGGTTTGCCGCCCAGCACAGTGTTAAATGGAAAAGTAACAAAATTGGACGACATCTCGTCGATGATATTTCTGAATCGTACAAAGGCCTACCTGAATTGCAGTCAAGGGAGCATGCAGGTGGAGCTGAAATTCGAGGAACCGTTTTACGGGGTCGCGTACGCTGATTTCGATCGAAACAGTGCCTGCATATTCAAAGGACGCGGATCGACCAGCGCCAAGTTGGAATTGCCTCTGAAAGGTACGTCGTTCTATCTCTTTTATTTTCTCTCTTCTTCTTAGACTCTGGTAATGACGAGCTCAAGTACGAGGCAAAACGGTTCCAACATTGATCGTCTCTAGACTCGAATCCGTCGAATAAGAAAGTCGAAGGAAAGGGACCATCATCGACGTATCCGAGTTTGGGCTAGCCTCTCCGATACGGTCATAAAAGCCAATGAATAATTAATATTAGTTGGTTAATACTACTTGATTATAGAAAAATTTCACTGATTCGAATCCAAGATGTCGATGATCTTCGTTTTTAATTATAACTGCTAATTGGCCCGCAATAGTCAATAATACACCGGTTAAGAGCTGAAAAACGGTAGTTGTGTAATTTGGCAGCCAGATGTAATATAAGAGGAACGCCTTTGTTTGCCTGTAAGCGATTTCTCCGCGTTATCGAGTATAAAAGAATCGTTAACGAACTCACAAAACTGATAAACCTACGTCGGCTGGGACGATAGAAGCAAAAATTTCAAACGTTCGTAGCGAATCTGGACGATGCACCAGCTACGAGGAGCTATTCCTCGTGGAAAACGATCGAACGAACCATTAAATTAATAGCCCTATGAAGAGGACCGATACTGGATGGACTACATAACCCGCAATCCAGACCAAATACCGTACCAACGACGTACACGAGATACAAGGAAGAAAATCGACATAACGAGAAGTAAAACAGCACACCAAGCAAAAATACTAAGAGACCTATCACTCGGGCATCGAAAGCGATCAGGTTTACTACGATAGACTCTTAGACTCGGATTTATTAACCTTTGACTCTGTTTCGACGATTGGCTACTTGCCGCTAATTTGCAAATGTGCAGAGATTATTCTTGTCCAGAAATCAAACGAACCAATCTCGTTACCTTCCATATTGTCGAAAATAATGGAAAAGAATAACGAAAGAATAGTAATAATAATAATAATAATAATAATAATAATAATAATAATAATAATAATAAGCGGAAAGCAAGCAACAGCTACTCTATTTGCGGCGATCTAGTTTCACACACAACGCCACAACGCCGTCGAATATAACCGCGTTTTCACGGATGTAGAAAAAGCGCTTGACAAAACTATCGCAACTATTTGCAAAATTGTTAATAGATTATCTCTTCGATTCGAACGTATCATTGGTAATCCATAAACGATACGCGAGAAAAAGTTTACTAGCAGGGAAATGAGAATGATACGAAGTGGACGAGACGAGATACAGCCAAGGCACTGTACTTTGTTGTTACGACACACGTACTTTAGTAAAGATTACCAGAGTAACGAAAAGAACGACGTTGGCGTGAATTTTGCCGAGCGCGACAGCGATAAACGCGTACGAGTAAGTACAGAGGCAAAGTTTCCGAGTGTTAAAACCTCGAGCATGTCGATATAGCGAGGCGCGGCAAATTTCAAATCCGCGCGAGCCAAACGCGGAAGCTTCGTCTCGGCGACGAGACGGTGTTCGAATTTCGAAATCCTTTTGTTTGACAAAACAGTTTGATTTTCGACGAGCCGCGGCGGTTCGTCGAGTCCAACGGCGGTCGTGCGATCATCGGTGAAAAACACTTGCCGCCCGCCGTTCAACTTCCGCCGGTTCAATGTACGCTCGGGCCGCCGAACGTGGTCGAGGTAAGCGGAGCACCGCCTCACGAGCGCGTCGAAATTACCCGAATCACTGGACGCATGATAGGCGACTCGAGAATGATAGAAAAATAGTGGTCGTATCTCGCGAGCCAAGCAAACGCTTCCAATTTCGTGCAAGCCAATAGACAAGAAATCTGTTTCTCGGTATCTCTGTCTATGGTTGGGAACGAAGACGAGTCGAATCATGGCGTAAGTAACATTTTCTTTGGGTTCTTTACTTCTGGAATACGTACTCTTCGTTTGGTAGATAGATAGATTTGGTAGACGCATAATGATAATTAATTAGAATAAAGTATGTTCATTTATACTTTTCGACGTGTCTGCGCATAGCGCATATGTAACGCAATGTAACGCGTATAGAGGGTAACAAAATTAGTTGTCATGGCTTTGGCAGGTGAGCGCACACCTTTGCAGATGTACAAAATTCACCTTCGTTTTGAAATTCAAGGTCAAATTTTTGTATCGCGTCGTATCCTTTGCTCGTCGAGGAGGATGAAAAGTCGATAAGCTGTGACAGGGCTTGTAACAAGGTTTGTAAGAAGAACGCGCATTTGCATACAATCACCGGGTTTTATAGGCCTTTTGGAGACCAGCTCCGAACCAATTAGCGCTCAGTTTCCGCTCGTTTACCTGCTACGATCGGTTTTTGTGGTCGCGCCAGGCTACAGAGGAGGCGCAGGCGAGTTGCGCGCCGTCGTATGATCGAATCGCAGGTTGTGTTTAGAAAATGTTTCGATCGTTACGATGCTTCTAACAGTCGATCTAACAGTGTCGATGGTCGTTGATGTTGCAGGATGCGGCACGAGGCAGGATCCTCAACGCGTGTTCACAAACAACGTTGTAGTTCGCTTCCATCCTGGCCTCGAAATGGACGGCGACGAAGTTATTACGATAGTTTGTAGGTATCCTCCGCCTGTGGCACCTGCACCGCCGGCTCCTCCGGCCAGCATGTGAGTTTACTCCCTCGCAGTTCTCAATTATCATCTTTCTCTCTTTTAACGCGATCTGACCAAAAGTATGTTTCAAGGTTTTAAGTCGATCCGAATCCGAAATCTCGGCTACCCGCGCCAGAAATCGAAGTACAAACTCAGTTTTCCACGATTTATTCGCCGCGCGTTTAGCTACGTTATTTCGTATGTGTAATTGGAATTCGCGGAAACTGGTTGGAGAAACTGGGCGAATCAAACTTCTCTTCTTTTTGAAATAACAATTATGAGAAGAATCGTTCAATTTGAAACCATGGCAGGCTACGGATAAACAGAATATAGGTATACGGGTATATGTAGGTATCTAGCCAGCTTCGCGGTAATTTGCAGCTTCGTGTTTGCTCACCGATCGTTCCGATCGCCTTTTATTCGTCATACAGTCCGCTCTGACGTTCTAAAAGTTGCGAATCCCGGCGTAATTGAAAAATATCCGATAAAAAGAAAAACATCTTTGTCCATAGCTTGGCTACCCCGGCGCCAGTCCCGCCATCCGAACCACCGTTGAAAGGATTTCAGATTCTGCTCATCATCTGCGCGATTCTGTTCCTTTCGTTGCTGTTACTTGGCCTCGGTTGCTCGTACATGTGCTTGAAACGAAGAAACGTTCGCGTGATCCACCGACATCCGTTCGGAAGTGGCTCTGGCTCGGAAATAACAAAACTCTCCACTTCTTCCCTAAGCAACATCACCATGTTCGAGGGCTTGAAGATACCTAGGGCTCATGCTCTTCTACACGCACCTCCGTCCACCACCGGTAGCGATGCCAACCTGATGATCGACCATTCATTACCCAGCGATTATCCGAGCGAGAGCTCCGAGGTAAGTTGTTTCGTATGGAAAATGGATACAGACAGAGGAATTGATTAACACGCGTATGATTTTTGAATAACAATTAGCATGAGTTTCCCTACTATAATCACTTTATTCTGCTGAAACTTGATAATAATCGACACTGTCAACGTCTGTCTGTCTGTCTGTCATCTTATGACTCGTTCTATGAGAATCGTTCAACTCACGAGATTTTCACGAGATTCTTTCTCCTATCTACGTATTTATTATTATTATTTGGCCAGGTTTTAAGTTATGTTTCATTAAAATTAGTTCGTAGATCGACAAATCAAGGAAAAATGCTCAAGGATAGAGCGAACATCTTCCAGATATTACATAAAACGTTCTTTTTCTATTTTATATTACGTATGTATCCATGCATATTATTGCAAATATAGCTATCTTTTACAAAGACGTGAAACTGTGAAAATCTCCGCGAGATTAGCGTTCGTGTCATTAAGAACGGAATTTTTCGTACGATCGATTCAAAGACTGTGTTCACAACGTTTCGAAGAAATGGCACTTAAAGACTAAATTTATCCATCAACCCGATATTCTATGCATGTATACAAATATTATACTACATGTCGCACTAGTATATACGCATAAATAAAGTTACAGGTATAATTACCGTATGTTAATCAGTCTAATTACTAAAATATCTGAAGAACTTTGAAATTCATTCGAAATGTCACCCGAGAATTAATGGAAATGGTACGTTTTTGTTTACAGGTGGACGAAGAACCTTCTCTGCCAGTTTCATCCGCCGGCTCTTACGACAACAAAGCCTTTGTTCACCACGAGACTCATCAACGCCAAGAAATTCGTACCACCAGCTCCCTTTATTCCGAGACAGTTGCCGCAGAAGTGGAAACGTCTTCCATGACAGCGGCAAACGCTTCACGCACCGCAGTTCCTCGCCATATGGTAGCCATGCCGATCGAACCCAAGTTCGACGTTCAAATGAGAGTGAAGCGAGCGCCACCTCCTCCTCCAAGTCCCCTACCCTCGGAATCCGACATAGCAAGCGTCGCTCTAGAAAGAAATCTGACCACGATTCTCGAAAAGGAAGAATCTAGCCTCACGCGCAGTCTTGACAGTCCACCGGCCAGGATGACTACATTCTCTTACGTTCCGGAGCTCCATGGACCTCCGGGAGGCGCTCCACCCACGTCCAGCATCTCCAGGCAGCAAACACCTCCAGTCTACTCGAGAATCTTGAGGAAGCAGGCCGAGAGGGACACCACGACCAGCACCAGCATCGTTCAGGAACGAATTCCCTCGCCTTCTCCCATAGAACAGCCTCCTTTGCAACACCATGAAATTCGTAGACCCAGATCCTTGACTTCCTTGAACACCGAGCTAACCGAGACACGTTCTCTGACCGAAGTAACTGATCATACACACGCCAAGTACAGAGTGGCTAGCATCCTAGCTCCGACTCCACCGCCGCCTCCTCCAATTGTTCCAACAGTCACTACTACCCACACAGCTGTTCAGCATCGTGAGCATCGCCTCTTCCGCGAGGAAGTGACGGAGCCTTTGGTGGAGCCGCAGGTTGTCGCTCCTAGGCGGCCAGAGATAACCACGCACGAAGTGGACGATGTGTTTTTAAAGACAGTGACGGAGAAGAAGACTATCGAGGATGTGGAACGTCACCGTCGTCAGGTGACCGAGTATAGAACTAAACCGCCACCGCCGGATCCTAAGTGGGACGTTACTATCAGGAATTATCCTAAAGAGAATCTGCCACCGCCTCCTCCAGAATGGGAAAACTTTTCTGATGTTAGTTCCAACTCGAATCTGACGATTACCAATGAGCCAACGGGCAGTCAGATGGACGGGCCAGCTGACGAGGAACTGGACATCAATATAGAGCCTACGTATACCGCTAGAGCCGAGATTCCTTGCAGACCACCTCCAGTCACCCATCGTCGTTCCATCGATGAAACAGACGCTGATTGGTTCTCTAGACTATCTCGTGTCTTGGACCCCCGTTATGCCTCCGAATTCACTGACGGAGAACGAGCAAAATGGCGCGAGATAATTACCACGGACAGTACTTTACGGACCCTGTTAACAGAAGCCGTGGTTAAAGAGGACTACGAATTGATACGAAAAGATACCAGATACGCCCATCTATTCTCTGCAGCAAAGTGGGACGTGATCATCCGAATCTTGGGGCCTCCTGCAACACAGCCAGGTTCCGCTTCGTGCTCTACCCACGGAAAGAATCACGGGCAGCGATATAAGAGGTCCAAGTCCTCTGAATGGGATACCAGATCGAGAAGATCATCCTTGCCTACTTTGTACGAGTACGAGAGCGATGGAGGTAGTTCTGCTCATACTCAGAGCCACAGACTGCAGGTATCACAGTCTACAGCGGCGATGAGCCAGTCGAATCGTTTACGTCGACTGGCATCGAGTAACAGAGGCACAGGCGGCGTTAGCGAGGCGGACGTTAGGTCCATGTCGGAGATGACGGTGAGAGACTTTGCCAGAGTGGACAGAGACGACTTGACGAGTTTGAGTTCGTTCGAGGGAGCAGATTCGCTGGTGAGATCCTTGAGTCAGCCAAGTTTGGCCAGAAGCGGTTCAGAATTTACCGAACACTGGGGAATTCCCTCGGGCATGCTGGATCTCCCGCCTTGGACAGCGGAGGAGGAGGAAGAGGAGGAGGAGGAGGAGGGAACCAGTTCTGTGGAGACGACGCCCAGAGCGGTGAGAAGAAACGATCGTCTGGAGGTGCTGGCGTCGTTCGACGATCATAGGCAAGGATCATCCACCACTAGATCGAGTCGATACATGGAGAGGGAAGTGAACAGTGTGCACGTGACCGAGAGTCAGAGGAGTTCCAACTGGTTCCACGATGATTCTGAGCCAGAGATGCAGATATGAAGATGTTTAAGAGAAGCCCGCCTACGTGTTCCATTCTCTCCAACGTCTTTCTTCGAGTTTTTATAAAATCGAGTTGTTATAAGAAATTACACATGATCATTATGGCAGAGGTTACGAGTATTATGCGGATCGAAAGTTATCGAGGAAAAATCATGCCAGTTTGATTAAGTATAGTATTATGAGAGGATAGAGAAGGAAATAGAAGACAGATACGCTATTGTTTATAAGTAGTTGGATGCCTGGTGCAATCTCATCGAACGATTTACGTTCCTCTTACATTTTCAATATCGTAACGAAAGAACCCTGAATGAATTCTTTACATCTTTTGATCTTTTCACCTGTTGATCTCGAACGTCTACACACGTGTGCACATGTTATACCTTTGCGATAGTGTAAACGTGACCGAATACTTATTGGAAGATAGCGTACATTCTAGAAATATTACATTACAGAGGCCGAATCGAAGATTGAGAAGATATCCGAATTAAGCTTCGTCGAGGTTAGTTAAGCTTCTGTTAACACATTTATGAGTGGAATTTCCTACTTTCGACTCACGCGTCTGCGTCAGAAGCGGTGTCACCGCTATACGGGGAGCTGTGGTATCGCAGCGATGCATCGGTTCTGATCCCGTCCTAACTGAGACACAGCACACGGTTGTTTCCTTCGCGACTTATTTTAAATTTTCTGTTAACAAAAATTTCATTAAAAACACGATACTATAAAAATGTATTTGAAAGAGTTTCGCCGTTGAAAGTTAGTGCCTCGTTAGTGTCGTCTCACCGATACAAAGGCTAAAGCGATCCCACTGTACGGGTACGTTGTGCGTTCGCCCCTCCCCCACCCTGAAGTGCCCGGGATCCGATCAATGTTTAGGGTCGTGAAACGATGCGACAAAAAGCAAGGTGGTTTGCTTGTTGTCGGACCGATATCAATCCGACGACGTCAAAGACAACTTTTTTTTCCACGTTGATCTTTTCCTCGGCAACTCGCTCTCCTTTTCTACTGTCACGGCTCTTTCCGCACCGATCGTTTTCCATGTCGTCGTGCGACTTACGACGTACGACATATACGAACGCTGTCGTGACGTCGTACAACCGATTGCTTGTCGTTATGCGACATTCAGCTAGGAGATGGAACGAAACTGCTTCTGACGCAAACGTGTGCGTTAAAATAGGTGATCGCCCGCCTTAAACTGAAACTTAGACTTAAACTTAAAGGAGGCGATGTTTCCTGGAATGTCTATCGTAACGAAACAAAATGTAAAAGTTGGATTATTAAAGCTTTTGAAAAGCGGTATTAGAAAGAGACACGATCTATCCGAACGAGAAATTAATTATTATGTCCGATACGAATTAGTAATCTCGGTACATCGGGCATGTCATTTTCCGCTAGAAGAATAAGTTACAGAAGATTAAAAAGTGTAAAAATCATCCGAGGAGAATATGTATAGAAAGGACCGATAATATATGCTCACCGTCATTGAATTCAGACTCGAGGCAAATGTGATGAGAATAAAACTGGAAATAACGTTACACGATCCAGCAAACATCTGTCGTTCCCTTCGAGTCAATTTTTGCAGAAAGAACTTTAAGTTTGCTTGAAACGTAGAGAGATACATATATTTCGAATGAAAATGGCTTGACTAGTCTGAACGATGCTTTAAAGAGGTCCCGGAGAAGCCAGACTTTCCGAGTACGAAAGACTTTTAGTAACGTTGTATTGTAATATCTTCTAATTCGTATCTGAACATATTTCCTCGACGTATTTCGTCTAGATAGTTGTCAAAGTGGCAACAACTACAGACATTGCCACGTACGAGATAGCAATATTTGCAAGCAAGATGTAAAACAGATTATACTTTTTACAATTTTCGTAGCTTCGAAACGAGTATCGAAATTTTAAACGATTATAAAGTTAGAAGCATCGTTGGAAAAAGTACTTGAATATTGGAAATACATATGTGAAATATGTAAAGAGGTAAATTGCAAGTAAGAAAAAATTTTTAGGATTAAATTGGGAAAAAATTAATGGGCGATTTAAAAAGGCGATTTTTTCGATCACAGTGAAGATAAGAGCAATGGACATTGAAAATGTATCCCTTCAATATCTACGGCTTACAAACTATATAACCTCTGTTATAATATCCAGATTTCTTCAAATTGGCATTTGCATTTTCGACGAATGTCGCATTATTCTCCTATTTTTGTACCTTTCTATTAATTGTACCGTTTGAAATATCTATTCTTAATTTCATATCGTCCAGGATGATCAAACTTTTCACTGCCTTCTCGCATTTGGTAGATCGAAGAGGCAATTTTGCCGCCTTCTTTACGATATCTCTACGAATTCCCGACGAATTCTCTACGATTACGAATATCGACAGATTTTCGAACGAGCATTCGCGTGTTTGCGACTCAATGCGTCGACTGTTGGATCATCGAAGCACGAACACCCGAGCTTTTTATTTAATTCGAGACAACGGAAGAAATTATTATCCGTATAATAAATCGACTGTTTTTCTTGCTCGTTTTATTTCCATTTAAAATTGAGTCGTGAATGGAATATATGTCGAAAGAATGTAAAAGATTGGAAGCATGTGTTTGATATTAATAGTTGATTATTTATTTTTCGCCAGGCGTTAAGAAACGTTAATCTCGATAATGAACAGTCGATACATTGGAGGAACAACGGTTAGCCATTCTCTCCACTTGTCACTCGAATTCTGTAAATGGAAAAAGCGAGAAACGTCGAACAGGGTAAGAATATCTGAGATTATTGGACGAGTGAAACTGTAGAATTTGGCGAAACGAATCCAATCATGACGTACGAGTTAACCCGAAACGAGTTGAAGAAACGAATCTACGACTAACCATGCGACAAATTCGCTTTCTTAACGATCGGTGGCGCATTTCGAGAACCTTTGTAACCATTGAAAACCACCATGACCGTATTAACGATATTTAACACTTTTGCTACGCATCTATGTAAAATAATCGAATTATATTGAAAATTGGCAAATTTTCAAGAAACTTCTCCAGGAATATATTGTAAACTACTTTCTATTGCTGGAAAAGATTATTTTGCGAATAATACAAAATATATCGAGCTTACAGAATATCAGATATTCGATACGAATAAAATTAACTTATAAATTCATCAATTTTATGTAAAACCTAAGCTTTTTCTTTTTTTTTTTTTTTTTTTTTTTTTTTTATAGCTTCTACCTATATCAAAGTCATAGGATATTCGCACTCCACGTTTCTTCTTCTATCTTTATTAAAGAGTAATAAAAACTTTTGTTTTTATGACATATTCTCTTTTTTCGTTTTTTATTACGAAAACAGTCTTTTTATATGGAAAACTATCAGATATTACTAATTCCGCTTAAATCGAGGATGATCTGTATTACAATATTTGTAATACAATTATTAATTTTTTTCCTTTACCTTTTTCTTTGTAATTATAAAATCAGATTAACGGAGCTATCCGTTTTATTACACGCTCATTTACAATACTATAAAGAAACTGTAGTAGATCTTGCGATGCTCGTAAAGGAACGAGCAGAGCGGGAGAGGGTGAGTACATCCCGCCCTTGCAGGGTTCCGCGCCGAAGGACGGCCCTACGCCGTCCCAGGTAGTCATAGAGGCCGACAAGCCGATGTCGTTGAGAGGGATGGTCCCACCCAATGTCCGAACTAACCAAGGAACGACTGCCTCGGACAGGAGAAGACGCAAGAGTGCTCCGGCAGTAATCGGAAAAAGGTGCCGGGGTATCCCACTTGAGCGACAGGTGGTCCACCGTGGGCTTTTAGTCGGTATAGTCCAAGAGTGGCAGAGGGGTCGGGGGACGCCCATGAGGATTTCCCCACGTATAAGAAAAAAAGTAGATTTTCCGAATGGTTTCTCATTTTTATTGTTTTAATGCAGGTCTCTTATCGTTTTGGCCATATTTTGCACCTTTTACATTGTTAGGTATACAAGTTTTCAAGCACAAAAATATTACGCTATATATTAAACGCTGCGATAAAAATTACAACAAAACAATAAAAATTACAAAAGTAACAACAACAACAAGAAAAATTTGTTAAAACATTCTAATCGCGCGTAATACGTACATGCCACTTAAGTAACCGTCAAAAGATTTTCCTGTCTTGGTAAAAAGCAACTGGATCGAAGAAAACCTTTCTTTTACGATGTACGATACGGTGTTTATGCGGTGAAATTTCTTTCGAGATTGAGTAGAAAGTGTTTGGTCGTTTGCGAGATGTAACAACGTCGTATTGGGCGTATTGGGCGTATTGGGTGTATGTAACAACAGGCGCAGTTATATCCTAAATGGTTGATATTTAACCGAAAAATCCGCTCACGTACTTGACGATAGTTTGGCACGATGAATCGCCGATAAGCGAAACGTATATATTTGTCATTTTTGCAAAAAAAGATTTGTAAAACATCGCGATGTAGAAGGTAGAGTAACACGATACAACTTCCGATATCCGACATCTGCTCTTCTAACGTAGTTCAGCTACTCTCCAATAATATTTTCTCTTGTTACGATATAACGTGTTACTATGCTTTAACCACGAACCATTAACGTTTTAAAGCAATTTTCTGCATAGAATTGAAACAAGATACCGCACGTATTAATAACGGTCGTTGTTTAGTTGGAAATTTCTTTATAAAGATAGGACGATGATCAAACACGTTGCAGATAGATTCGACTATCTGACTAGAAGCTAGCAGAAAGCGTTGGTCTGTCGACGAGAGAAAAAACCAAGTATACATATACACTGTAAAAGGTAAGTATAGTTTTTACAGTTATTAAAGAAAAAAAAAGCCTGGAAAAATTGTTTGACCATTGAAATGATCATAGAAAATTGTTAATCGAGCACGGAGCTCGATGCGTGCTAAAGATACGTGTTGGCCGAATGCAACGATGCAACATTGGTAGCAAAACGGTTGCGCAAAGATCGATTCTTTTTCAATGTCCTCTTTGTTAATTAATTGCTTCTTTCAAATTGCATCGTTGCGAACGATATATTACGCTAAATCATTTGAAAGATCCGACTATCCGAGTATCTCCGTTGCAAATTGCGCGTATCCTATGGCTGGGAAACTGTGCGTCGCGAAATTGTCAAACAATTGCAAGAGTCTGTGTATACGTGTATTCCTAATTAATTAATTTAATAACAGAATCTTTTATGCAAATTATCGAGTAACGCTATCAAGAAGTTATACTTTTGTCCTATAATGGCGAGAAGATGTTACAGAGAGAAAGAAAAGAAGACGACGAAGAAAAATGTTAAGAACGTCGCGAACAATATAATATTCGTACTATGAAGAGAGCAACGATCCAATGCACCGGTAAAATGTTATAGATTAAACCGATTTTAGATTAACGAGAAGGAGAATTTAAAAATTGTGAAAAATCAAAGAAGAAACAAACGATACTGCAGAACATATTGCCCGATATAGATATTGAGTCGAATGAAACGTGATATATCGAAAAGAATTGTACTTGTACAGGCTTGAGATCCGATCTTCTCCATCCCCCATCCCCCATCCCCCATCTCCCATATCCATAGACACAGCCGTAGCTATAGTCGTAGTGATAGCCATAGACATGGCCATAGTGATATGCATTCCTCGATATAGTAGCATACACGCGTCGATGTAGCAACAAGTGCTCTCCAAGTTCTTCGATTCGAGCGACGCAAGAATGCAGGCAAGCGCGTTTAATCGTGCGAAACAATGATACGCGACACGAAATACTCTGTGATATTTTCTATAGATACACGGCTGTTTATCGGGAATACAGCGTAGCATGGAAGCGTCGAGATCGGATGGTGGATCGATCCCGAATCAGTGAAGCGCGTAAGTAGTTGAAAAGAGGGTATCGGCCGGGGGAAAACGTGCGACGATCGGATGATCGGATGATCGGATGATCGGATGATCGTACAAGAGAAGCAACGAGAGTGGGGCTGTGTTATAGTGGCGAACCACGCTGCATAGAGTGGGGTTGAAAGGTGGCGCGGTCATTTATGACGGTCGGTTCATCCGACGCGACGGATCAGTTGCTCGTCCGACCAACAACGACAGAAACCTCGGGCGAACCGAACGTACGATGAGCTGCTGTCGGCTTTGATTCGACATTGTCACGCTGTGCACCGCGAGATGGGCCGATGGAACGTTCGTGAAATTCTTCGTTCGGGGAACAGCGATTAATCGTTGCAGGATCGATAGTTGGTCCGAATTATTCTACAAGCGATTTTGAAGAGTAAAGAAACTCGAAGAGGAAAATATTTGGTAGACGACGTTCGATTTTACAGAGAGGAAGAGAAAATTCGATATCGAATCCAAGATTTCGCAAGATCGAGGATTCGTTTGTTCGATCGGTGGTGTTTTTAAGCTAGTCTGTAATCGGCGACTCGCTTTTGCAATGAAGGGAAGGATTGTTTTTCGAGAAAGATGATTTGTTCCAAGATATCGGACTTGAAGGCGGAAATAAATGGTAAATCGTAAAATACAAATTTTACGAGATTCGATACTGAATCGAGGATTTTGACGAATCACCGGAGACTTGGTGCTGTTGCAAAGTGGTTCGGCGATTAGAGACCGATATTTCTAGAAAGTTCTCGAACAAAGAAGATTAGAGAAGCCAAGATATCGGATAATATTTATCAAAGTGGGATATTGAATTACAGATTGCAAAGTTATCTTACAATCGAGATCGACTCTCGCTTCTGCAAAGAGAAAATATACGCAAAGATATTACATTATTATTATTACAAATATTAGTTTGTGAAAAATCGCTTCGGAAGTACGAATGTACCAAATCGAGGATGAAATTATCCGAGATTCGACGATGTTTCTACGAAGGATAAAGATATTCCGTGGTCGTAGATTCGCTTTTACAAAGAATTCGGGCAAGAAAATTGATAATTGATCGTTTGAAATAAGAAATCTCAAGACGTAGAAGAGTGATTTGACGGGTTTCTGAGACAACAGAAATTTACACTCGAATAAGCGAATGGAATACGAACGATCGGTGAATCACTGTAGACGCGATAGCGATCAGTAAGTAGCTCTATTCTGTAAAAAATTCAAGAAAGAAGAAACGTTCGATCTGAGTCGAGTTTGAGAACGCAGAGCGATCTCGATGTAAAATTTCGTGGGAAAGTAAATTAACGATATAGAAGAAACGTTCGTTTCTTAATGGTACCTTATATAAATGACAAAAAGAGACCTACGAAATGCTCGGAATACACGTTGTTCCGAAGAATATTAATTTATAACATGGGACAGGATAATCTTCTTCGGTTCCACTGACCTGATATTTCCACCATCGTCTATAAATTGCAGTGCAAGGAACTGTACTTAAAGCAAGTTGTTCAATGTTCAAGTAAAAGACCGATGGAAGCGAATCTTTGGAAAGTAGGAAGACGCGTTAAAAGATGGTCTTTGAATGGGGGGCAATTGGACGTAAAATTTCAAGAGGAATTCGACGGTTAGCCAGCGATGGAAGCTTCTTTTGCCGATACTTTGCGAATGGGCCGTTAAAGAATTCCCAGGAATACCTTTGAAGCTACTTTTCGCTGTGTCGAAACGCGCTGCTTTTCAAGTTCCCGATTAATTGTATTATTTCAAATTCACTGTAAACCCGTCTTCGAAACCGTCTATCCGAAAATCAAAGTACATGGATGAACAATTGGTGAAATGGTTTTTAAAATGTCTATCTGTTTTCTCGAATAGACCAGTTGAACGTAATTTAAAGAAACGGACATTTCTATAAGATTTCTATGAGATTTCGATCGTATCGATCGGTGAAATAATTTTAAAGTGGACGAGAAAACATTAGTTGCGATACTTTAAGAAAGAAGGAGCGACCATCCTGAAACGGTATAAAACAATTACGTTGTCCATGTTATTTTTTTGAAACGGACGATACTTTGAGTAATTTCCTCTAAAAACTTCTCTCCGGATAATAATAGTCGCCGGATAAGCGACGTTATCTTGGAAACAATATTTTCCCGATACGTATGTACCTTGTTAGAGACGAACATCGAAATTTCTTTGATCGATGCTTTTTACGAAAAAGTCGTAAAAGTTGAGAGATTGAATACTCGAAAGAATGCGAGAGAGTTGCTGGTTAAGAAGGAAATCTTCGTATTAGCGATGAGTTCTTTAAAGAGATCGACAAACCAATCGACGAGGGAGGGTGCAACAGGCAGGAGACACGCGCTCACCGGAAGTAGCGCCAAGAGTATGAGAAACGTTCTCCACGCGACCACCGCCGCGCCTGGTTCACCGCTTCGACACAGATCCAAATACGAATTGAGGAGCATCAGTTTGGAGGGCACCAAGGTTTTACCATGGACTGCACGGTGAGTGGAAATATTATATTTTTTCTTTGTTTCTTCGTTCAAGTTGACGATCTCACGAACAAGCTTGTATCGCGTTGTAAAATAGGAATTTTATTTCGAAGAATTCCCTCTTTACGTCTAATCCGCGTCTTCGAGTCAATCCATACGAGACAACTATACATTGAATCGCGCTCTATCTTTGCGTTATAATCTATATCGTACAAACAGCGTATACGTATATGTAAGTATCGTATGTAAGCTCGTAAAGAGCAATAAGAGAAAATACGGAACCATATACGAAGCAGAAATTTTTGCGATACAGGCAAAGGAGTGAGTTAGCTGGTAATATAAACAGAATATATAACCAAATACGACAAAATTTTGCAAGCGTATTATTCGATCGATCGACTATATCATACTTGCAGAGAACTCTCCAACTTTCTTCGTAACCTTCCTCGCCTGGCATCTCCTTTGCACTTCCCAGCCAACCTTTTTTCCTTGTAACGTCAATCCACGTCAGAGACCAGGCCGCTGTCACGACCGGCTCACTTTAAAATCGGAGATAAAGATGTGGCATGTATAAACAATGTATATCGCCAAAGTGCCTAACGAGCCATCGATATCCCAACGATCCTTCCGCCGAATAAAAAATAAAGCTTTTTTTCTATTTTTTGTTGTTGTTGTTCTCTTGTGTTATTTTACGTGACACCCTCCTCGTCGTCCCTCTTACGCTTTTAAAGCTCGGGCTTTTCCAATCAACTTTTCAAAAAACGTACTCTTCTTATTCGTATCGCTAGTCCTGATTCTTATTCGTATCGTATGGACGATATTTCGCAGCACGATATTACGACGCAGCTACGATATTCTTCAACCGTTGACATACATATCTCTGTGTGCAGCAAAACAGAGTAACGTCATCGCAATTCTCCATCGATACAACGTCCCCTCGATCATCGAAAACATGCGATCGAAAAACATGCTCTCGCCGTTACCGCGTACACGATATCGACTCGTAGGTCGAATCGAATCTTAAAACCGCCAATCCCAAATAAAAGCTAGCTTTATGCTTTTTTATTTCAACGTGAAATCGAGTGTTTCTGCTGACCTATCTGCCGTCTATATGTATATCGATCTCTTAGTGGTCCGATAAACCGGGTGTCGTTCAGTTTGCGATCGAACGAGCGTGCACTAACAATAAGGCTTGGTTGGTCGTCGCCGTTAGCCACCGCGATGACGACGTATCGGATTTTGTCGCTCGCCTCTTTATAATTAACTCTTTTGCTATCGGGCCGACCGAGGTGTCCCGACCGGCACGGCGGTACTCTTTTATACCGCGTAGATCAATTTCGATCACGCTCGACCAAGTGGAAGTCGACCGCATCGACCGCGCGCGCGCGTGAGAGAGAGAGAGAGAGAGAGAGGGTGACAAGGGGGAGAAAGAAGAAGAGGGATATTAAAGTTGTTAAAGCGGTTGTTAAAAGAGACAGGGCGACAAGAAGAGAACGACAATGCGCATCGATAGATACCTGTGTGTATCGAGAAAAGCCCGAGCTCGAAGATACGTACATCCCCGTTGAAAAGAAACGAAGCTTATCACAAGAAAATTCCAGCACCGTTCTATATTAACTTTGCATTTGGAAATTTAAATATTTATTTGGTGTTTGCAACACCTAAAAAATTCCAGTAAATTATAGTAAATTACAGTAAATTACAGTAGGACCTCGAAAAACAAGTTCTTCTTTCAACTAATTTTTCTACTTCTATTAGTTTCTATACTATACCCTATACCGTGTACGCGTGGCTGATATGGATAGATATATATATATCTACTACCAAATACTCGTCAACGTCATTCAGCTACAATTGCATCTTTCGAAACAACGAAATCGCAGGGTATCCGATTTCTCCACTACAAGATGCTCAAACGAGATCGCTTCGATATGTCCCATTTATACTGAAATTCATCGCTTAAGATCAAATATATTTATGTGACACGGGTATATTCGTGTCGATATTTGCCTATTTCTACCGAATATTAATATACATATTTATAAGTACCACGAGTATATTCTCAAATGTACATGTTTCAACTAACTATTAAAAAACTAATTATTATAATCGCGATGTGCGAGAAGACCTATCCTGAACTAATAAATAAAGATTTGAGAAAAATGTTACTACTCACGAGTTTAAAAAATATCCGCGGTCATTATGCTCGCAAAAAGTTCTACGTAATACAACCCCACGCCGATTCGCATCTTTCCATCCTATCACACGATTGAGTGACCGGAGGAACAGAAATGCATGCGACTCACCGTTAGGAGGAACAGAGGAACAGAAGCGTTACGCCATCGAACTGCCGCGCTATCCCAGCAGAACAAAACACGATGATTGACTGCTGATTATTTGGAAAGCTGGAGATAATGAAAAATGCAAGTTTATTGAATTTGTAACTTTGCTAATAATAAAGATTGAAATGCTAATAAACTTCGATAAGTACAAAAACTGAAACTCTGATATGAAAGTTTAAAATCTAGAATAATTTCTGAAATATGTTAGTTATTTGTTTTACAATTCGATATTAAGACTTTAACTAACACTCTTTTTATTTTAATAGAAGAATAACCTGAGAAGATCCTAACCTTCCAAGTTTTTAATCAAATTGTATTCCTTAATTAATAGCGTTCGAAGCAAAATATACAAAATATACAAAATATACAAAATATACAAAATATACAGAATAGACATAATTAAAGTACGATATGTAAAGATACTTACGTTCTTGGCTTCTGAGCCACTGTTAGAACATTCCCAAAGAAGACGGAAAAGTTGAAGCTGTGATATGTCTACAACAAAACATAAGATATCGTTTATATCGTTAATACATAATGTTACGTCCGGTGACTCTGTACACAAACCAGGCCCCAATCCGCGGGCAACATGACAGCCAGTTGTCTACTACGGAATGATACGGGAAAGTTGGTTTTTCTCACGTTCGGTGTCTCCGGTTAGCAACTTTCTCTCCGGGGCGGTTAGAACATTTCCTTGCCCACCAACCTTTTTCTCATCCAATCAGAAGCAATGACTATTGCCCTCACTTTCCTAGTCAAAACTGTCATCAACAAATCCGATGGTCCCGTGCGCTAGACACACCCATCGCTAGCTTTCCTCCGCCATAGTGTCACGACCGGCATACTTCAAATCCGACGGACTGACGATAGAGATAGAGATAAAGATGTGGCGGCACTCGGCGACAATGTATATCGCTGAAGTGCCTAATGAACCATCAACATCCCAACGGTCCTTCCACCGAAGGTTCTAGAAGAAAGAGCACGTGGCAACGGTCGCGGACGCCTAGCAAAAATGCATGGACGGTGGGGATGTCGAGGGATGACAAAAGAAAGTAATCGGATCCGATCGAAAGTAAAATCGTAAGAGTCAGTCTTAGAAAGTCACGCCTAGAGTTCGGAAGTAGATTGTAAAGTGTATTGATGTTAGAAAAAAAATAAAGTTTTCTTTTTTTTATTTTTTACCTCAAATTCTTTTTTCATTTTGTTATTTTACGTGACAATAGCATCGTCACCGAACTTTACTGATTTTCCATCTTTAGAACAGTCGACATCTCTTGACCGGGTTTCCACCCTTAGATCAGTCACCTACTTCACTTATCTATACGCACCAGCCCAACTATCTTCTCTACAAAGTTGTTGGAATAAAGTGCGAATTGTAAACCGTTATCTCAGTGTAATACTTCATATAACCACCTCTATTGTCCTAACCGAAATAGGGAATCGATCGTTTCATTTGCGAGAATCATACCACGAATGTTCGTTATTAGAACACGAAACATAGTTAACACACAACGGTCGCGTGTTATAAATATCCGAAAATATTTCCAAGAATTCAAAAGTTCACGACTAAAAGAATGCTTAAAGAATGCTAGAGAAACGCGCGCGAAGCCTTGCTTTCAAGTATTTCAGTCTATTTGCGCGCCACCTCTATGAAAAAGACACAAGTTACAAAGTTGCAATATATGACGGAAACTATAGCAAATTCACGTAATATAGAAAAATAATTTGAATTCGATATACCAATACCTAGTGTGTTACAATACCTATCGAAATAGTTAAAGCTGTTATTGTTAAGATTTCTATGTTTCAAACTGTCTACACGAAGCTATCGTTAAATTATCAAGAATTCTACATTATGAATTACATTGAAACAATAAAATAATTTGTTACAAGTTCGTTTGAAATAAGAGAATGATTTCATATATTTGAATGAAAAAAAGTGATTTGTTTAATCGTATTTACTTTCATCTTAATATTCCAAATAATTACGAAACGATCTATTATGAAATATGTATCAAGTATATTTTAAAGTAGACATAAATTGTATATCAAATGTTGCCCATGCTCGAATAAAAAGGCAATAGAACCGTTCATACACAGCTGTCTTAGTTAAAATAAATTAAACGTTACCAGATTTCCATGAAAATTCATCAGACTGATCGTTGATCGTCGTTGCGTCCATATATTAATATTCCTGTTACTTCTATATTATCCCTGCCATCGATCGATAACCTGCACAAAAACAAACTAGAAATGTATAAAATAATTACATGAAAATACGATCAAACGATCAATAACGATTTTATTACGAAAGCTTACGATACAAGCTACCGGTAACAATATCATTTTGTAAATAGACGATTAAAGAGAGATACAAACAAAAAATTTCAGAAAACCACCTAATTTCATTATCTGAATGTTCGACAAATCGTTAAATAAACGTGGATTGATTAAACGATATTAATAACGAGATATAAACGATAGTAAAAAATATAGTAATGACAGTAATGAAGAAGTGACGCCGCTAATAGGTTAGAATAGGTTACAAACCTGACGCAACGTGATCCATGTTATCGATAGAAAAGAAGACAACTGAATGGACTCGTCGCACCTTAGTTTCGCTGAGCAGCTTCCAAAGTGGCGTGGTGGGAGGGATGACGGTGATACAAGCAGATACGGAAAGTCAAACGATCTACACAAAACGATCTTACACGAATCTTTCCAAATTTCAAACAAAGGATACATCGCGCAATATCTATATCTCACACAATGATTACATCGATCTTTATAAACATCGTACGATAATTCGTAGCCCCACTGGTTTGCATTCGGCATCAAAGACACATTTGTCTAACCTGGGACGAGAGAAAGAAAATGAAGCTACTGACGCTGTATGTGCCCCTAAAAGTAGGGAGAAGCCAAAGAGAAACTGCAATCAATCGGAAAATCAAATAAAAATCACGGCACGAACGAACGAGTTTGCGATCTTTCGGAAGAATCAATGGACGCGTGTTTCGGCAGAAAAAGAGAATAGAATTATAATTTTCCTTGCAAGATGGATAACTATCATTGTACACGATGAGCTCACAATGCGCTTAACATAGACTAATCTATCTTGCGAATAATTAAGGCTAAAACGCACGCATTCCACGGTGTCTCACGGCGTATGTATTGAAATTTATCAATTAGAATAGGTACAGCATGTGGTTCCAAATAATTATACATGAACATTGAACTTATCGTCGAAGAAACGAAACCATGCGACTTACCAATGGTAGCACGCATCAATGGATGATGAAAACTGGTTGGCTTTGATCTAAATTGCACTTGCTCCCTTGATTCCATGAATACATTCTATGAATAAATTGATATAAATGAATAGAGTAATTATCATAAATTATTAGTTTAACTGTAGGTAAGGAATTAATTAGGAGAGATAAATGATTTTCGATATCTTACGATTGGTATAAAAGAAACTAGAATGCTTTTGCAAAAATATCTTAACCGCAGAGAGAATTGTTTTACCAAATGGCCGTCATTGAACGCTTGGATCGATTGATTAGGACGGAGTATTTAACGCCACCCTTCGGTGCAAACAATAACTATGTACGCCGAAGGTAAAGAATATGAACTAAACCACCGAGCTTACTCAATGAATAAACCAAACTATCGTTCATCATTCATCTAAAGTAGTAGGTAATAATAATATACATAGTATCTGATTATTAATATATACGTATTGTTATTGGCAACGAAAATGTTTAACAAAATAGCAACTTGCAAATCAAGTATGCATACATATATCTAATATTTTTATATTCCAGATTAAACAAATTATACCCTGAAGCGCAATCTTATTTCGATCTTATCTCCAATTATTCTCCGATATTAATTGGCTAATTAATACATAGAACTATATTCGCAAGAACAACACCATAATACCTGCTATTGCAGTAACAAGTGCAGTACCAATTAACTAGAGTAAGGGAAAAAATGAGAGAAATAGGCAGAAGAAAATATCCGTATTATTCGTTATCATAATTCGTTTGAAGCAGTCGAGTAAAGTGGAAAATTGTTCGAAAATAATTTATTTGATCTTATAACTTAAAGTTAGTTTGTTTCTATGTTATTTTAAAAATAAACATAATAAAACAGTTAAAATGTTGGTTTTAAGCTCGTTCGGCTTATTGGGCTTATTAATAATAAAATAAGCAATATCGAATATTTATAACATTGTATATTTTGCCGAATATAATTAAAAAGATGTAATCTAGATAGAAAATTATTTCATCTAATAATTTGTATACTTTGGATAATTTCGATATTTTTGCATATTATATACGTTCTATGGATCGCTTCGCTTTTAGATCTGTCGTAAGTGCAGAAGAATCTCGCGCTACAATGCCTTAAGAATTATACTATGCGAATTATATTATTGACAAAGTAAATAGATGTTTTTAAAAATGTTATTTCCACGGTAATCGCGAAATACTGCAGTATTTATATATAACTAATAATACAATATTGCTATATAATACAGTTTAATAATATAACTTAATAATATAACACAATATTACAGCACACAGTACGATATATAGAATATTCTTGTTATAGTACAGTAGTAGTATAGTAGTGTAGTAGTATAATAGTATAGTATAGTATAGTATAGTATAGTAGTAGCGGTATAATTTTTAAGCAACTTTTTTTATTCAATCTATATGTAATGCTGGAAAAATGTGCAAAGCGCAGAATTCGAGGAGGATAAAAAGTTTGGCCGATATAAAACGCGAGGGAGAGAGCGCGTTGCGGTGCGGCGTCGCCGCGTCGCCGCGCCGTCACGTAGGTCGGTTGGTAGGGTAGAAGGAAACAGGCGTATGCATAGAGAGAGCACGCACGTACAGGTCGCGAACAGGAAAGGAACGAAGCCACCGCGGTAAGACAGAAAGCGTACGAGATAGATCTCGGTAGAGAGGGGCGGAGGGCGTCAGAGGAGGGTCGCGAAAGAGAGCCAATGAGCTCGACGACGCGGCGCCAGTCGTCGAGTCGCCGTGTTAGTAAGAGTACTTGCTCTCTGATCGTGACTCGCTGCATCCTCGTTCGGAAAGGGTCGTGTCCTGACTCTGTCAGTAGGGGTTGGAGACCCGTGGCAAATTCTTCGATTTTTCATCCATCCGATACTCGATCGATTCGTCACAATTTATCGATTTCGTGCTTACCGACGCGGTAACGTCACTGCTACCGTGTGTTATCGTTTCACTCGCGTTTTCTATCCACGCCTTTTCGTTTTTCTTTTTCCCATCGATACGATACGTAGGCTGAATCGACGACGGCCGAGATCCAGGTCGTCCGGACACGAACTCGACGACAGTGGCTATGTGCAGCTATTACGCTCGAACGAACCGTTGATCGTCGATGATCGACCGTGAGAATCATCGATAATGAAACTGTTTGGTGGCTATGTGACGGGTATGAGGCTGTAAGAAAGCCTTTCCATTGGAAGATAATGTGAGATCGATTCGTTTTAGAGTCGTTCGACGATCAAATAATGGTGACGGTGGTCGCAATGGGACGAAAAGGGCATCGTAAAATAGGTAATGAAAACGATTGCCCGAAGATCTTGGCACTTTTCGCAGTGTGAACGAAACTGCATAGAACGTTACGAAATTCGTAAACGAAAGATTTGAATTTTTGTGTATTTAACCAACGAGTATATGCCCGTTTGATACTTTGAAGATTTTTTTTTACGAGAAAGGGGAGAAAAAACGAAGGGATCGACGCTTTGTTGTTGCAAGACGATCGATATTTTTGCGAATTATACGGTGTCATTTGAAATAGTTGGGAAATTAATAACGAAAAGTGAAAATTATTGATATCGATATCGTGAATATCGAAGTAATATCGTTCCTTAAAACGTCCTTTCTTCGTTCGTTCTTAAAACACGCGTACGTCTCTATCGTCGATAACGATCGATAAATAAAATTAATCGAATTGAAAATGAAATTTTTTACAGTCAAGCGAACGCTCGATCCCGCGTTGAGAAAAATCGTAGGGTTGAGGAAGTGGAAAGGCAGAAATTATATTAACCGATTCAGCATCGAATATCTTTTAGACTGTGAGAAAAAGATCTCTCTTGTCAATTATCGATAATAGAAGTACATTTTTTTTTATCTCTCTTACTTTCCTACATCGAATAATCGGACGCATTTTTTTTTTTTTTTTTTTTGAGGAGGAGGAGGAGGAGGAGGAGGAGGGCGCTTACAATCCAGGCGCGATAACCGAGCTTCAACGTGCCAAAGCTGAGTGAAAGTGAGAGAGAGAGAGAGAGAGGAAGAGAAGTCTGATTATTAAAATCAACCTATCGACTGCCGCTTCGTTCAACGTGAAAGATCTGGTTAAGCAAAAAGTGAGAGGAAAGCAAAGGCAAAGGGACTCGGTCAGTGTCGTCGGTACTCTTTTCCATTATGTAGCCACGATCTTCAAAAGGGTTAGAGACCTGCGGAACAGGGAAACTCGGTCAATGATATCGATGTCCGCGCGCGTCCGACAGCCAGCATGTTTAAAAAAGGTGGTTTATCGATGGTAATAAATCACGCAACTTGGCACCAATGCTACGAACCTCGAAGCTTTCAACGGATAACTAGCGATGGTATCAAATTCGTTATATACTCGGAGATCTCTGTTTAAGGCTGTAGTTTAGACTGTTATCCAGATTTCTTGTTACATTTGCTACTACTTTGCTACTACTTTGCTACTTTTGTTCGGAATTGTCGCATCTTTCGCCCTCGAGCGATTTTCGAGCTACGTATATACAAAATTCAGCATCTACGAATAAATCGGAATGAAATGTAAAACTCGCTAACGCTCGCTTTGTAGCGTTCGAATTCGTTTTTGGAAAATAAATTTCTCGCTGTCGTATGAAAATACATACGACTAAACGAGTAAAGATACGAAACTTTGTATATTCGAGCGCAATTAAATAGTAACAAATTAGTAAATGCTGTAATACTTAGAAGGACGTACAAATACTTTTCGTAGCCGCTGCAACAGTTGGTGGCTACAGTTACGCTGGCCAAGTATTGGAATTCGTTGTAGCTCTTAATGAGGATGAACCGAGAAATTATTATAATTATGCGAACGGAATACTGGCCGTGGTAAGGTGTTGACAGAGTAATTCCGACTCTGTTTCTGGAAATACGGATTCGAGGCGAGGGAATTCGAATCTGGTTATCGGTCGACCTTCTCTTTCTTTCTAATTAAATAATGAAATTTCGGAAACGATCCTCGAATCGGATCGATTCGACATCTCTGAACAATGTATTCGTTTATCCGTTTGCCCTCTGCTCGATATTTTGCACGCTCTTACAAAAAGTATTTACATTCTACGACATCGATACGAAGATAATATCTTGACTGGCTGATTTTAGTAAACGAGACGCAAACGAGTAAGCAAAGAAGAAACTAGAATTCAGAAATTAACAAACGTTCTTTTTCCTTTGCAAATGGTAAATCTACGATCTTCTTAGCGTAAATCGATGGTTAAGTTGGTATTGTTCGTCGTTGAACATAGTAATCGTTTGTAACGTATCTAATACAGCGATCGATTTGAAAGAGGCAAAGAACGTAACAGAGCTACGGGGGAAGCTACGGTATCGACGTATTATCGGAAGGTTGCAGTGTGCAAAGTTTTCGCACACGACGAAAGTGTACGACGTGCTTTCTACGATTTTCTGTCGTTGCTGTGGCTTTCGTAGGAAAATGACGCTGTACACGTTAATATCTCGCGTATAATAAGACGGACGTTTTTTACCGGATCGGATTAAAGGTGAACATTTCGAGTAGAAGAAAGGTGCTGTTTCGAGCAATTACGAGATCGTGGAAACGGAAACGGAAACTGTGCATCGGTAAAGATGTCGGGAAAACTATTTAAAGGGGGAAATTAAAGAGGAAAGAGAAGAGAGAGTGGAAAGATGTTGTGCTTGGACATAAAGCTGGTGTCTCGTTTGCGAGGAGTCTCGTTGACGAGCGGCTCGTCGACGAACGTGTCGGCAGTCTCGTTGTCGATGAGCTCGACCTCGTCGACGACCGTCGGCATAGAGAAGAAGAATTTCTCGAGCAAGCGAAGCAAAGGGGGAAGGGAGAGTTGCGCTGGAAATGGGAATTCGGTGACGGAAAGCGACAGCGACGAAGAGACGTTGCCTGCTTCTCGGACGATCCAGAGGAACAGGTCGAGATCGGTTTGCGTGCCTGCCTTGTCGTCTGCTGCTCGTTGCGCGCATCTTCACCGACGATCCAGCCATCATGCGTACGTTTCTTTAAACATGGTCTATTATCGTTATGCGTCGGAAAACGGCTGAGCGATATGCGAGTTTGCGATACGATATAGCAGTTATAACGCGTGTCGTATAGTAACGCGCGCTATTTTATATATTCGATATATTGGGTTTGCCGCTACGAAGCGTTCGAAGTAACCGGTTCGATGAAAACACGCATGAAAACACGCATTCGAAAGCGGAAAAACGCGAGGCGAAAATCTCGTTGCGGATAAATTCTCGTTGGAAACTTCCTTCGCTGCTCTGCTAACCGTTTATCATCGCTTACGATTCTACGCATCGCTATTGCATCGAATGAGACGGCGACGCGTATCGCTCGTATCGCTATACGAGTACGAACGTAATTCGCGCTGTGTCGAAGGTCATTGCTAGAATCGAGGTATATATATACCTTATCGTACGCTATGGCTAAGATCGTACACAGAGTTTGGGTCTAAAACTCCTAAAATACCCGCGAGAAGATACGAGGACAAACGGCAAAAGGCTGAAAAATTGTCCACTCCGGATACTATAGTTTATCCTTTGAATTTTCCTTACCTTTTCGGACCTAATAATTTCTCCGAGTTACCTGTTTCCATATTTTTAATCGTTTGTTCTTTTAGAGATACGCGTCAACGACGATCGTATCGACGCGTAAACGCGACAAAGTCGGACGGATGTATTGGATAGAGCAGTGTTTAGGGGCTGGTTGTAGTTTGCTACTGGTTCGACGATCGCCAACCGATCGCGGTTATACGCTTTGGTAATCGATGAACCTTGCTATGGAGATTCACTCGCCACTCTGAATTCGACTAGAAACAAGAGAAACGACACTATTAGAGAAACTATTATTCGATGGTTCGGATATCGTGGAAAGTTTTAACGAGCACCGGCAAATCGTACAGCAGAATTATTTGGATAACTCGGGTGAAAAATAATTGCGACCGAGTGTCTGCCGTAAAGAAAGAATTTCATCGGGAAACGTGTGGTTCGTTTCTTAGGGGCCTCGTTAACCCAGATTTTTTCGCTGGGAAAGAAGCAATAAACACGGCCAGGAAGCTGGGCAAAAGAGACCGCGACCGTTTCTTCGTTTCGTCGTGGCCGCGTACAACTTTAAACGCGTATGATATTTTCAGATGCAGCACGGATGCCATTTCGAGGCGGGGTGTCCTCTCCAGGCGATATTACGGCAGCGTGGAAATGGTGAGTTTGGAAAGCAGCGCGGTGGTCATTTGTATGGAGAGTAGGCGATTGAAAATCGACTTGATATAGATGTGCGCGCCGAGAAAATTTGGCAATAACGCGTAGTACGCGAGACATGGTACGCCAGACTATTTTTAAAATAGTTTTTCGTGCACGCGTTCCGAAAGGAAGAAAGGCGCGCGCAACGATAGCGCCGAGAAAGGGGACGGTCTATCTGTTTCTCGTCTCCTTTTCCTTTTTCCGTGTGTCGTCGGAGGAGATTCGCACGGTCTCGCTAACCTTAGTCTCTCGATATGGTGCGTTTCAGCTGCCACAAATGGAGCAAGACGGGTCCGACAATGGAAGAAGATTTCGAGTGGAGAACGGTGATTCGCCGGGCGAGAAAGAAGAAGTAAGAGATCAGTAATTATACGAATCCGTTTGCTTTTTAACTGGTTCTCTCAACTTGATAAAATTCCTTCTTCTTTGTTACGGCGGCATGTTAGTTTCAACGACGTACAAAATATTCGTTAAAGCGTTGGAAATATTCGGAAGATATTGTTTAATTTTCATTTTTTATCGAGAAGCGAGTACCATCCATCCGTGTACCATGGACGACTGATGGTCGTGGTGCTTTTCAACGAACCATATATAAGTTATCGTTAACGAATTGAGATAAGATCGGTGGGAGTACCGGTTTCGCAGATAATTCGATAAAACGATGCTGGAATGCGTTTACTTTGATTATTCGTGGACGATGCGCGACAAAGGTATTCGTCGCTGTAACTGACTATGTAAATGGTTTCTAAAAGGCACTTGTTTATTAGCGATCCTAATTCGTTCGATGTAATGCGATGTAATTCTGTACAGTTGGATAATTAATTAGTAAGGTAGAAATTAGGCATGAAACACGCGATATTCCTGCTTTCCGCTTTCCACTTGCGCCGCTTCTTTCCCCTCGTTTAACAGAAAATTTGATTACGTCCGTGGCGAAACTGATTTTGCACGTGTGCAGATGTTCGGATCACCGAGTACGCCGATATTGGAAAATCCAGAGTACCAAACGCGCTGGTACTTCAAATACTTTCTCGGAAAACGTGAGTAAAGAACATGCTGTTATGTTATACGAGTCTTTTAGAGTATCAGTGTACGTATATTCGATATACATGTACAGGATAAGAGGAACGACGGATGAACAATATCCTATTCAAGCGTTTTTCAACCAATATCCTATTCTTTTATTTTGGATTTAGCTCGATCCGTTCTCGTCCGACAGTCTTTTACGTTTATTATCGTAAAAAATTCGTTATCCGTATAATTTCTTACTTTACTTACTTACTTACTTACTTACTTACTTACACGTATGTATTACTTACTTATTACACGAAAATATTTGTCACTCGATGAAAAATTGGTTTACAGTGCATCAAAATTACGTTGCTGCGGACCAAGAAAGGAATCCCTTGTTTCTATCGGTGGTGACGAGCGAAGTCAGCGATCAAAGCGTGCCGCATTACAGAGTTATTTTATGGAGAAAAACTGTGAGTATCCGCCTCTACCTCTACGTACCTCTACGACAACTACTGCAACTTGTCAGATACTTTTCTATTCGAAATGAACGATGATTTGATCGAAACGAATGAAGAAATAAAACGTAAACGTAAATATCGGCGATAAGAGGATAAAAGTAAATTATAGAAAATAAGAAAGACTAAATTTACCGCGGAGCTGACCGTTTCCAACATCGTACTTTGACGAACGATATGTTTTTCGTGTATCGGGTTTCGCGTACAGCTGATCGCGTTTCGTCGTTTTAAAGATCATTCGATGGACGAGTAACGAACGAATCGCGGAATGAATTGACGATCCCGTTGTGAAATTATCTTGGACAGAAATCGAAAGCGATAAAAAGTTAGGCGTCGGTACGCTTGCTACGAATGAATTTCCAAAAGCAGATTTCTACGTGAAAAATGCCAACGCACTCGCACGCTATACCCATGTATAGTTATATATAGAAGAAGTATCGGCACATAGCCTTATCTCGCAACGAAGGATACCGTTATCTACTTATCGCGTTCTCCGCGTTTCATTTTCATAGAACGAAACGCACGAAAGTCTACCGCTAAATGCTAGAGAATCGAACGTTCTTGCGAATCTCTCGAGAATCGATTGATTAGTAGGTGAAAGGTAGAACGAACCGTCTTATTACTAAACAGTGTCGATACTGTGACTTTTTATAGCCACACTTTTTCTTCGGATGTTATTACGTATTAAAAGACACTATGTAAGAGAAAGGCGAGGCAAAAAAAAGTTTACAGCGATCGATGAATGAAAGAGTAACGAATTTAGGGCGCACAGAAGATATCGCTGCCATACTCTGCGAACAAAACGATGACGATCAGGCAGATCTTGAGGTACGGACTTGCTTACTGCTCGTTGATTGCTAATTTTCTTCGGTTAAATTAAAATTAAGTCAAGTTGAAGTAACTAATTGGTAAAATTTCAGCAATTTCTTTGGTCTTGAGAAACTCGATAAGGCTCCGCGCGAGATTTTTTCCCCCGAAATTCAAAAGGTAAGTGGCCAATCCTGCGATTAACTTAATAAGAAACAGCTTTTCCGTCTTTATTTCTACAAGTGTGTGTGTGTGTGTGTGTGTGTGTGGGAAAACGGCAGAAACCGTACGAAATTGCGAGAAACTGTAGGAAATCGTAAGAAGAAGACGGTGGAGTTGAACTTTTGGAAATTTTTGCATCGCAGGATCTGCTGTTGCTGGAAGAGCAAGAGGGTTCCGTCAACTTCAAGTTTGGCGTGATATACGCGAAGAAAGGGCAAACGACCGACGACGAAATGCTATCCAACGGTAAGCGAATGAAAAGTTTCGATTGAAATTTAACCAAGACGAATCGACCAACCCTTGAAACTTGGACGACTATGCGGAAGAACGGCGGTCGCTTTCGCTTAAAGCGTACTATTACGACCGTTTTAACCGTTTCGATCGTTTCAAGCATTTTAACCGTCGTACGAAAAAGTAGCTTCTCGCGAGTCTATAGCACAACTTTTCACCGCCTTGTATCCGTTTCATAGCGAGTTTCAAGTTTTAGAAAAATACGATTCCAACGTTGATTCGTAATTCGTCTCGATACGCGATCTGTTCGCTCGGTTTACAGAGAAGGGTAGTCCAGATTTTGACAAGTTCCTGGAAATTGTGGGCGAGAGGATAGAACTGAAGAATTGGGACAAGTATCGAGGTGGTTTAGACGTAAAAGGTACCGTTCTTATTTCCGTTTCTATGTAGTTAGTAGATGGTAGCTATGCTTTGAAAATATGGTCGACGGTAAGGTAAACGCTAGTTTTTCATGTTCGTTTGTCGTCGTTGTTATTTTTTCTTCGTGTCGTATTTTTTTCGAGTTTCTTCTTCAAAGTGCGAACTCTCTCTCTCTGAACGTTTGCAGGCGACATGACTGGCAACGAGAGTTATTATACGGTGTACGCGGGACACGAAGTGATGTACCATGTGAGTACGATGCTTCCCTATTCGAAGGACAACCCGCAACAATTGGAGAGAAAGCGACACATCGGTAACGATATCGTTAACATCATTTACACGGATGACTCGAACGCCATAGACACTTTCAACCCAAACTGCATCAAAAGTCAATTTACCCGTAAGTCGATACGCCATTTATCTACATTTTTTCGATCTAGGCTGAATTTCTAATATCATTTTTAATCGATCGGTAAGATAAAGAGGAAAGAAGAAAGTAAGATAAAAATATAAATACGTCTATCCGTGTAGGCAAGAGCTGCGATCTTTTCGGATATAACCGATATAACCGCGATATAACCGAATCGTGTGGAGAAATGTTTCGAACGAGAGCGAAACGATTGGTTTCGAGGTCGAGGGAGACGTTAGTCGACGTAATTGTCATTTTGACGAGCTAATGCCTGGTCGCAGCTCCTAAGAATCCCGTAATATAACGACGGTTACATAACGATATACCGTAGACGATACCATTTTTACCGTAAATAACCTGACCCGCCGACCGGCCGGCTGCAAAGCCGCAGACCTGTTTGTCGGTTCTGCTACAACGGGCGATGCGCGGCGCAAATTTGCAGCTGGTGGTCGACGAGTTCGCACCTTTGCGAACAATGTGTCGGCCCATTCTCGCAAATACACGCCACTTTTGCGGAGAAAATTCTTTCTTCCAACGTCTTCTTTCACCATCTTCTTGTATATTTTCCTAAGGATAAACAAGATCGTTAATTCGACGTTCACGCGATACATTTACAAATACAGACGTGTTTGCCGTGGTATCGGCCGAAGAAAACGGCAAAGGATGGCGCGTGGCCATTTACTGCGACGAAAACGTTCCTCTGTTTGGCCCGAGCCTTCCATGCCCGCCTGTGTTCGAGGACCCGTACACCCTGCGAGAATTTCTTCTCGTCAAGTTAATAAACGGCGAGAAAGCCACGTTCAACACGCCAACGTTCGCTCAAAAAAGGGAAAGGACCCTGGACGCTCTTCTTCGGGATATGTATCAAGAACACTCGCAGGAGAGCAAGAGCAACGTAAGTCTAATCGATCAATCATATTTATATGCATTTCCTCTCGCTTTTAGATCCTTCTTTGATAAAGTTGCTCTTACTTCCGACAGTATTATCGGCACCTGTGTACTCGTTGTTATCGAGTATCGAACATCTCTGTATTTATACGTGCTTGCGGTATTATTCGTTGTTATTAATAAAACACGGTTTTGCTGTTATTTGTTCGAGTAATGCGTTTCGATTCGTTCGTTATCGCATCTATAATATTCTTCGTGTTGAAAATTCGTCAGACGACTTGTAGCTAGAAAGCCAAATTAGGGAAATCCGAATTAGAAGGCATACTTTCGATAAAATGCTGAAAGATTCGGTCAAGCTGCCTTTAATTAGTACGCTGTTTGTAATTGCAATCGCGAGTATTTATCAGGAGTATTTATCGCGAATTGGTTCGTCTACGCGGATAAAACTACTCGAAATACAATATTTACACAAGCTTCGACGCGTTTTCTTGTACGTAGGCGTTATTCGACCAAAGCTATCGCACGATAACGAGTACGTAAAAGATGATACAACGTGAATTCTGGCTTCGAGCGTCTCTTTTGATAGCGCGTTGTCGTTTTTTGCGTTGCGACATTTCGTCGACGACGTCTCGAACAACGCGCTATCGGAGAACGCGATCGGAGCACAGACAAGCGATAAAATGATCGTGAAAACGGTAAATTGCCACTTTTCTCCGCCTTTGCACGAATTTCCGAACCGCCCGCGTCGCCTGGCGAACAACGAAAACTGTACGGTATGTATTAGCTGTTGGCGGCACACCCTCCCCGTAGAAAGGAAAATCGATGAAATTTTCGCAGAGTATGTTAAACCGACGAGCATTGTCGGATGTCGTGGAGGCTCCAGGTCGACGTCGCGAGGAGACCCGTGCCGTGGAGATGGTGCGCGTCGGACAGGCCCTGAAACTCGAAGCGATAGTCAGAGGTTTGGCGCCAACTTCCTTGGCCACTGCTGGTCCTTTGAAGCCTAGACCGTGGGAGCCGAGGTGTATCTATCCGGATTTCCCGCACGAAGTCGTATGCGGGGACGTTTGGCTGGATAACAAGCTGATCTTGGCTACCGAGAATGGAACTTTTCTGATCGAAGGTGAATCGAGCCTTATCAAAGCCTTATTTTACCATTACAGGGAATATTTTCGAAAATACGTCTTCTCTTACAAATTGTACGAAACTGTACAATCAGAAAATTGATTTATTTATTAAGCGAAAACCTCGTTAGCATAAAGGAAGGAAGGAAGGAAAGAAAGAAAGAAGATGACGCATGTATGAAATAACAATATGAAATATATGAAATAATAAAATATATAAAAGGAGAGCACTCTCTCCTTCGTCGAGGACAGAGAAAACCGATGCTCTCTCTCTCTCTCTCTCTCTCTCTCTCTCTCTCTCTGTTCCTAACTACGAAATTACAAAACGCAAGAACCTTCCAATGCATTTTCTGTTTCAGACAGTTTATCGCACAGACTGATCTTCGACGAGTCCGTGCAAATTAAACAGCTAGACGTGGTCGAGCAACACGGAATATTGTTGTTTCGAGCCGGTGACAAAGGAAAAGATAGCAACGTGTACGTTTTTCGTCTAAGAGAATTCGAGAATAGCACGACGAGTAGGTCTGCCGAAATTGCAAACGATCGTGAAGACGATCAAGAGTGCGAAGACAATGGCGACGAGGACGATGCGGACGACGACGGCGACGAAAGCGAAGAAAACGATTGCGACAATTTCACGCGAGCCACTACAAAATTTAAGCCCTTGATTCGTCGTACTCGTGTTCGTGTTCGTCCCTTGGCTGTTAGAGGACGAGCGCATATAAAGGAAAGAAGACTACCTAGAACTCGGGGCTGCCATTTATACACCGTTACTATGCCTGGTGGCTCTCATTTGCGCATGGTATGTACCGAACAAGAGAAAAGGAAAAAGGAGAGAGAAAAAGAATAGACGACAGTGGCTTTTCAAATTTTTCCCAACAATTTCTTATTTCGATTTATCGTTTTAACCGAACGTACGCAGTACGTAGCGCGTATGTTTATAAAATAGACTGTATTTGGACAATCGACTCGAGACGACGAAGAACGTTGCTGTCAAGGAAAGGTCAGTGGCGGCTTAATTTTTCGAGTTTTCGACAATTTACGTAATTTCTCGAGTAAAAACCGCTGTACAGATGTAACTCGCGTGGATCGGCTGACGCAAAGCAATCGTGTTTGTAACGTGTAAACAGACGCGAAAAACGATCGTTGCCTCGCGTTGCTGAAATATTTAAAGAAATTATTTTCGAATTAGCGCTTATACTTGGAATCGATTCTTCTTATGTAATTTTGCTTATTTAAGCTTTGTTTGCACATGGAAGCTACATCCGCTACACTGCTGCGTATATTTATATCCGATAAATATATCCGATATATATTGATTAAAAGCTCGATAATTTACGATCTTGCTGTCGAAGCTTTGTTCGTATAAAGATGAGTTTTTCTTTGTTTTTTAACGTAATACGCGTATTGGGATCGCAAACGCTTGAAAATCGCTTGGAACACGATTCGAAGCTGAAAATATCTGGATCGTATGGCGAGTAGTAAGTCGCGAAAGTTTAAATGTGTTTCGTAGGCGAGTGTTTTCCATTGCTTTTGTCGAAACAGCGTATCATCGGACTCGGAATTGTCGTAAAAATACTAAAAGATTCCAGATCGATTCCGATCGAATTCGAATCGTCTGCCAATTTATCTGATATATATATATATATATATATATATATATATATATATAATATATATATATATATATATATATATTGTATCAGGATTCCAAGATTTTCGGATCGCGTCGTTAAACATAGTATAGTATAGTATAGGTGCGTGTACGATGTATCAATGGCGATGGCATCGAGACTCTAGAATCTACCGGACCGAGTAAAAAGCAAATTTATCTAATCTTCCATTTGTCTAACAATTACTTGAACTACTCGTACGATAGTTGTGTATATTTTTGTTAGTAGTAGTTTTGTTCGAGTAAATTATAAATATAGGAATTATAAATATAGGAAATATAGGAATAAATATAGGACGATAATAGAGAAATTCAGATTACCTTGGTAATTCGGATATCGTTTTTTATTTTATTTAGTGCGTAGCGGTCGGCCGACGTTTGATAGTTTTCCAATGGAAACATAGCGCCGCGTGGACCGCATGGTGTTCCGCTACGGACACAGACACCGTGGAAGGATTTTTGCATTTGAAGGAGTTGAACGCCAGCGAATCTCCGACGTTGCTAACGATAGTAGAAAATACAGATTCGAACAACGAATGGACGCTTTGCTGCGGTGTCCGACATCATTTTGAATTGATCTCAGCTTCTGGAAGCACGAGAATTCTTCACATCGAGGGAACACCGAAACCACACGTGGTGGCTGCTTTGGACCTCTGCGAAGACGAAGAACCCGAATTGTTACTCTGCTACAACAGTACGTATTTATATATGTATATAGTATAGAGGTTGGAGCAAACGCACCGCTATACGCTAAACCGATCGAACGTATCAAAGTCGTAAAGTAAAGTAAAAAACGTAAAGGTTCTTTGGCCTGTTGTACTTACTGTAGTATACTCGACGAAAGAGCGACGTAATACGAAAGTACAGTTGAAAATTGTAAACAGCCGAATAAAGGTGAAAAATGTAAATTTAAAGGTAGACAAAATTTAAAGATAGAAGGTCGTCGTTCGATTTCAACGATACGTCGTGCCTACGTCGATAAGATATCGATCTAGCTAAAAGTCGAATAAGAAGCGAAATGGGAAACCGAAGAATTTAATAGATATAATAAACGGTAGAATTATGGTTAAACGGAGGAAGAATTGGTGGCAGCGATGCAACAACGACGTGGTCGATCGATACTCGCTTACCTGCCTTTCTTACCGCAGATACGTGTCACTTTCAAAAACTCTTAGAAGAGAATACCGTAGCAACGGAATTCGATTTCAACTGGAATTCCGTTCCTGCGGCAATAGGTAACGTATCTTTGCATCTTTACGTTTCGTCGTTCTTTATTTTTCGATAATCCTTCGTGTCCCGATACAAACTTTCAGCCTGTGCCTTCCCCTACGTGATCGCCTTTACCAACGACACCATGGAGATACGATTGATAATCAATGGAAATTTGGTGCACACGATCGCCATGCCAAACCTGAATCTAATCACTTCGAAGCAAGACATCTTCTTCGCCACAACGGCTCCGGAATTTCTGCCTGGAAAATGCGAAAGAATTCGCCTGGACTCGAAACCCATGGACAAGGAAGAACCGGTTTCCAGTCCGCCTCCTTTCCCCCAATCTTCTACGTCTCGATCCAATCAGCAAAGTACGTGTCCGTCTTCTCCAAACCGATCGTCATTTTCTACTTATTCTACTTATTCTACATCCTATCCTAATAGGATAAATGTTTCTTTATTTATTTATTTATTTATCTATTTATTTATTTAGAACGATATGTATACGGTATATATATATATATATATATATATAAAATACGCTTGCAGCGATAAACACGTTTACGCGCCAACACTGTGCCAACAACTTGCTAAATCGAAAAGTCTAGAAAACCATGACGTGCTATATCTGGCGTTATAGTAGCTAACGTTGATACGAGTAGGAAATCGATATAATCGAGAATAATTGTCTTTTGCTTTCTATAGACAGTCAGGGCGACTGGAAGCCGATAAGAATCTACCAAATACCGTTGCAAACGTTATCGAGAAGCAGCTTGTCAACGTGCTCGCAACGACGCTGTCCCAGTCCTGCCGAGCCAGAAATCATCTCGGCGCCGCCGACCAGCGACAAGAGTTTCCTCAGCGTTGAGCCTCACAGAGCGTTGAGCAGATCGTGTAGCAGCAGTCCAACGCCATCGCCGACCAACGTGCTTCCGCCTCGACTCAGAAAATAGGCTGGATCGCTAGCGATCGCTAGCGACACTCGCTCCTTATTAAGTTAATCCCGTAACCTTTTCCATATCTAACCGATGAAAAATGCGCCATTTTCTTTTTAACGCGTTTCTTAATCGTTTCTTAGCTGTATAACGATAGATGTTTTTCCAATACTCTACGTCTTACGTTCTTGCTGCGTTTAGTAACTTACGTTTAAGTTACGATAAAGCGTAAAACGCAAGATAGGAAAAGCACGTGTCTTCGTAAATACGAAAATGTGATTTCTATTAGTACAAAAAGTTGCATGGTTGATCGAGCGTGCCTGCTATTTATTAATAACGTCGTTGGTAATAATCGTCGTTGATTGGTTGCGAGCGCATGAGCGCCGACGGCTGAAACAAAATTTCCTTTAAACTCGTATAAACAACGTATAAACGACCTTCCTTCCGACAGATCGCAACTGCGATCGCCTGAAGCTCGTGCCTCGATCCAATTGTAAAAGCGACGACGGATCGTGCACGATTCGGTGCGTTTCATCTGTAGCTAGAATTTACTGCCGTTGCAAAGAGCAATCGAGATAAAATACACGTACGCGCGCCGTTTCTTTCTCTTCTTTTACAATTAGACCGTTTAATTAACAGTTTTACAATTTTTATGCGAACCTGACTTTGTCCGCGTTAGCGTTTATTCGAACGTTGATCGAACCCAGATCAAATTTATGTTTCTATCGCGTTGGAAAAATGTTAGAGAAAGAGTTGGAAAAGTATCGGACGGCGGATATTTATGCATTTGTGAGAGATTTAGAATCGCGGAGATACGCAGCATGGGTAGGAATGAGCGACAGGCAGAAATATTACAAATGCCAAAAGTAAATGCAAGTTAGAACGTGCCATCTTTGTTTTTCCTCGTTTCGCCTAAAATATCTAGTCGTATATATTATAATTATAGACGTATATGATATAATACGATATGATTGCGACGTATCTTGAGAAATGAAAAAATGCCGGACAGCTTGTTTCGATCAAGGAGAGAGCGATACGACGCTTGTTGTAATTTAGCCACGTTCCTACAAAATTCACGCTTCGCGAGATACGTACAAGCACACACAAGCGTCCATCGATTCGATTCAACGTACGGAGAACGAAACGTACGTAAGTGTAGGAATTACTCTACAAACTGGTTTCTATATCATAAACGTAAACAACGAAAAAATATGTTTTTTAAATAAACCTATACGAAACGTATTTGTTTTAACGACGTAGTATCCGAGGAAATAATTACACAGAGTGTCCCGTTTCAAGTTTCGCAGACTATAGCTATATTTGTCGTTATTCGTCAAACTATAGAAACACAAAGCTTATCGGCTGTTTCAGTTTCTACGAAATTACGTCTACGACGCGATTTCGTTCGCTGCTCGTGAAAGAAGCGTTGATCTTGATAAGTTCTTGTTGCAAATACGAAAAATCACTCTATACCTATATAATAATAATAATAATAATAATACTAATAATAATAACAATAACAATAGCAATGATAATAATAGGTAGAAGAATGTTTAGTACGAGACAAGGCACCGGATAACAAAATGCCCCGATAGTACTAGCACGATGGTAATAAATAATAAATAATAAATAATAAATAATAAATAATAAATAATAAATAATAAATAATAAATAATAAATAATAAATAATAAATAAAAGTAGAAACTGAAAAGAGAATGATACGAAATTTTACGTATAGTTGGATCTGATCGTAAAAAGTACGTGTAAAGGACTCGTGTAAATCGCTATATATGATAAATAGTACGTACAGTGTATTTTGACGGGGTCTCGTAACATACAAGTTTGATTATTCTGAAAATGTTAATGTTAGAACGTTAAAGCGTTATCTTAACGACAAAGTCGAAGAGTCTGCATAAATATCCGCAGTCCACGTGTTACTTTTATTCCTTTCTCGTCTTATTCGTATTTACTCGGCTTTAAATTTCGATCAAGGGTTATTTAAAAGCTGAACTCTTTACGGAGAACTGGTAAAATCAAAATGATATACGCGATCTAATTTAGCCGCTTTACGAGAATTATTTTACCGACTTATCAACTCGAGCGAACGAACGATAAAGAGCAAAGGATTCTCGTCGCTTTCAAAGGTTTTTCAAGGTCTACGCGCGAGTTGTACCAAGTTTTACGATTACTTTTACGCAATTCGTAGATAACTTATACGTCGATGGTCTCGTTCGATGGTTGTCGTGACGAATTACCTCTGCCGATAATTACAACAGGTACGATAGGAGCCACGGTTAATACGTAAAAGGATAATTAAAGAAAATGTACGCCGTTAAATCGCCTAGCGATTTCTATATGTATGTATTTACCGCAAATAAAAGGAAGATGATAACCTATTAAACGTTCATATTTAAACAGAAATTTGCTAATTATGCGATCCGATCGAACAACTTTTCTTCTGTAGGTAATTTTTCATTCGGACGGTATATGTATATTTGTCGTACAGTCGACCGACTGTCGAATCGAAGATGGACTCGTCGAATTATTATTATTGCAAACCGTATTGCCGACTGCATATTTATCTGGTTCAGCCTACGCTATGTTTATTTATTTATACGATATTAAAAATGATTATCGCGTTGATAAGTTTAAGATTAAGCTAGGTTGGCCTATGTGCGTCAAATGTACATAATCTGTCGTAATATAAAAATGTATTCGATGAATTTGATCCAAGCTTTTTACTACTTTACTCGTATTTCTCTGTCGCTAACGTAATACGTGAGAGTCAGAGGAGGACGAAGTAAGGCCGAGCCCTTATATACGTAGTATTATATGTACACGTACATTGTATCGTGTTTAACGCGTTTTAACACAGTTAAAATTCATTTCCTCGGAGACGTATCTTAACATCCTCTCTTTTTTTTTTTTTTTTTTTTTTTTGTTTATGACACTCTTCTTTTTCATCCTTGTGACGTAATTGGATTTGATTATAGAGCAATTTTAATGTTTTAATGTTTAATCTTTTAGTGTTTCGAATGTTTTCAAATGTAATATTCCAATATAGATATAGATATATACACGCACAATTAACAGTGCTTGGTTACGCATCGCACCGATCCGTGGAAAGGACCTGGTTTTATTATTATTGCCGCGTTACAAGTGGTACTCGTATTGCTGAGCGCGATGCCGGGCGCATCGTAAAACTGCTACAGGCCTCGAGGAATCTTTCTCGGACCGTACTCCAGCGGAGGGAGTTTCTTCGACAGCGAGGACAGTCTTCGTCTACCCTCGCTAACGGACGATCATCGCTCGGAAGCAGTTGATCGTTGCTATCAAACACGCGTTCTAGTCACGGAAAGCTGTCTGTAATCATCTTATCGTATACGCCTATTTTCTACCTTTCGTCTACAGCGCTTCTAAACTTGCTAACTGGACGCCTGTTTCTGACAGTGTGCGCGGAATCTTGTCGCAACGGAAAACGTCCTTTTGCTCCAGTCTGTCTCGTATCGACCACCGACCACCGACCACCGACCACCGACCAGCTGACGCCGATACATCACAACGCATATTGAAAATTTATTCAAATCCACGCACTCGCGCATTTAATCGTCCATCTCCGCTTAAAAAATGTACAGGTGAATTTTTTTACATTTGCTCAGACGATTAACTCCTTCAAAAAACTATATTACATTGTATTCTGTATCGTTAGTTTTTTCCATATACGTATAAATAATCTTCTTCGCGAAAACCACTGAAAATAATCTGAAAATGTTATTCTCACGAAACTTTTCTCTTAGTAAATTCGTCGATGAATTTGTCCAATCTTTCCGTTCTCTCCGATCTCAATGTATTTCTTTCATATGCTGTAAAACTCGACATTTTTCTATTACAATCAATTTTCTATTTTCTATTGTGTCTATTACGATCAGTTGAATATTCGCATGTAAGAAAATGTTCTCTTCGATAATTTTATTTTTTCGATTTAGCACCAGTTTCTTCTCGATTCTCGTATTTTTATAAAATGATTTCTAATCGTCAATTTCACCGATTGCACAGCGATTGTTTACATAAATAAAACCAACAAAATTGTACATATACGAAAAGATACGTAGTTCAAGGTAAATGTTGAACTTTCATCTATACATATTTTATAAAGAATTGCTGAAAGTCTGAAATATCCGCTCTCGTAAATCTATCAAATTTCAAATACTCTTCAAATACTTTCGCAACCCTGCCTAGATTAATTTATTTCCTTTTTCTCTTTCCTAATATTTATACACCTTTCGTGCTTCGGTTATAATCGCTTAAAGGAAAACGATCGGTTCGATATGATCGTGACGAGTGGAAAGGGCTGGCTCACGTTTCCTGAAACGCGTTTAAACGAGTTCAAATCAAACGCATTCCGCGACTTTTTTGCCACACCGCACCGTCGAGAATTATAGATGCCAATCGCTGTCAAGCGGAGCTAAAGGAAAATGCTTTGGCGACCCCGGTCAGTCTCGAGCGTTGAACTATGATCATTTACGTTTACCTGACTTATATGCCACTATCAGCCGAGTCTTATAATAATAATTGTCCGCGTTCTTTCCTCTAATTTATCTGACATTAACGTACAAAGACTAAAATCCCGTCTTATTTTCCAGATTCGTGACGACATTCAACGGGTTTTCGGAAAATAGACGAAAAGAATTTTAACGAAAACCATTAATTATAATAGCGATTGCACAATTTCACAGAAGAAATATTAGTTTCTATCGATGTAATTCTATCGATACACTTTAATTTAACGAACTTTCATGTCAAACATTAGATTCGATTTAATCGTTCAAGTCGAACCGTAATTAATAACACTAAATATAATCCAGCTAATGGTTTATTCGCGCCAGTGGCAAAACAATCATTTTCTCTAATTAAAACACCTTGTTTCTCTACAAAATCCCATACAATCATTTCTGTACAATTTATTTAATATTGCGCCGCAATCTACTTGTCGAATGGAATCTAATTCATTTCAATTGTTATGAAATTTTTTTATTACTTTCTATACTTCGAGCTTGTCAAGTTTTACTGATTTACTTTAAATTAATAACTAGCGATATTACTAACAATTTAATTAAATTAATAACGCTAGAATCATTTTTTTGCAATCGGTAAAATAAGTTTTCCCCGACACTTGATTAACGCCGAATTCAATATCGTAATCGAACTCTAATATAATACTGTAATATCAGCGAAATTCGTTTTAACCTCGTTGTTCACTATTCACAGACTATTTTGATATTTTTTCATATTTTCTAATTATTTCCTATATCTCTATACCAAATAATAATGAGCGAAGAACAAGTACATTAAATTAACGAAATATTTCATAAATGCTAATTGACGTAATGAAATATACGTAATAAAACAATACGATATAGCATATATATAATAATAATAATAATAATAATAATAATAATAATAATAATAATAATAATAATGACAACAACAACAACAACAACAATAATGATAATAATAGTAGTAGTAGTAATAATAATAATAATAATAATAATAATGGACGAATAAGTAAAATAAAATGTTCGAATCTCGTAACTAAAATACCTATGAAAAACGTTGTGCACGAAATAAAATCGATCGATTTCGTTGATCAATCAGTCTGTGAATAAAATTTTAATTAATTGTAAAAAATCATGAAATACAACGGTAATTACTAGACTGCGGATTTTTATGAGTTTATAGAAAGTTTGAGAGTGCAGCATTTGAGAAGATAAAATACAAATAATATAAAAAAATATGTAAAACGTGCAGGGTGCGGTGCTTTCTACAATACTTGGTAGGCACAAAACAATTTTCTATCGAGGTTCTACCTTTTTTAATTATGTTCTCAAAAATGATAGACTGCATACTTGGTTGATTGCAAATCTACACTTATACCTTCCATATTCTTGCAAAGATCGACTTGTGTTTCTCTAACTTGTTCTATTCCACTAAAATCACAGGATAAACGATAACAAACCGGGTACACGTAATACTCTATTAGAAAATAAACAATGTGTTCGATCTACTAGCGAGATTTCGGTTAGATCAAGTTGCGCGTCCGCCATATTGAAATCCTGCTTCCGTGTAACGTTTCGGTTGTTTTGCACGTTCCTCGATTAAAATTACCCCAAAAATCGACTCTAAAGATTATCTCGCTATAACCTATCTAATAAATAATACGACTGTTTAGTAAGATATTCGGAGAGGTAAAATAAAAGGTATCGATTTACCAGTTACAATTAAATAGGTTATTCGTCGTATAAATCTGTACTAACATTGATAATCTAAAACGTTTTACAATCATTCTTTAAGTTGCTTCGATTATCGATGGATCAAAGTATTCTAAAAAAAGAACATCCTAAATAAGATAAGGTTTTCTTAACATTTATATAATTAATCTGTAATTTTTCCTTCGTTACTTAACAATTAAATTCTATTATAACAATAGAAGTCAAGTTCAAGCGTTTAACATGTTTCTCCAACTAGTCTTTACGATTGTACCACTGATTATAATAAAAAAAGTTACGTTTAAACATATTTATGCTCAATGATTATTACGAGCTGTTACGTTTTATCTTATACCTTATCAGTCCACTTTAACGAACGTACCTGTAGATACACTCGATGAAACGCCGAATGGAGCAATTTCTGAAATTTCTTTTCTTTCGTGTCCATTTCTCGAGTATCGTTTCAAATCAATTTCGTGTAGAATCGCTCGCTATATGCGTTATGTACATTGATGCACACGTCCATCTGGTGGCAATGCACTGTACTACCGGCTGCTGGCTCGGAGCACCAGCGTAGAAAGAGAAAAAGAGAGAAAGAGAGACACAGGTACGAGACGAGCTTGTGGTGTGAGGTAGCCACCAGTCAACAGCGGAGACGGAGACGGAGAGTCCGAGGTAGCCCGTGCCTGTAGCTGCCCGTGGCTCGTTGTAACGTGACGCGAAGGTGTGCCAAGCTCTTTCGCTTGCCTGTTACTTCGTCCGAAGACGCCCGATCGTACGTCTACCATAGTGTCGCGTATCGAAAGTGTCGGTAGTAGTGTTGTGATCTATTGGCCTGTCTGTCCTCGTGTGCTAGCCGAAAAAACTATACCAGCCGAGCCGTACATCATCGCGGAAAACTGTCAAGAGTGTTGTGTGATCTCAGACGCTGGCTTCAAACGCGAACGCTTACGGGCAATCTTCATCGCGATCGTCGGGTTGCACGAAACATAAGGTAAGGAAGCCAGATACGCGGAAGTGTATCGGAAGTGAAGGTAAAGTCGAAAATTACTTCGGTCGGTTACTCGAACGTTGCGCGTACAGAGGTTATGTTTCCCGATGACCCCTCGACTCCCGCCTCCTTCTCCTCGTTATCCCCTTTCCTTTCGTCGGTCTCTTCTTCTCTCCTCTTTTACTCTACCCTTCTTCCACGTCTCGCCCTTCATTTCGCATTTCGCCTTATTTTTTCCCTGACAAACGTGTTCTTTCGCCGATTTAAAATCGCTTTAAGGGCATCACCGCAATTTTGGTAGGACGATATCCTAGCGACGCAGTGAATTTCGATCGCAGATCGATCGATTACCGATTTCGCGCATTCTCTCTCTCTCTCTCTCTCTCTCTCTCTCTCTCTCTCTATCTATCTATCTATCTATCTATCTATCTATCTATCTATCTATCTATCTATCTATCTATCTATCTATCTGTCTTTCTATCTATCTATCTATCTATCTATCTATCTATTTATCTATCTATCTATCTATCCATCCATCCATCCATCCATCCATCTATCTATCTATGTATCTACCTACCTATCTATCTGTCTGCCTATCTCTAACTATCTATCTCTCTCCGTCTCTCCCTTTTGTCTCTTCACGTCCTTTTCCTCTTTCTCTTTCTCGACCGCGAATGCACTCGCGAATGCACTCGACACGCACGCTCTCACACACCGACGTGTTCCGTTTCTTTCCTGCGAGACTGTGTCGTAGCCTTTCTCGTGGTAACGAGTTTCGTAACTTCCCTCGATACAAAAGTCACGAACTATCAGCTGTCAGCCTCCGTGTTTGTACCACCTGTCCTAGAGTCGATTATCCGCCTCTCCTTCCCTTTTATACTTTATACATCACAATTCTATCCCTTTTTACTCCGCTCTGTATATTAATCCATGGGACGGAATTGTTGACACAAAATTTTCATGATTCCGCGACTTTCGTCCGCGACAGAAGAACGAGAACGTGATATAGCCGCGTGTCTACGAACGGGGCGAAGTAATCGGAGCAGCAAGAGAGGCTAACCGAGTTGAACAGTCATGATATTTCGGCGCGCAGGCTTTCTGGCATGACGGCGTGACCGGCCTTGAGCCCCTCTGCGCTCCCCTCTTGCACTCTGCGCCTCTATCCCCACCTCCCCGGGGTAATACACGATGCACAGTGCGGATCAGTGCTCCTTAACGCGAGATTCTTGTGGCTGAAGGTTTTCTTCTATCGCGCGCGCGCGCGCACGCTGACTTCTTTCTCTCGTAACGCGCTGTATATGGACGTTTCGTGTTCTAAGTGAATCCGTTAAGCCAAGAAGACGAGTTATCGAGCTCCAGTTCGACCTCTAACTCGTCTACGAAACTACTATGTTGACTCGTCGACGCTCGACACCTTTATGTGTTTAAAGATCGATATGGAAATTGGAATTCACCAACTCATGATGCAATTTGGTGACTTCTGTATGTGAAACGGAGCTATCGAATTCCAGCCCGTGCTTGTCTACGCATCCACTTTGTTATTATGTCGTTATCGATATTTAACGTCTTTATGCGTTTAAACAACTACAGAAAAATTCGAATTTCGAACGTTGGAAAAATTCGAACGTTGGAGATTCTTGTATGTGGAAAGAAGGATCGTCGTGGAATAAGTAACGAATAAAATTGTGCAGAGATCATTTAATTTAAATCATTTTCATTTAAATTTTTGGTTGTAGTAATGCAGAGAAAAAAAAGTAAATATTGTTTTAATATAGTTTAATATAAATATAATAATTTAAATTATTTGTAGAGTGCTAGCAATATTTTTAGTAGTTTTAGTTTTATCTATTTGTGGAACGCTTTTATTAGTACTAGTATGTCGTGTTTCGTTTTTCTTTTAATAAGGATATCACTTTTCACGTGTATGAAATCTTATGTGAGTCGGTTTAATCGCTCCGTGTGAGGTGATAAATGCATTCTCATCGAAATGTTATCCTAACGTTATCAAATCGAAGGTCGAACGCGAAATCTAGCGCGTAGTCGAGTTATCTTCGATCAAGGAACTTGAAACGAAAGTCTGACATTCTATGATCGTATTGGATTTTAATTAATGTTCGCTAATGGAATTTCTGTATTTATTACCAAATCGTATTTTGATATACCAGAATTATGAAAACTATATAGAACGATGCAAGAATTACACTGTTACGTAGACTAAAAATTATGTAAGAATAATTAGCTGTCCTGTTTAGGTTATACGATTCTTTCATCTCAATATCGATCTTTTTTACTTTCCTCCGACCTAAACTATAGTACTTCTCATTCCCCCCTTCCACGATGAAGTTTTTATAATGGGAAGTTACTCGAATTAATAAAACACTCCATTTACAAGAATTATTTCGAAAATGTAAACTATCGTTGAATCGAATCGATTTAATATATAGCGTATAGCGTACAATAATCTTGTTATGCCAGAGTTTATAGTTTCTTGCTAGTTCATATATATATTTATTTATTTATTTATTTGAGCTCGTGACAAGAGAGTATAGGCAATTAGAGGGATCAGTAATAGCATATATAGATATTTAGTATAGGAGAGATAAAGAACGAAGGAGTAAAAATAGGGCTGTAGACTGATGAAGAAATTGGAAAAGAAGAAGAAGGACAGTGCGAAGATAAAGTGCGTAGCTAATTAACTAGGTAAATTAGATGAAAAGGTAAAGATTTGTGCAATAAATAATAGATAGACGTATACACATAATGGTTAGTAGTTGGATAACGTTCGAATACGTTAGATCGAATAGACAATAGCAAAATAATAAAATAGCAAAATAGCAAAATAGCAAAATAGCAAAATAAATGTAATAGCAAGATAAGGGTAAAATAAGGTTGTGCATTAATATAAGCAGTAAAGAAAATAATTAGAAAACGAGTTCATCTTACGACATATGGTGTACAATCAAAGTTATACAACTTTCTTAAACAATTTAATAATGCTTTCTGTTCTACAAGATGTATGTTGCTAATAATTCTTTACTGAAATTGTATTGTATCGTATCTTATCGTATCGTATCGTATCGTATCGTATCGTATCGTATCGTATCGTATCGTATCGTATCGTATCGTATCGTATCGTATCGTATCGTATCGTATCGTATCGTATCGTATTGTATCGTATTTCCTTATTACATCGAGGCTTGCGCATATTACAATCAATCATTTTTGAGTATGTACACGAGCACGCTGGATGTATTTTGTTTTTGCTTTAATTTATTCCTTGAAGTTAAATCAATCTTCGATATATTATAAATTAAGAAGAATTCGTACAGTAAATTCATTCTTCTTATATTCTTTATCGAAATAATGAACTAAATTGAGAAAGACAAAGGAAAAAGGTTGAGAGAATAGGGAGAAGAAGTAGAAGAACACAAGAAAATCACTGACTCGAGGCTGGCTGTTACAGAAAAAAGGAAACGGGATCGAATGAATGGGGCGTTAGCCTATAGCGGTATACGTGAGAATAGCGAACACAATCAGTAATGACGTTATTGATACAAATTTTAGCACCGACATACTTTCTTCTATATCTATCATGTGGCTTGTCATTTTTGAAAAATAATACAAGGTCGTTAACCTGAGTAAAGCGTTGCGAAGATTTCAATTATATGTCGCCGTTTGTTAAAAAGTTATTGTCACATTGAAAAATTTATATTACAATTATTTGATATTTCGATACAGTAGGATCAATATACATATATACATATATACATTGATTATTATAATTGAATATAATAATATTATACTTTATCATATATATGATAACAGTGATGCAAATCGAATTTTAAGTTAATCAAGAATCAGCTTGTATTTCAATGTAAATAATGTGCGAAAAATGATGTACTTTCGTTTAAACATTTTTTAAATAATAAGTTTTTAACGAACGGCGACACTCGAACGAAAGCTTTGTAACACTGCTCGGGTTGATGACCTTGACGACATGTCAAAGAATCATGGACATGTTTTGCGAACATTTACCAATAATAATGATAAAAATTCGCTGCATTTATTTATATATCTATTATATATTTATATCTACCTACGGTAGATAATTGCTTTACTAAGATTACAGGAATTACGGTTGTTTACGTACTACTGCCCATTTCGGAATTAGCCACGTTCGAGCATAGAATCATTGACAAATTTTCAAAGCCGATTTTCTCGAGAACGAAGCGTCAGATAAGAAAACTTGTATTCTATATGTCCTTCTTATTTCTGCATAAAGAATCGCCTCGTGTTATTATCAATTATTATTAATCACGTTATTCGGCCGAATCCTCTATCGTATATACATATATGTATGTATTTACATGTGACATGTGAAAATAAGAAAAATGTTAAAAATTTAAAATAAGAAAAATAAATTAGTCGTGGAATTTGTATTAATCGTATCGTTTGCATTTTCAATTGTTCAGATTAAATGTAAAATCATATAGGAAATCCAATAATAAAGTCTATAAGTTGTCAAATGTTGCTCATCCACGATGTTTCACGCTGCGTATCTGAAATTTCATGGAAACGCGTATTGCTATCAGACATTCCGATTTTGCAATCGCCTCTTCCAAAGCCTGCAAATCACTTTCGAGGTCATCTCGCGGATTTACAATGAACGAACGGTACGTATTTCCTAACCTAGAAAAATATTCTGTAAACACTCGGTCGATTAAAATTTCTTCCTTCGAAACTTCAAATTCTGGATACTAGATAGATGGGAAAAAAATAAAAATGTAATGGCAACTATTACGCGATACATGCGGTAGAGATAGCCTAGCCTCGTTGTATGTATCTCGTGTTAACGTAACCTTTAAGCACCGACTTGAGAATATGGCAACGCAAGATAAAAGTAGCGTTACCGTTGGAAACATTACGAAAGTCATTTTCATTAAGAAGTTTCATACGATTCTTGTATCTACCTCTATATCTTAAAGTTTTAAGGTAACGAGTAGTTTCTCCGTTAATAGAATAGAAAATACAAGATACAGGTAAAATCTATCGACAGTGGCGGCGACGGGTCTGTCCACGACAGTGGTAATCGCAACTCGAGATTGCGCAAGTTCCTTCTCGATCTTATCACGACCGCAAAGTATATACTGTACATGTGTATACATTACACGTGCAATACGTATACGTATACGAATACGCGTACGCATACACGGACTGTCATGACTATATCTACAAATACATATGATCTACATACGTATGCGCGTATGTATGCACGTACAAGTAAACGAACGAACTAAGTAAATGCTATAAAGACTGTGTTAAAGAGAAATTGGCATTAACAGAAAATGTTTTTTAAAATTATAACGTAACGTAGGATTGGATAAAATTTGGTAGGTATTTTCGGCGAGTATCAAAAAGGAGCGAGCAAACATTTTGTTATAAAGAGATTAAATGTTAAAATGTAAAATTAAATGTTGAAATAATTATTAAATGGTAAATGAATGGAATTTCGAAGAAAAATTAAATTGTCAAATATTTATTTTAGATTAAGTCAATGTTTATAAGCCATCATGTACAATTAAGGTTATTAAGAATATGTTAAACTTTTAAAACAACTCGACTCTTATTGCGATACACAGCTTATCCATTATACATTCTAAACGCACCTATCAACGCGCATTTAAATACAACTAATTCGTAAATAATGATTTCTGATATAACTTGTTTGGTTTTAAAAAGCAATAGAAATACAAAGAAAAATAAGAAACAAAGACATCTATATTCGTATTATCCAAATATAAAGAGTCAATATATTGAAATTATTATGGAAAAGTTGATATCTTTTGTTTGGCTGAAAAATAGTCGTTGACAATACCGATATTATATATTATCTAGTCTCTGCGCATGCATGTATACGTTTTAAAGTTAATTATTTGAATAATTTCCTTCTAGTTGGAAATCTAGTTGGAAGAAAAATTTGCAAATGCCGTTACCGTTTGGTCAACGTAATAAAACGTAATAAAACGTAATAAAACGTAATAAAACGTAATAAAACGTAATAAAAATGATTAAAGTTCGTTATTATAATATCGAAATGTACAGGTTGTTTTGCAAAATTTTCTCATTAAAACTGAATATTATTTACATATAGAATATATACATACTATATAATATCGAAACGAATATTTCTTAATTAATGTTGGCCCTGTGTGTTTAAACGGTATTCGATATTTTTGTGAAAACGACGTAATTGCAGATACAGCTAACTTGAACGATGAGAAAGCGTGAAATACTTTAGATTCAAATATATAGCACAGCTGATATTTCAGAGTATTTGTCTTTGTTTATTTTGCGATTTTATCAGAGGTAGAAGGAGACATCCGAATATATGTTTGCCCCGACGCACACAGGGATATGAAAACGGTAACGCGATATGACAATGTCGATATAGAATGCAGTTTATGCAGTGGGAATAGGTATGCGCGCATACGTGCAATGTGCGCATTACGAAGACAAATCCGTGTCGCGCGAATGGCTTTCGTCGGGTATACGTAGTCGCACACGACACGTACATGAAAAGAGAAAAAGAGAAAAATAGAGATAGGGAGAAGGAGCGTGTACTGGAAACTCCCTGGATCCTTGAGACGCGGATAGGCCTAGTGAGACTTATGAATATTGATGAACCTTTCCCGACGTACTTACTGGCCCGACCGCACCTCGATCATTTGTTGCTACTCGACGGCAATCTTCCTCTTTTCTTCCTCCTATTTGTTTTCACAAAGTAAGTTTTTCGAGCATGCCGCGTACTTATTGCTAGCCACGCTTTTTCCTCCGCTCATCTACTTTCTTATCCAATCGACTTACGACGATTGTAAACGTACCGCCCCGTGTATTATAAATATTGCCAACAGAGAAGCGTTAAATACGAACTTGCTTCGGTTGCACACGATGATCGTTAATACGAATCCCTTTGAAATCTGTTCGTTTCCCATTGCCAATTTGCTATTAGCATTTAAATGTTTTTGGTGAAAATAAATTAGCCTGAATGATATTTTAAATTAGTCAACCTAACCCCAAGGGGTTCTGGAGGACAATTCTTCGATCTCATCTATATGACGATGAACGATGCGTTTGGAAATATGCAGGATAATAAATCTGTATTTTTGATTCAGCAGACACGCGACTGTAAATGCAATTAGGCGGTGATGTGGACAAGTCGAGGGGAAAGTAACGCAGAAACGCAACATTCCTTTACGTTCCAGTAGAAACGTAAGATACGCGACGATATAATTAGTTTTTATTTATTTTGGGGTTAGGTTGACAGGACTTGACAGGATTGGACAGGATTGGACAGGATTGGACAGCATTTGACAACATTTGACAGCATTTGCCAACATTTGACAGCATTTGACAACATTTGACAACATTTGACAGGATTTTCCAACATTTGACAGCATTTGACAACATTTGACAGCATTTGACAGCATTTGACAGCATTTGACAACATTTGACAGGATTTGCCAACATTTGACAGCATTTGACAACATTTGACAGCATTTGCCAACATTTGACAGCATTTGACAGCATTTGACAGCATTTGACAGCATTTGACAGCATTTGACAACATTTGACAGGATTTGCCAACATTTGACAGCATTTGACAACATTTGACAACATTTGACAGCATTTGACAGCATTTGACAACATTTGACAGGATTTGCCAACATTTGACAGCATTTGCCAACATTTGACAGCATTTGACAACATTTGACAACATTTGACAGGATTTGCCAACATTTGACAGCATTTAACAACATTTGACAGCATTTGACAGCATTTGACAGCATTTGACAGCATTTGACAGCATTTGACAGCATTTGACAACATTTGACAGGATTTGCCAACATTTGACAGCATTTGCCAACATTTGACAGCATTTGACAACATTTGACAACATTTGACAGGATTTTCCAACATTTGACAGCATTTGACAACATTTGACAGCATTTGACAGCATTTGACAGCATTTGACAGCATTTGACAGCATTTGACAACATTTGACAGGATTTTCCAACATTTGACAGCATTTGACAACATTTGACAACATTTGACAGGATTTGCCAACATTTGACAGCATTTAACAACATTTGACAGCATTTGACAGCATTTGACAGCATTTGACAGCATTCGACAGCATTCGACAGCATTTGACAGCATTTGACAGCATTTGACAGCATCTGACAGCATTTGACAGCATTTGACAGCATTTGACAGCACCTGACAGCATTTGACAGGATTTTACAGGACGCGTGATATAACCTGGAAAAGAAAATTGCGAATCGAAATATTATGATTTACATTTACTTATTTCTATATGAAATAACTTTTTTGTCCAGTTGTAACTCGCGTCTTGCCACACCCTATATATATTTTATATATATATCGGATTTTCCTTTTAAATAAATCATACAACAATAGGGTAGAGGCTGCGAATGTTACGCTATCTGTATATAATGGGAATCATGGGAAGGCGATCTAACTAAGCTATTAGGCGCCGCTACCGATCGTTTTCTATCGGCATCGGCGGTGTGAATTTTTCCGAAGCGCGAAACCAATTGGACGCGATCTCGTTGAGCCAGGCGAAAACAAAATGCGGTACTGTACTTACACGAGACGACGGTAGCTGGCTATTGCAACCGATGCCAAAGCGAACCGGTTTCCCGATGCTGCTGAAAAATGCTTCTCGACCGGCTATAATAATTTTAATTGACACTCAGACCAGACCGCTGAGTATCCTCGATCGGCATGCATGTACATATAACCTCGTATAAAGTGTCGTATCCAGCAAATGAAAAATGGGCATTGTTCGTATTTTTATGTAACCTTGGTCGTCTTATCTAGAACGTTTTTATTTTTTTCCACCGCTTTCGATCGCTCGCCGATCAACTATCGTAGAATATATCGTAATACAAGATCGATCGCGAAAGCAACGTATTTGAAATTCACGTTGATTATAATTTTTCTTAGAATGATCTTTGGCTGTGAAAGATAAATCCTATGGAATATGTTACATTTTGGCTCGATCGTGGATAACAGTTTTATCTTTAGCGCTGTACAACGCCGATAATATATTAATTATAAAAATCTTGATTGTAGCAAGTATTTTGAAATTTGTTTGGTATTTCGATTTCGATTAATCGTCGTTCGTAAGTAAAAGGAGAAATCGGAGAATGCTGAGAATGGGTAAAATAAGAGAAAAGAGGAAAAAGAAGAAACGAGAAAAAGGTATATGCGATTAAGGTTAGAAGGCGCGTTCATAAGCGCGCAGCCATGGAAAATATTCGTGTGAAGTTGTTACGTAGGAACGTATGCGCGTTCAACGAGATATTAAGCGTGTACGTATGTATATGCAGTTGGGCCTACTCGAGCTGACTGGCCCGGGTGAAAGGAAAACCCGCGCCTACCTTGCAAGTGAAACACAGAGAGGGGGCAGAGAGATTCCACGTCGAATCCAGTACTTTTTATACTTACGTGGAACGCGATTGCAAGGAAAGCTTCTATGAAATACCTTAGTATGCTCATTGTGTAACGTACAGTCTTTGTAAACGTGCAATTATCGCACGTTATCGTTCGGTAGAAGCAGCAAGACAATCGATCGTATGAAATTTTTCGACTCGCTCGCATGTTTCTCCTTGCTCGCAGCTTTAGCGTGTACTTTCTAAGTTGAGTAAAAGTGTTTCTTCTATCGTATTTAATTCTTCTATCGTATTCATTATTAAATAATTCGATTGTTAAAACGTCTGCTATAATTTTAAATATAAATGTTAGTTTCTCTCTAAACTATCGACTCAAACATCGACTAGGCTATAAATTTATAAAATGTTGTTTCCTAGCAACCTAGTAAGTCTCTCGGTAACTTTACCATACAATCTGATAAAGTAACTTTAATTTAGATACGCCGATATTTTGTTATTTTGACGTAACAGAAAAATACGTAGGTGAATTAGAAAAAGGATTACATAGGATTACAAAGGATTGCATTGTGCGATACCGTTTGTACCGACATTTGCTTAAAGAAGCGTACGTTTCGAATACGTCAATTCTTTTTACTTTGACATGGCAGAAAAAAATATATGAAAAAAGTTATATGCGTTCTGTGTACGTAATTTTTGTATTAATTTTTTTATTCGTATTTGTATTCATTTTTGTTCACGGGACGAACGCATTCGTTCGTTTTATATAAATTTGAGTTTGACAGTTTGTTTGATTTATGCAGTTCGTAACTCGTTGCGCACGTATATCCTTCTTTGATGTCCGTTTAGAGAGGGAGATATTACGTCGCCGATACGCATTTCCGCGAAACATGGCGTTTTTTTTGGTAATTAAAATTTGTCTCTTGGACCTAACCAATTAATCCGATAGTTTTTAACGATTATAAGAGAATCAATGTTAATAATAAGTTGCATTTGTTGCAAATGTTAATAATAAGTAACGTAGCATTTACGAAAGAAGACGCGTTTCAGTCGCTCGAACGTAAATTAACTTTTGTTCGCGCCAGCGTCGATTAAGAGAAGAGGTACGGGAGGAGGTTGTAACCCTTTTTTCTTTACCTTTTTTTTTAAATTTACCCTTTAAAAAGATACATTTGAGGGAAAACTAAACTAAACATTTTTGTTTATATTTCAAAGACCATTTAAAGAATGTTTCTACGAAGGAGGCCTTTAGTCCGACACTGTCTTTGCGTCATTCTGTAACGATAATCTCTAACGAAAAGTCTGGACGTGGAAGGAACGGTGGATGTGCTCAACGATAACGTCTTACTTGGCCCGCGTATTATCTGCATTGACAAGACTATAACGTAATAGGAAAACAAACGTGGCTCGTCGTACTTGCTTCTTTCATGGTCATTCTGAATCTTAATCGGGGCCTACGGTATATACATATGTACGACCCGCTCGAAATAGAGCCGGCGTCGTGTACTCTTAAGGTCATCGATCCCTCTTCCGCGTCACCTGCCATCCTCGTATCTTTTATCTAGGCATGAACCTAACATCGATCGATAAGCAAATCGAAAATACCGTAATTATGCGATTTCCTAACTTTTCCCAATTTCCACTTTTTATATTTTCAAATTCGATTTTATGGCGAACGAAGCGTTGTATGAAAAGAAATTCTCTTTTGTATTATCGATTTATTCCCTTTTATTATCGTTTCTATTCGTTCATCGCGAATCATATAGACCCCTGTCGATCGTGCTACGATTACATAATCGTGCCGATTAGGGGCAAAATTTTGTTTGCCCTGTAATCGAAAATCGATTCTCGGATATAGAAACACCGATGAATTTTTCAAATTAGCGACAGAAAGTATAGCCAGAAGCTTACTTTTTTTCCAAAGCTTTGTTCTATTACCAAATGGACAAGTGAATCGGCAGAGTTCGAGAAACTAACGTACTTTTTAATACACGTTTATAATTCGCATAAAGAGAACGGAGTAGGTACCTGTGGAATACTGATAATCGATACACTCGATCGATAACGAATCTTTGTATATTTACAACCGTAGATGAAGTATGAACGTCGTAATTACGCTATAGGACGATTCAGCAACGTTATTCGTTCCACTTGAACGTATTAAAGTTACTTTTTTTTACTAAAGCTTTTACTATCGTTTACTTACTATCGTTCAGTTATAAATAACGTTAAATTCAAAATTCAAGGATTTTATGGTATATCGAAGTATATAGTTATATATAAAAATAATAATAACAATTATATAAAAATAATTTTATTTCCTTTTGTTAATTATCATATAGGAAAATTTGCATCGTTTGTATGTCTATACACTGTACACTGTACACTGTACACTGTACACTGTACACTGTACACTGTACACATAAAATACATGTACATATACGGATGGTTTTTGAGGGATGCGTAACTATACGAAACATTTTTCAAGGATCATTTTTCCAGTAGAATGGTAAATTGTGCGATTCTGTGCAACGTAACGATAACTTGTATCAAGGATTTATAAATAATTGCGTACGGAAAATCAATCTGCAAGTGAAATAGTAGTACTGTTAATAATATTATACCGCTTTTACCGTATAAAATATTCGATTAGAACGAGGCGGCTGGCTAAGGACGCGATCATGCCGCTCTCTGAGCGGCGAACGCTGAGCGGCGAACGCTGAGCGGCAAAATTGGCATGTGAAACGGTGGCGTTGACTGTATCGTCGCTCGTTCTGCTGCTTACCGTTTACCTCTCTGTATGATCACGGTGTTGGCGGTTCTGCAGTTGGCATCTTTTTCCGCCAAACGTTCTCGTTTACGGCTTTAGCGACCCAAAATACCCCCGAAAAGACACATCCGAATGAAAAATTGTCCATTCCGTGAGAGAATAATAATTCTTCGTCGCCAAATTAAAACATGTACGCAGATAATCGGACTAAGGTAAAAAAACGACGTGTTTTAACCACTTGACTAATTAACTGCCATTCTTATATCTTGATATATATATATCGATATTTACGAATCGAAACTATACGATATCCGATACCATATCGATAATATGCGTAATACGTATGATATATCTGATAAAATATATACCCGTTCTCGTTGGTTCGTTGCGTTTTATTATACAAAGTCTTCGCTATATTCTTCTATATCGCTATATTCGCTTCGCTAATAAAAGAAAAATTTATATTAGAAGAAAAATATATGAACATTGTATGTAGAGTGTTGGGACAAAGGACAAGTTTCGAAGTCTGCGGATAGAAGCGAAACGGAGAACTTGGAAAATAGGCTGGAAAATAGAGAGAGAGAGAGAGAGAGAGAGAGAGAGTGACAGGAACGAGAACGTTTTCTCAAGTTCTCGATAAAGGTAAAACGTTATGAGACTGCGTTCGTCCAAATATACGAAAAAAAGTGCAATCCTGGTGCATCGTGGTGGATGGCGTGGTTAAAGTAGGGAGAAAAGACCTTGAGTCGCGTCACGTGACCACGAAGCTGCATGGGAGTTGGGTAGGGCGGTTGCAGAGGGCCTTGACCTTACCGTCGGCGTCGCAGCCATAGTTGTAACTACCATCGTCGTGGCCTTTGCGAACATCCGAGAAGAGGCCGATATAGCCGCGTGACGCTTCATTTTCCTACGGTTTAATTCTTCCCGTTCTCCCGCTCGTTGGTTACACCAAAATTTCCACTCTTCCACGATATCCTACCGACTAATAGTTACCGCTGTACGAAGCAATGTCGTCCGTTCGTCGAACAGATGCTTTTAAAAACTTTACGAGTCACAAGTTAGTAGTATGAAAAATATATACAAGATCGTATACTTGAGATTTCAAGTGTATAATCTAACTTTACGTAACGTAACGTAACGTCACGTAACGAAAATAGAATTAAATTTTATACGAACAAAATTATGTATAAAATTGGTAATTTATATAGAAATAAAATGAAATTTTCCCCCGAGTCGCATAGCTTTATGCGAAATTCAACGCGCGAGCGAAAATTAATTAATTAATTAATTAAAAGCATAGAAAATTAGCTAGAAAATTAAATAGAAAAATAGTCGGTCGTAGTATGTTTTACAATGTTTCTTGTCGCTTTCTCGCTTTCTCGCTTCATTTAGCGAATAGTTCTTACGGTATATGATGCATATTACGTTACGAAGGAAAGAAAAGACTTGTATCATGAGTATTTCTGGAATATGTTCAAGGACTGAACGGTAATTGCAAAAGAAATAAGGTAATACGAAATTTATCGGTAATATGAAATTTAGCATATACGCGTAGTTAGGAAAATTATTTTCTTTTTATCGTACGATTCGGTCCGTCCTATCCGCCACAGTCCGAAAACTATATTTTCTGAAACTGTATTTAAAGATAATATCTTCCGTAGAAAATGACAAAACCGAAACAACGTTTTTTCTCCTTTCGTATCTGATTAATAAATAATCTCGTATAAAGATATATTATACGTTTTTGTGTGTGTGTGCGTGTGTGTGCGTGTGTGTTTGAACGATATCGCAAATTTCTTCGCATCTTGGATAAATATTTGGTCACTGTGATTTACAATACTCGATTTACAAAGTAACCATGGTAGTTTTTAGTAGGTATTAAGATTAAGCGATTTGGAACGAATTAACGACGAATCGCGAATAAACGAATTAACGCGATAGCGTTTTTCACGAGAAATCAGCGTATTAAAAGAAAGACGTAGCAACGTGTTGCCTGGACATACGTAATTAACGGTATTGACGCATCCAGAGTATCACGCGCATCCACGTTCTGTAACGGACAAAGAACGGAATTTCGTATAATAATTTTTGTTTTCCCTTGCTCGGTGCATTATATCGTGTTGCATGATCGCCGAGTTACAAACAAAAGATACGAGTACGAAGCGCGTTTATGTTTCCGCGCGAAGGTCGATCGGTGGTTCTGCGGGACCGGAAGTGGACCGGCCTTGCGGGACGGCCGTCGGTGCACGGTGCACACTAGCGGAACTTGGATGTGTGCGATCGCTTCTCAGACGCGCTCTGTAAACGTTCTTCGTACACTCGAATGCACTTTCTTAGGACGCGACGTCTCGCTATGAAACTTGATATCATCTTGATAAGAATTACTCTTTTTCCTACCGAACGTTACTCTTTCTTCACACTTGAAAAAACTTTATACTCGTAATCACGTAATAATTCATTGTTTCTCGACGTCTTCGTAAAAATACCGTCTTCGTATCTTTTCTAGAATTTGACTCTTGCTTCTAATATCGTGCATTCCCGTAATAATTTTCTACTTTTCATTCCTGTTAAGTTAAACCTAATGTTTCTATCACGCCTTTTTAAATGCTTACTTTATTTACTCTTTACTTTACCACTTTACTTTTACTTTACCGTAGAGGATATCAGGGATATTCTCTTACTGAATATTTATTTACTTTGAATTCTTGTTCAATTTACACGGCATTTTGCTTGTCTATATTAAATCTAATATTATAAATAAATATAATATAAATAACAATATATCTTGCATTAGTTTTATTAAATGTACTATATGGAAGAATAAGTCATTTTTTCATGACATAAATATGTTTTGTTGCTTTTCTTACTTACTTTCGCGGACCAACGTTCAAATGTTTGGATCGAAGTACAAAAATATTATTATTTACGATATTTTTGATATTAATAACCGCATAGTTTTTCGAAAATGATATCCCGTTGCTAAATCAGCCGCACTTTCACTCTCCTTTAAGAAGACTTTCTTCTTCCGTGAACGTTGGAATTTTCAATTGCAAAACGATAAAACGGTAAAACGGTAAAACGGTAAAACGGTAAAACGGTTCTGATTATTCGCGAAATTAAGCAAGTTCGAGTTCTACGTTTGCTAAATTTGTAATATTTCCTAAAAAATTCTCGATTTTCTCGAGTAACGGGATGTTAACGGAATGAAGAAAATTTGTTTCTATGGGAATCAGCTGGTAGTCGGTACTAGGGTATTTAGGCGAGATGTTGTGTCATGTCCTGTATACGATAGAAAGACACATAGGTACCGCACAATCGATATTCTCACTTTATATATCGTAATTTGATAATCGTTGAAGTTTTCTGTTGGCAGGCACGCAGGCACGCAGGCACGCAGGCACGCAGGCACGCAGGCACCGGTCGTTCTTCGATGTGCGAACGCACGCTAACGTGATTAATAGACGCCGAGTGAGAGAAAATAGAAATTATCTGGAAGTAGCAGCAGAGGCTGGTTGCTCGAGAAGGCAGAAAAGTTGTTCCCAGAATGCCGCAGAATTTCACGACTGTCCAAAGACTGCGAGTCACGTCACGAGCGTGTGACGAATTAACTAGCTGAGGATGTCGGAGCAAAACGGGCCCGGCGAGGGCCCTGGACCGGGCCCAGGGCCGGGTCCTGGTTGGTGGCCAACCTCACAGTCCTGGAAGACAAACTCCTGCACCGCTGCCTCCTCGTCCACTTGTTCAACCGTTCCAGACAACTCCGCCTCCGTCTCTGCCTCTTGCACCACCTCTACGTCCTCCCTGGCGACCACCACATCGGCCACTTCGTCGACCAGCTGCTGTTCCTCCACTCCTGGCGGTGGACCGTCTTGCACGATCACCGCGGCCCGCTCCTCCGAAACGGGAAAGAACGTCTCTGTCACGACGATCAATGTACCCCCTAATCAGGACATGCACGATGGTAATCCTTTACTATAGAATATAGTTTTCTATTAATACTTGAATTTCTTCTAAAACACTTGTCACGTTTGTTGCGCGATCAAAGAGGGTAGTACGGCAGAACGGATCACGCGGTATAACGCGCTATCGCCTAACCAAATTGCAAAATAGCTTGAAAACACTGTATATGCGGTAGCTCGTCGTAGTACTATGTTCGAACAGTTATCATAGAAATATTTCGTATCCGCCAGTTATATAATTAATATTATATTAAGAATATCGGTGTTTAACCTAACAGCATGTACGAATACCACTACGTACGTTTAATTATTTCAATTTCCTGTTATTTAACAGGAAATCCGTTAAACTAATCCTTCTAACTCGTGAAAAAAGTTATTCCATTTTAATCGGAATATTAACGGAAGTAAGCATATATCGTGTTAGGTGGAATAATAATAGTATTCCAAATTATTTCAAAGTATTTCAAATTGTTCGACGAAAAGTAATGGAAAATTAGCGAAGTAGAGACTGTACGAGGCTGGTACAATATCGCCACGGACAATATATAACGAGTACGAAATTGTCACGGAGTTATCTCTACTACTTGCTGAGATAACTGATCCAAGTCGTACATTCGTATTATCTAAGATAGAGATTATCTAAGAATCATCGAAAGAAAAAATATAAAATTTGTACGTTTATTGGAATATCTACTGTATATATATATATATATATATATAGTATCCGCTATACCAGAAAATGCTTAGTAGAACGAGAATCTTGCGATAGGCTGTTGGTATAGTTAGATATCTAAGCTATATAAGCCAGAACTTGGATCTTAATTTCGCCTGTTTTATAGAGAACAGATAGAAAGATCCATCGATCGGCGTATAAGAGAGAAAGAATTTTTGGTCTCTCAGTTGTTGAATGGAAAGTACAGAGACGATGTTTGGGCGAGGATCGTCGTACACCGGATCGGAAATGCCGATATAGAAATAATTTTGCCTAACGAAATTCTTTTCTATCTTGTAGCTTACGCTATAGCCAATGATAGCGGTATTTTTAGCAGGAAATTTATTAGCCGTGATGAAACTGTTAAATCTAACGAAACTGTCTGATGGGATTTTCAGGCAAGGGTATATGCAAGTATCTTGGCGGGCAGAATGGCGTGACGGTATCGGTGGTGTCGAGCTGTGGCTCCATACTGGGATGTGGAAACGCGAACGTTGTGTCTACCACGGGGATAGGCAGTAGCACCGGCACACAGAGTATCGGCATCGGAGTGAACATCCTTGACCAGAGCACGGCGGATGATGACGCGGAGGATAGCGACGTTGAGATAAGCAAAATCGACTTCCGAGGGGTGAATTTGCGTACGAAGAAGAAGCGAGACGTGTCTGGTAGTCAGAGTCAAAGCGGGGAGAAAATCGGCGATGAAGAGGTCGAGGATGGAAACGGTTGTTACGATGGAAGCGACGCGTCTCAGCAACAACCGGAGAGGCCCATGTCGTGGGAGGGAGAACTATCCGATCAAGAAATGTCTTCCAATACGATTACAAATCAAGTACGTGCCCTAAGTAACTAAGCACTCGGTAAAGTTAAACCATTTGAAAACCAGCATATAAGAACAGCCTAATAATCGCTAGACTACAGCTCTTTTTTTTTAAGCGTTTCTTACTACGGTAATACTACTCGTTAGGTAAGGTAAGGTACTCTACTCGTTATAATATTTAGTTCGGAATGATAATAAGAACGATTTACGATGAAATCCAGTTAAATATGTAGGTTAAATAGGTAGGTTAAGGATAGGTTAACGATAGGCTAATGATAGGCTAATGATAGGCCCGAGTGCGTGCCAAGCAGGTTCCAACGTGGTCCAGCTAAATTTCCACTCTCTACGAGTATCCGTTTCGAAAAAAAATCTTTTTTTTTTTTCGAAAAAAAAATACTTTTGGACACGTTCGTATTTATCTATAAATCTAAGGGTATATCTAAGGGTAGAGTACTTTGAGAAGCGTAGAAATACCAGGCTTCCACCTAACTGAGTTTTTCGTCATTTCCCTAAATGAAACGCGTCTTTGGTATGGGCATTTTTATAAACGAAACTATTTATTTTATCATAGGATACACACGAGGACACGTCAATGGAGGGTGTTCAAGTATGTGGCGCGAGTCCCGGGCCAATGGAACAAAAATTTCCCATAAAACCAGAGCCAGATTTTCAGTCCAACCCAGGCTTCACGTTTGGCTCTTTTCACGACACCGGATTACCTCTGAATCACGGCCAGCAAATACAACAACAGCAACAACAGCGCAACATTGAGAATCTTGAACAGACACAACAAAACGATTTGCCTCTTCTCGTAGGAAAATTACTTGGTGGTTACAATAGTTCGACACCGAATCACAGTCCAGTGTTGAATCCTAGACACCATTTAACAAAGCATAGCCACACGAGATCGCAGGTAATACAAACCAGCGTGTTTCTTTAATGTTATCCGTGTATCGATTTTGAAATTCGTCGTTCCAGTGTACATACATCCAGTATGAGCGTATAAACGTTACGTTGGTCGGAACAGCGACCAGATAATATAATTGATAATAGAACGGACAAAGTCAGCTATTTCACTTTCTACTGTCCTATTTCTCGTAAAATAGTGAAATAGCGATTAATTAAGAAAATGCAAATTTATGCAACGCGTAACGCGTTACTTGCCGATTCGCTTGTATCGTTAAGTGGTCGATTATCGTGCAAAAGGAAAAGCTGTTCAATCTGTTTCTTCTTGAAATTGATATTTACGTTATCGTTATATCCGAACGAAAAGTCAACCCGTTCTTTCCTATAACATCCCTTATTACGTTCTATCGTAATAAAGCATTTGTAAGTGTACATGTTTGTGATAGCTTTCTCGAATTATTATTCGTAAAAGTATTCGACGTTGCAACATTCCTAGGCACCTTTTGCGTATATATACAGCAAACATTTTGAAATCTCGTTAGCACTGCAACGAGACGCGATCACTCTGCTTAGTATATTAGTAAAACTCGAAACGGATCTGAAAATACAAGCGTATAAAATTTACAAGATATTCGTTCGTTAAAAATATTCGTTCGTCGTTGTTGCAAGATATACACTCGTCTCGTAATACACTTGTTCTTTTCGTTTCTCGCTTTCATATTTTATCGTTAAAATCACGTTATCAGTCTCGGCACTTGTTCCAATTTTCCAATAAATCCTTTAACGCACAAAGCCGATTTACGATAGTACAGTTGAATACTAAAATATACAATTGCGTTAATGTTTAGACATAGGTATTCGAAATTGATAAATTTATAAAGGATACTGCAAAAAAAGTTCTCTGCAAAAAATGTTCATATTGAAACTGTATTTTAGGAAAAACTTGTAAATTATAAAATAGTATGTAACGTAGATTATAAAATGTAACACAAGTTGTATTTACAAGCTGTACTTACTCGTATTAGAAAATAATAATACGGTTAATAGGCGTTAAGCAACCAAGATCCTATACACGCGATTAAATAGAAACGATAAAAATACCATTACCACGCCTCCTGACACCTTGAAAACTTTTCAGGTGCCGTCACCGGACTCGGCCATTCATTCCGCATACAGCGTATTCAGCTCCCCGACGCAAAGTCCTCACGCAGCTCGCCACTCCCCCCTGGGCGCGGCAAGTCCAGTTCCATCTTCGTCGCTATCCTTGTCGCGACACAGTTTCAACAATTCCACTTCCTCGTTGTCGCTCTCGTTGTCACACTCCCTCTCGAGAAACAATTCGGACGCCTCGAGCAGCTGCTACAGCTACGGCTCTCTCAGCCCACCCACACACTCGCCCGTCCAGCAACCGAGACATCCGCAACATCACCAGCATCAAGTTGCTCAAGGAAGCCCGCTTCATCTGCCAGCAACCGCTTCTTCCGCCATTACTCATCACTACGCTTCCTCTGCACCGGGTTCCGAGCTATCTCCAGAAGGACACGCTGCTACAGACGATCAGGAAGACTGTAGAATACCCTCGGCACCGTCTGGTATATCCACGAGGCAGCAACTAATTAATACCCCGTGCCCAATTTGCGGGGATAAGATCAGTGGTTTTCATTATGGAATATTCTCGTGCGAGTCGTGCAAGGGATTTTTCAAACGCACCGTCCAGAATCGAAAGAATTATGTGTGCCTTAGAGGCGCGGGCTGTCCAGTCACCGTTGTTACCAGGAAAAAATGCCCCGCCTGCAGATTCGAGAAGTGCCTCAGTATGGGTAAGACGAGTGAAAGTTGTTGTCATGTTTATTCGTCGACTGGTTTTCGCTGGATAACTGATAGATTTCAGATTATTTGAGATAATCGAGTCACGCGTCTTTTAGTTGTAGAATCATTTCGATAAAGCAACAACCGATCCGGATCAGGGTTAGTTTCGGATCAAGCTTAGGATCAATAAGATTATTTAAAAGAAAGATCTTACAACGTTAAACGTGGAAAAGCGCAATCCGAGATTTCCAGGCATTTTAAACGATATTCTTGTTCTTCTACGTTTTACGTCGCATCGCATACTTGTATAATCCTGTAATGGATCACAGCTGTCTCCGGTTTTGTTATATAGTAGTGGTAATTTGATGACATTTAGTCTTTTCACGCGAGATTATTATTTTAGGCGTTTCATACGGGTAATCCATAATTCTATCGATATATATGTCGGAGATGAAAGAACACCGGAGCCTTTGGAATTTTGGATAATCCCGCGACATTGTAACCTAGAGTCTACTATAACTGTAATTAAACAATTGTGGTTATTCGCTCGAGGCGACAGCCAGTCGCCGAACGTAGCCGCGGTCACGGGATGAACGCTTTGTCTAACAAAGGCATGGAGTGAGTAATTGTATAGCTCTCCTCAAAAAGGAAATAATTGTAACACTCGACAGTAAACATTCCAACGGTCTCTGTTCCGTAGCTCGCCACACGTACACTCTATTCTTCGAGTAAGATGATTGCCAGATGTCGATGCGTCTCCGCAGTACATGTTCAGCTAGCCCGAGGGTCCGTTATAAATCTTAAGATTTAGCTAACCAAAGTCCTTCAAACAGACAAACAGTCTTTGTCCCAACTACGGGAAGATAGGGGATAGACCTATTTCTCAACGAACGGCGTCTCCCACTAGCAACTTTCCCTCGAAGGCGGCTAGCATCTTTTTCTAACCACCGATATGGAGATTGACCAATTAGCAGCAACGTCAATTTCCCTTACTTTCTGAACGAAGGCTTTTCTCGACGAATCCGATGATCTCGTGTCCTTAGACACACCCCATTATAGTTTTCCTCTGTGGCATGATCGGGACGGGAAAGGCATTCTCTCTCGCGATCTCATCGACGAAAAGAGTAACCCCTTACGACTTACAACCAGCGAATATTACGCGTCCGACTTGGATTTTGTGAGCACGTTCATCTATCATCCCGTCGACCGCGGATTCGTTATTGAACCTAGGATCATTGTCATTAGTTTCTCGAGTATCTAATTACCACGGTTACTTGTCCAGTTCTGTGATAATCGTATTTGCACTAGTCAATGTCTTCTCTATTGCATAACGACAACGTATAATCCAAACGAAGATTCGTTTCACGCCCCTAACCCTAATTCTAATGTAAACCCGACATATACATACATATCCATAGTTTTATGTTATTTACATAATTTACCTCTGTGCTTCATAGCCTCTGTGTAGCCTTGGAGGCGTTTGACAGTTGCGTTTCCAAGCGAACAGGATAAATTATTATAGGATATTATTCAGGATAGGATACAGAATTTCAGATCTGATTCTTTCTTCGACCAATTCTAAAGTTAGTCGACGAATGTCTCCGAGTGTTCCGTTAACGGTGACGAGATTTTTTCTATCGCAAGTGAGCGTCAGGCCGTTGGTAAGAGATGTCGTCGTTGATAGGAATCGGAAACAGCGCGATGCGGACGACTGACTAAAAGCATTCTTTTAGCTGCGACTTGGATAGATCGATTTGCCAGGAAATTTGTTATAAAGGCTGTGTTCATTGATTTTTCGATCGACAAGAGTATTTACGACACTTGTAGATCGACTTGCATATCGTATCGTGCGCTCTTTCAATGCCTATGCGTCACGCGCGTTTCCCTCAATGATAATCTAAAGGTGTAGACTTGAACGGTATCGTTCAAGTTCGTGTTGCTTTTGTGCTACTCTTTCGTTGATTATCCTTTCTAAAAACTCGCACATAGTGTTGGCCAGCGCTGTTGCGTTTGTACGATAGCTTTCTGGTTTATGCTTATTATTTTTATTTGATTTAAAAATCGCTACAACAATCGCTTTCCTCCGGTTGTTGGGCAAGACTCTGTGGATGCATATAATTGAAAGTCTTGAAGAGATGATTCGTTTGAGATGGGTGTGTTTTCAGGGCCTGGGATGAAATCTTTAGTTATTCCGAGATATTTTCCATTTTGAAATTCACAAAGAAATGGATATCGACGAGCTTCGCGTGGAACCGCTATCATTTGTTTTCATCTGAATAACGCGAGACGTTTTCGTTTCATAATCTGTTTTAATCGAAAAGAAGGATGGATAATAGTTACTGTTGCTAGAATCTCACGAAACGAGTATCGTGTGTTCGTGTGTTCGTGTGTTCGGCTAATGTTGTGCTGCATATTGTTAGATCCATTGATCCACTGACAGATTCATCGCTCGTATCGAAATGGATTAGTGATTTGATTTAAGATTTGTCTCGATACCGATTTGTTTGTTTCTACCGTTTCATAATTACTGTCATACTTACTGTTTCATAGACGCGAGTCTTTTAGGCTTTTCTTAGTGTTAGCAAATTCTCCCTCTCTCTCTCTCTCTCGTCCAAGTGTATATGCAAATTTTACCATTTGAAATCTTTAATATAAATCTTATTGCTTTGGGTCCTATTACTTGTACAGTGATATTATAGCTTGCGGTCCTTGGTAAGCAAGGATTCGTGCCTCATGGCGTTTGCGTATGATTTGTTTGACCGTGGAGCGTTGTTACGAATTGGATTACCTATTGCTGTATCGAGAAACGAGATACTCCTGTACTCGGCAGTTTGCTTATACTTGTACGCTTTTATAATTTATAGATTTAAACATCTTAAACGACATATAAGAATTATTAATGTTAAAACTAAATTTTAGAAGAAACGTAAATTATCAAACATACAAATTGCTACTACTTATTTTACAAAATTGTGAGAATTGTGTAATTCTGATTATTGATAGGTATGAAGCTCGAGGCGATTAGGGAGGATCGCACCAGGGGTGGCAGAAGCACCTATCAATGTACATATACCTTTCCACCAAATTTTGTCGGTAGTCCTGCAAGTAACATGTCCAGCGACAAATTAGCTACCGGAGGAAATTGTAGTCCAGCTCCAGCTGGTAACGAACATCACTATCCGGCAAGGCACCATTCGAATCACTCCCATAAGATGCAAGTGGTACCGCAACTTCTACAGGATATCATGGACGTAGAGCACTTGTGGCATTACAATGATAACGATCGTATGACTGGGATTCAAAACGCAGGAACGAATCTTACTAGAAACAACGATTCGATGTTATTGAGTGTTAGAAGCAACGGAGGATCTGGAATAGAGAACGACACGGGTTCAGGTATTGAGTGTTCCTCCAATAGAACTACAGGAAATGGTAATGCTAGTAATAGAAGAGACAACAGATCATGCTCCAATGTTTCTAATGTTGGTAACGAACAACACGCTGCATCCGTTGGTAACAGTTCTCAAATCAACAATACGAATTGCAATCCAACTCAACATCCTGATTTTCTGTCGAACCTCTGCAATATCGCTGATCATCGACTCTACAAAATAGTGAAGTGGTGCAAGAGTTTGCCGTTGTTTAAAAACATTTCGATCGATGATCAGATCTGTCTGTTGATTAATTCTTGGTGCGAGCTACTGCTCTTCTCATGCTGTTTTCGCAGTATGAGCACTCCCGGTGAAATTAGAGTGTCTCTCGGTAAGTCGATTACACTGGAACAAGCTAGGCAGCTTGGCTTAGCGACCTGCATCGAGAGGATGCTTGCATTTACTAACAATTTGAGAAGGCTCCGAGTAGATCAGTACGAATACGTGGCGATGAAGGTAATTACTTTTCCTTCGTTTACTTATTCTCTGAGCTTTTTATTAACAAATGTTTTAACAGTGACATTAATAGACAGAGAGCATGATTACTTGTGAAAAATAAATTGAAAGCAGTAGCAATAAGAATCTTTCGAATCAGACTTTCTTTCTGAAAATTTGCCAATAAATAATAATAAATTAATAAATAAATAAATAATAAGAAGAATTAGGAATTAAATTTGAAAATTGTTAATAAACTCGTTCCTATTTTTCTTTCGCTCTTTCCTTTCGATCACTTTAATATAAATACCTTGTCACTCGCATAGAAACCTAATAATAAGTAGATTTTATAATAGTCTGACTGAACAAATCGGTATTATATTAAGGAAAAATATATTCTCGTACTTGATGTAATGATAGGTATATTGCCCAACTACGAAGAAACATAACTATATAAATAGCTATATGCCAGAATATGAAGAGACGTAATACGTCAGTTTCTCCGGCCTTCGAATGGTTTCGAATATTTTACCTGATATTTTACACGATTTACTGGAAAATTACGGTAAAACACGATATTCTGCTCAAAAGTGAATTTTACTGCTTTTACAGAAAACGTGCTGAACAAAGACAAAAAAGGAGTAACCGTACTATACAATCTTGTTCTTTAATCGCTTAAAATGTTCAAGCTGTTTAGTTAGCTGTGAAAAGTTTATACGAAGATTTGCTATATGAATTGATGTTTTTAACAGATACTGCTACTTTTCTATAATCGGGCTCATCTTAAACTTAAATCACTGTTAATTTAGAAGATAAAAAACTAATTTATTTCATATGTTTCATTTTATCGTATCAAAAAAAGAAAAGGCAACTAATATTCTACTTTAGGCATTGTAACATCATTTTTACAACTTTTAATTTCTTATTCAAATAAATTTAACACTCCGATGGCGACGCGATGTCTGGATCCATTCGGATCGTCATTCTACGCAATTCAAAGGTAAACAAACTCTGTAACAACTCGAAAAGGAAAAGGATGTTACACCTGTTTCGAAAATAACGATAACTCTAGAGTAAAATGTAATAACTGTGGAAATATATCTATACATGTGTATATATATATACATGTGTGTGTATATATATAGATATATATAGATATAGATATAGATATATATATAAATATATATAAAATATATATAAATATATATATCTGTGTGTGTGGGTGTGTGTGTGGGTGTGTGTGGGGGTGTGTGTGTGTGTGTGTGTGTGTGTGTGTGTGTGTGTGTGTGTGTGTGTGTGTGTGTGTGTGTGTGTGTGTGTGTGTGTGTGTGTGTGTGTGTGTGTGTATAGCGTACACACAAAAATTAAAACGCTTTGTATGCATTGTGCAGCATCGTAATAAACCTTATTTGCCTACAGTAGCCTTCTTTTTTATTCCATCATTGATTATTGTCACTCGTATCATGACTCGTATCGTAGACATAAGAAAATAACCATTCAAACGATGAAAAGCTAAATTCTCATACGAGCATACATTGGGATCCGGGGAGACACAGGCAATGGCCGACGCGAGCCCCTTCCCCTTGGCCGCCCGCCCTCGGAGTGTTAATAGAAACGTGTTATGCTATAACCGAATATACTAATACACACTGATTATAAAACTAACACGTTTCGTTTTTATTATTTATAGGTAATAGTACTATTGACCTCTGATACGAGTGAACTGAAAGAACCTGAAAAAGTTAGAGCATCTCAAGAAAAGGCTTTACAAGCATTGCAACAATATACTATCGCAAGGTACCCTGAAATGCCTGCTAAGTTTGGTGAATTATTATTGAGAATTCCAGATTTACAAAGAACATGCCAAGCGGGAAAGGAATTATTAAGTGCTAAACGTGCTGAAGGAGAAGGCAGCTCGTTTAATCTGTTGATGGAATTGTTGAGAGGAGATCACTGAATTATTATTACCACATTGAACAATGCCGTAAGTTGATTATTAAATTTATAAAACCGATATATAATATATGGTATAAATGGTATATCCTTTAATTAATATACAGAATGTTCACTCTAGTACAGATATGGGCAAGTTTTAACTCACATAGTGTCACAACAGTCATAGTCGAAGATCTAGAATAGTAATATTGTCGTCTACTCGATCTGATCAATTTTGATCGCGCACCTGAATTAGTTTTTAATACAAACAAATATTTACTAAAGCGTAACACCTTTTTAGCACTTTTTTAACTCTTATAAACTTGGATGTTTCGATTCGATCGTTATCAACCTCTAGATTATTTTATCGTAATATTAAGTTTGATATTTATTGCCACATTGTTCCACGCCTCTAAACCATTTTATTACGTGTACCAGTAACATTATTTCTATTTCTTTCTTTTTTATTTTTTCAGAAATATTAGAAATTAGGGTTTCCAATGATTTCTATCCTATATGATAAGTTTATTGATATATAGATCTATTTGCAATGGATTAAACAGGAAACGATGGTTATTTAACGTGAACTAAATACACTAATGTGCTATAACTAAGACGACTAAATGGGTAATTCACAACTCACAACTAATAGCTTACAACTCATAACAACTCGGCAACTCAACTCTCCATTTCTCACAATTCGACTCTTCACAACTCGACTCTTCACCACTCGACTCTCCGACAAGTAACAATTCCCTGGCCCTTTTGGCCTAACGGCACTTAGACTTTCTCGCAATATCGTTTATGGTTCATCCGATATTTCTTAGGCCATTTGTTCACGTTACCACTATTTCTGCGTTCATACACATGGTCATACATTGTCCGATCTTGCAAAACTGCTGATTATTATCTGATTAACTTTTCTTTTCTCTTTTTTTTTTCTTTTTTTTTTTTTTTTCTTGTTACATTGTACCATCACAAATAGCTAAGAAATTGTATAAACTATTAATCCTTTGCACTCTGAATTTTATTTCAATTTCGTTACCAGCAGCTCCCAACGCTTTTAGGCGTTTTATTTGAAATTTACTTCGACTAAAAAATAAGACAATTTAACGAAATAAAGGAAGAAACAAATTCACTTAAATACCAGTTTTATTCGCGCTATTGTTGTATTTTGTAATTTTTAAGTGTACGATATATCTTTCGCGCGTTTCACAAAAAAATGTGGGACTAAAAGAATGTCGAGTGGGACTCGACGAAGCAGCTCCTGAGATAAAAAGTGATGTCGAGTCGCACTCGACATAGGAGTGCAAAGGATTAAAGTAATAGCAAATATAAACCTATTTAGGAAAATAGATCTTCTACTATATATAACTTGAACGATTTTTTCAGATTCCACGCTTATGAGATGCATAAGTTCAGGGAATCGGATGTATTAAATAATCAAGGAGTAGCAGAAATGTAAACAAACCCATAAACATTGCAGTCCATGATACATTAGTTCTGGGTGAAGGGACTACATTCTTGTAAGACTAATTAGAGGTTCACTGTTTAATGCATAAAGCAAACGAGAAATGATGTTTCGTTTCTCTATATTTTTTTGTTTTTGTTCTTTTTTTTAAAATTGAAATTAATTTCACGGGGGTGTTGCATGATACAACTCCACCTTGAAACATAACGAATTTCGAAGCGGCCTATGGTATGCTCGAAATATTCAGCATGCATATTTCTATGCAAAAGAGACTGAAAGTATAATCGAAGCAGAGATGCAGAGCATTTACTTTTACGCTAATATCAATGTACAGAGATAGAAAGATTGAGAGAGAGAGAGAGAGAGAGAGAGAGAGAGAGAGAGAGGGAAAGGAAGAGTGAAAGAGAGAGTGAAAGAGAGCACAAGAGAGAGTGAGAGTTGGTATCAAATAGCATAAAAATGCTAAATTTTATTAGGTAGGTTCGAGTAAACGACGAATACAGAGTTTTAACCTTGATAATTATTATTATAATAAAACAACCAGTATTTTGTATTGTTCTGCGCTTACTTAAAAATAAGACATAGAATGATGTCTTATGTCCCGGTAATGGAAGTGTACTTAAAACATGAGTCGACCAATTGTTTACTTATAGAGCAGTTAATCGTGTAATAATTAATAGGTAATAACATTTAGCTTATCAACAGAACATTATAATTTTTATCTATTACACAAATACATTTTTTTTTTTTTATTCTCTGTACGTTTTAATAACACGCCGACAACGGATGAAAGATTTCGTACGATAGCTTGATACGTACATAGCTTTTTAAACCGCGTGAAACGATTTCTGATATTCTTTTTCTTGTAAATGAATTTTATTTTGGGACACACGTTTCCAAATTCTATAACGTTCTAAATTTGTGACAGTGATATTTTTGTCGGATTTTTATAAAAATGACGTTTGTTTGTTATTAAAATTTTACGATTATTTTATTGTTTAGAAACTAAGACAGTTTACGTTTGGTTTATTATGTTTATATAAAAAATATGTATCCTTTGTCGTAACGAAACTAGAACGTTAGTACCAGTGATTAAGGATTCTTATAAAAAATGAATATAAAATTATATTTGCAATATTTGGAAAATTCAATTATATTCGTCGAGTACTTTATCGAAAGGAAAAGTTAATTTGTTATTGTTCGTTTAATATCATTGTTAAAGAAAAATTATAATGAAAATTATTAAATTATTATAAAAGTTATAAAAGTATAATGAAAAATTGCGCTTTTGTTGTAAACTGGTGCAATTTCTTATTTCGAATAAATGCGAAATTTTTTTATAAAAAATTAGTCGTAAAATGGACGAGTTGAAGCTTCCTATTTAAAATGAAGAATACTCATGTCTATCGTTGGTACTATAATGAGACTGTCATATCAACGCATTATTCTTTTTATTAACACGGCAATTACGTTTCTTTTGATTCATCGATAAGAATATTACAATATGCAATATTTAATCTGTAATATAACTTGTAAGAATCGTCTTCCCATCTTTATAGCAGATTTCCTTGTGCAGAAAGTGTAGGTTGACCTGTTGTATATCATACAGAGTGTTCGATAAATATGATAAAAGACACGAGAAAGACATTTTCCATCATTTTGATTTCAATAGTACTATTACGATATTGCAGTTGATACAAATTTGTTTTTAAGATATTCAGATATTTAATAAAATAAACCTCGTATTTATCAATTTTAATGAAACACTCTGTGTAAACATACATATTGCGTGCATCGTGAAACATTTTGTTTGTAAAGTTTAGTTTCCTCGTCGAATATCAAATTCTTATTCTACTTCTCATTGAACAAATATTCGCTTGTTAGTCGTCTAATGTGTTACATCCTCTTCAGGTTACAATACCGTATAATTTTTCATAAGAAGATTTTCTTGCCCGTAGAGGCCAACTTCTCTATTTCCAAGGAATCTTTTTTAAATAGTTCTTACTTGGTATTTGAATAACAAACAAGATTAAAGCAAAACTTCTAGTTATAAATATATCGATGATAATACAACTTATCCGAATCTGTAGTAACCTACTGAGAAGATAATTCCTGCAAACATTGTTTTGCTATAATTAGTTATTGCCATTGTAATTATTCGAAAGAAAGGGAAAGCTATATTATGGCGAAAAATACAGAGGGGAAATGCAGTAAAGAATGTGTACGCCATTCAGGCTACAGTTTTTAATAACAAACTATGTATAAATAGAAATTCGCCCGTTAAAAGAAGTATTATTAGTAGATTAGTTAGTGAAATACTATGAAAAAAATTACTGAAATATTTGTGCCTTCGATAAAATTTAGTATTTTAATCCTTTCGTAATGCGAGGTAGACACGAGAAGAATTATATTAAGAAGATCGTGTAGAGATAATATAAATATATAAAACCAACAACCGACAGTCTGATTAAAATTATTAGTCAACGAAGCATTCTTTAACGAAACGATTATCGAACTTTCGATAAGCTTGTTTCTCTGTTTCAAAGAAACTGCAGAACAAGCATCCGATGCTTCTAACATCCGTGTTTTATTCGGAATTGAAAATTTGCTCTATCTTATTTTATCGATACGATATCGAACAAATACAATTATATCATGTATCTTGGCATATATTATATTTTACATCTACCATAATTAAACTATCTTTTAATCATACATTGAACAAAAAGAGAATCGATCGGTAGCTAAAACGATTATAAAACTAAAATTCAACCAGTAAAGTCTTTCACTTTTAATTAGTCTATGTCAATTATTCTGTATATGGTAGTGCTAAATTTTAATTAACTATTTATACGAAAGAACGAAAATTTATTTTAGATCGGAAGTTTTTTACCAATTAGAAGAAAATATAAATTATATGACGCTGCTGTAAATATAAAAGTACAGAATAATATTTTTCTGTAACGTATGTATAAAAGATAGAGAGGGACGAAGAGATTGATGAGTCTGATAAACGAATAAATTTAAACGTAGGAAAAAGAGTAGGAAAAAGTAGAAAAAGGAGAAAAGAAAAAGTACGTGCACGAGAAAGAGAATATCTGTGAATGCATAACATTAATTTAAAGGAAAGTGCACGGAATAAAATTATAATGACGTTATATTTATATTTAACTCGTTAAAAAAATAATCGATTGTGATCTAAATTTGATAAAAGACAAAGGAATATGGATATATCCTGGAACGTCTGGATACGTTTATAGCTTGATCAACTTTGTTTCACTTTGTTGTCCACTCAACTATGACGAAAACTTTAGTTTAAGCACATTATTCGTTATTATTTCATTGATTCTCGATTAAAACTTCGATAATAACAATAATAATCGTCTTCCTTTTGCAAAGATATAGTATTAATTATATAATAACAATAATAATAAAATTGGTCAAAATTTATTCACCAATCATGACAATATACATATGATACGCTCGAAATTGTGAAATTCATTAATATACGTCGATCAAAGAGCTTAAATACAGTACATTGTAATGATTAATACACATATATGTACATGTGCGTGTTGAAACTAAAGAAATCGTATGCTAGAAATAATAAATAGTACTCGCGCATAGTTTAATGTGTAATCTTTAATAGGATTATCAAACGCAGCGGAGAACATTTTTATATCAGATGCAAACATATTAATGAACTTTATATCATGCACGATGAACTGACTTGCATTTATTTTTCTTCCTATACTATCGTATTTCCTCTTTTCTTTCTAATAATCCTTTCTCTTTTGATAAGAACACGATCATTTCTGTAAGACAGGTGAATGTGAATGACTTAGATTATCGACAAAAATATTTGCTTGTCAAGTCAGTTAATCGGACGAAAGCAGATTGCGAAAATATTATAATCACGAAAATACTTCATATTCCCAATATAGAAAGATGGCTATTTAAACGCAATTAGAGGATAATTTTATACATACAACATGTTCAATACGAAATAAATACATTTTTATAAAGTATCGTATTCTCTTCTTACTGTTCCATTAATTTCCCATATTTTCCCATAATTTCCCATAATTGTAATTCGATTCGTATTTAAAAATAACTTTCTTCAAAATTCTTCATACCTATTTATACTTAGGATTTATATATAATATATGTTACGTCCGATGACTCTTGACGTAAATCAGAATCCGTCCCTCGGTCGAGGCGGCCACTAACCGTGCAAATATAATTAGTCGGACCGCGATAATCTTCGTTCTTATAAAATATATTCAAGTCGAGACGTTCCTTATGGTTATTGTTCCATCGAGTAAAAAACTGACAAAGTCGGCTTTTTCCCATGATCAACGGTCATTTCCACCCGCAATAGACCAGCCCCCCAGCAATAGTTTTCCTCTGCGACAGCATCATCGGAGAACTTCGCTAGTTTGTCATACCTTAGATCGGTCATCTGTTTAACTTATATCTATACGTACCGAGCGTAACTGTCTATATCTACAAAGTTGTTCGAATAAAGTGCATATTGTAACCTGTTACTATACTACTATTATCCTAAACGAAATAGGGGATCGATCGTTTCGTGGCGTCGATTATCTAATCGTAACGTTCGCGACTCTAATCGTTTACGACTCTCGTTCGCACGATCTACCGCCACCGCGTCTCTCCGCTAACGGTCCAACAATATATCTTTATACTTTGCACTGTAAAAAATGAAAAAATATGAAAGATGGATAATTTGGATAATAAATAACAGTAAATATTAGGTATATGCAGAAATTGGAATCCTGAGAAAAATCAGATTCGTATATCGATATTAAATTGTAAAAAAGACATGTAAATTTGAAGTAAAGAAATTAGAGCCGTGAATATGTAAAAAGTCTTTGTTCTCAAATGTTCGTATTAACATCTCTGCTATATAATAACTATCCTCGTAGCAATAGGAAAGTAATAAAAAGATTTTAAACAATAATACATATACATTGTTATGTATTTGAAGTCTAAGAAGCTTTGTACTCTAAATTATATGTTTTTAGTATAGTATATAGTATATAATATAATCTTTATAAAAAATATATGCAAGTATAAGTGAGAAGGATAGGGATAAAGCATTATAACAAAATATGAATGGTAAAGCTAAGGGTGGAAGATAATAATTATAATTCGTATATTTCAATTACAATTCAAGGTATGTAAAGTAATTAGTGATAACTGGTAGTACCAGCGACTCCACTCGTTAACGCACAGCACGATCGTATATACGCATAGAGATATAAAGATAAAGTACGCGGTCATATATTACCGTGTAAGTGAATGCGATATGAGAATAGAAAGATAACGCTGTGTAGAGGCCCCTTCTGTTCTTGTCTAATCCGGCATACACACTGACGCTACTCGTTGATAATTATTACACTTACGTATTTACAGGAAGAATGCGTATGCGTTATAAGATAAGAACACAAAGGGCCTTTATACAACCTTCTCTACCTATTTCTATATTGCTTTTTCCGTTTGTTCACACACTCTCGCATCTTTATATCCCTATCTCTATGGTCGAAACCTGTTTACATGATCCTTTCTGAGTACGGCGGAATTTCCTCTCTGTTAACATCAAATATCACATTAACTAGAAATATTTGAATTTTACTAGCTGTTAGGGAAATTTTGTATCTAGCTCTAACGAGTTGGTAATATATCAGTCTTGTGATCCAAGTGTTGAGGGAGGTGCAAATTTACGACAGCAGGACTTTAATTCTCTGCGACTCAAGTATTAAATAAATTATACAGGATTTAAGGAACAACAACAAAAATGGTTGATCGTGTGAACATTAAAGAAATGATACCGGCTTTACCGGATGAAAAAATTGGTAATTGACCTAAACATACATATTTATTTCTTAATTTGACATTGCCCCTCCCAATAATGTGCTGTGTTTATATGATTTACAAGGATTATATTGCTTTTATTTGCGTTTTAATTTTATTCATTTCTCAAAAAAAAAAAAAAAAATGACAAATTGCTAATATGTACGGAACTATATCCAATTTTTTACTGTATATGTCATTTCACAGAAGTTTGTTTCTTATGTCATGATAAAGACATTCATTCTTTTTATAATAATTTGAAAAAGCTTTGCGAGACACATTTTTGTATAGGCTAACGATATTTATTGTTATTTAAGTAATATATTTTTGTTAATCATATATTTGTGTCATATTTTTATGTATACTTGTTATCCTGAATATAAGACTATAAACATCTGCATAAGTTTGCATTATTGTTTTATTCTTTTATTGGCATGATTACATGTTGTTTATTAACAATAGATAACAATAACGTTTAAAACTTTTTAGATATGCTAGCAGCTACGAGCATTCTTCAGCAACAAGCTGCTGATATTAGGAATCAACAAATCAAGTGGCAATCGTATCAACAGTAAGAATACCGTCGTTTTAAATATTAATATCAAAATATTTCTATATATATGTAAATATTTCATAAAGTTTTATTTCGAATAATCTATAAAATCTTACATATATATAATATGTGCATCTCTTCTTTATTCGCATATTATACATACAGGGTAGGGTCCAGTTTGTTTCTATAAAGCATTACTATATATTTTATAAGTAAAAATAACAAAAGGAACCGTCATATTAAACATAGGCTGGTAAATTCTTTTTTAAAATGTTATAACAGAGATACAAAATAGCAAAGTATTTTTTTGCTCGATAAAGGAACAGATATTTATATTAATTCTAGTTCAGTGGTAATATGTAAAAATTGAATTCGTTACATTGAGAATTTCTTGCTGATTTCCTTTACCGTTGGTGAATACGTTACAAATCCAGTGCGTTAATTTTTTCTCTTAAAGTTATAAGAAATACTGTAATAGCATAATATCTGGTGAACCCAAAAGTAAACGAATTTGTTCATCTCGATTTGTTCATTATTGAGAATATCGCTTGTTTAAGTATTATATTTGAGCCTACATGTGTATTTTTTTATATTACTCTGGTCACTAAATAGTTCTTGATATCAGCTACTACATTATGAAATCAATAATACATGATACCATTTAAAACAGCCAAACAAACTTAATTTTTTATTGAAGGAAAAGTTTATGGAAATTTTTAATATTAAAATTTGTGACTGATTAAAAGCTCACTAGCTGTTTTCAAAATATTTTTTCCTCAAATTTTCCTGAAAATACATACATATATATATATAAATTAAATGTATTAAATAACACTTAATATTCTATGTTTTATAGGTCTCATATGATATCAAAAGAAGATTATGATTTTATAGTGGCTTTTGATACAAATGATGCTAGTGTTCGAGATGCAAAACTTAAAGAAAATCCACATCAAGCTGCTAAAACTTTTCTTAACTTACTTGGCCATATTTCAAAAGACCAGACTATACAATACATCCTTACAATGATTGATGATATGCTTCAGGTACATCAAATCACATAAATTAAAACATAGTAAAACACCCTTTATCCAAATTTGTCGGAAGGCAAAATGATTGAGATAACTGAATCACATTTACATTTATAACTAAATCAAATCATATATTTACCTTTTTTCTTTCTAATGATATAAAATTATTTATATTCAAGCTAGGAGTTTATATAACCGAAATTATACGCGACAATAGTTGAAATAATAAAAACTCATTTCACTGAAATAAATGGAATTCGCATAGATTGAATTTTCTTGTAATATGTGATTTATTTTTATTAAATGTTTTCAAATATATTTTAGGAAGATCGAAGTCGTGTAGAAATCTTCAGAGAACATTCAAGTCGCAAACGTGAATCAGTATGGGGCCCTTTCTTGAACTTGTTAAATAGACAAGATGGATTTATAATGAATATGACCTCTCGAATTATTGCCAAACTTGCTTGCTGGAGTCACGATCTAATGGAAAAGACAGATCTTCAATTCTACTTGACATGGTTAAAGGATCAATTAAAACTCAGTGTAAGTTAACAGATATATAATCATTTAATTACACGATTTAAGAATTATAAACATACTTTAAAAATAAAATATATTTGTGTACCATCATAAATGTATTTTTCATCATAATATTAACACATGCTTCTAATTTATTAGCACTAGCTTAGCTTTTCTTTTTTATATAATGTAATTATGTGTGTGTACACAATGGTGTTGGTTTCCATTATACCATATAGGATGGAGAACATAATTGGAACTACTTCTATTATTCCGTAAAATATTTTTATATTGTTGATAAGTTGAATGAATAGTTTCAAAGAGATTATGACTTGATGTATTGCAGAATATGTAATTATGAAGTAATTTCAATTGCCTGCTTCATGTAAATTATAACTCAAATATTGTATAATATAATTCATTAATTAGTCTCAAAACTATGTTCCTTTGTTCATTTGTATTTTGTATCATTATATATTATTTCTTTTTAATCATACAATAAGTGAAATTCGTAACAATTTATATATTTTATACGAATTTTATATATGTAACTTTCACATAAGTGAATTTATAAAAGTCTGCTAAAGTATATAAATACAAATGCCAATAAATCGCCTTAGATCAAATGCTACTAACTATACATTAAAAATATAGGCATACTGTAGCTTACACAGTAAAGCGATAGAAAATGATTGCAATTATTTAAATATATGGGGTTTTAGCTTGAGGTTCCTCAGGATACAGATTTACATACAAGAGTAGAACAAGGCAACACTATAGACAAAGAAGCAAATGAGCTACATGAACTACAAAGTCTGGTTAGTCTCATAATAATTAAGTATGTATTAACACGAAAAGGTCATACAGCTAAACTTTCCTATCAATTTTTAAACATAAGATAGCGCGAGGTACAAAGAGTTATAATTGCAAACAGAATACAATTGAATATAAAAATAAATAAACATTATGATAACCATATGTAATATTCTTTATACGAAATTATTTTTATTTAAAATAGAAATTACTAATGCTGGATGCCTGTGCATCTCTGATAAGATTTTATCGTTAATGTAAATTGTTTTTGTTTTGTACATATAAGAGTGCATTCGCATTTGGTTTGCATAATGATTTCTTTCTATTTTACTTTTTTGGTGCACACACATAATTTAAATTTCAATCTGGTTGTTTAATTATATTTTTATTATATATACCATCGTGTTTATTCAGAATAATGAATACATTCAGTCCGTGGCACGTTGTTTACAAATGATGCTTCGCATAGATGAGTATCGTTTCGCATTCGTGTCAGTTGATGGAATTTCTACTTTACTGAGTGTTCTGACGGGCAGAGTAAATTTCCAAGTACAATATCAACTGATATTCTGTATATGGGTACTCACTTTTAATCCTTTGCTTGCAGAGAAAATGAATAAGTACGTATTGCATATATGTATATTGCATATGTGTAATTGCATTTTAAACAGTTGTTAAAAATATAACATAAAATTTTTATTTTAGGTTTAGTGTCATTCCTATATTGGCGGACATTTTAAGTGATTCTGTTAAGGAGAAAGTAACTCGCATTATTTTAGCAGTATTTAGGGTAAGTTACTTAATCTTTCCACGAACGAGACGGCTGTAGCCGTCTAATATTGTTTTTATTAACAACAACATATACGGATGCTAATTGATATGAAAAAATACCAACAAGTTTCGAAATCCTGTCTAGTTTTATGGCATATATATGTGATTCTATGTGCAATTTCAATTTTACAAGTGTCCGCGAAAGTGTTAATATGCTAAACATTTCAAAATTACAGTTACAATAAAAGAGGTGATATAAGATAATGAAAAAACATTTTTACATATGCTTAATTTACTTCTATAGTATATGGTTTATAGTTTATAGCTATATAATTTTTCACATATAATATTTCAAAAATTCAAATTCGAATGTCTGTCAGTAAGGAATCTATTGTACACCGATCATTTCTATAAAATGTTCTTTGTATATCTTAAGAAAAAGAAAAAGATAGAAATATTAAGTATATCATTATTTGGTTTTGGACTGTGTACATATATTGTTTGGTATAGAGACTATGATATTTCATTTTCAAATTCTAATTTATTTTTAAACTCCAATATTCTCGTAAATGTAGCAGAAAATTACATCTCACTATTTTAATGAACTAACATTTTAATGACATGGTATTGATTCCTGTTAAAATTTAAATACAAGGGTGAGATTTCATAGCTTTCATATTCAACAGTAAATAATTTATTAATTAAATCTTTATTAAAACAATCTATGTATGACTGATTTTCTGATTAACAGACACTTAAAATTTACATTTTTGGAGATTCATTATAAAAAGATACAGTAATTAATTAATCAATCCACAGTCCTAAAATTTTCTATACTTTTCTTTTAATACATATTCTATTTTTATTACTTTATTCTTTTTTAATACTCCATAGAACCTCATTGAGAAAGTAGAGGATGGACAAGTTGCTAAAGAACATTGCATCGCGATGGTACAGTGCAAGGTACTGAAACAACTTTCAATCCTTGGACAACGTAAATTTGACGACGAAGATATCACCGATGATATTGAATTCTTGAATGATAAATTACAAGCATCTGTTCAAGATCTAAGTTCGTTTGACGAATATTCGACCGAAGTGAAATCGGGACGTCTTGAATGGTCTCCCGTTCACAAATCTGGCAAATTCTGGCGAGAAAATGCTAATCGACTAAATGAAAAGAATTACGAGTTACTGCGTATTCTGGTACATCTGTTAGAAACTAGTAAAGATCCCTTAGTTCTCAGCGTAGCTAGCTTCGATGTAGGAGAATATGTAAGACATTATCCACGTGGTAAACAGTACGTTCAATGAAACTTTTTTACTTACACATTAAAAAACGATTTACTGAAATCATTTTTTAAATTATTCCAGTATAATAGAGCAACTTGGAGGTAAACAGCGAGTAATGCAACTTTTAGGACATGAAGATCCTAATGTAAGATACGAAGCTCTTCTTGCAGTCCAGAAACTCATGGTACACAATTGGTGTGTAATTGAAACATCTATATACAAGACAAAATTTGTACTAAATTATTGTCAAAAGTTGTAACATTTGATAATATAAATGATTTGGTATTTTATTTATAGGGAATATTTAGGAAAGCAACTGGAGAAAGAACAAACTGGATCAAATGCACCAGGAGCAAAACCTGGAGCACAAATCCCAACAAAAGCATAAACAAGTATATAAGCTATGTAAGTTTCGATTCAAGTCTGTATACTTTGTCTTTGCTTTCATATTATTTACTTAAATACTTGCTTGTCCAACTGCTTGTACACTGTGTATAAATATCGGTATGAGAAAAACATTCTTAGTATTGGAATCATATTATAAAAATTACTTTGCATTCTAATGTAGTTATCTGTAGATAGCAAGAGAACAATGTATATTCCAATATTCGTCATGTTGTCAAATCTAATAAATCAAGAAATGTACATAACTGTTATAAAGTATTGAATAACGGGATAAAGATATTTCTAGAATAATATTTATGGAATTTGTAAGTAAAATGTTTATGAAATGTTAAGAAAAATAAACTATTATCACTAAAAGAAAATAGAAAAGTATATGCATTATATTTTCATTTATTTTCATTTCTCCGCAAATGACAACTTTACATTAATATTGCAAGATGTTAATTGCGTTACGAGATATCGAAAAATGTATGGTATGTCAACTTCTCTCACAGATTCATCATCACCACAAAGACGACATTTTGTCTTGTCATTTAATCCTGATGCACTTAGACCCATTTCCATTACCGGACCCAATAACGTTCCACATTTTTTACAAACTAGAGTCTGAAACAATAACGTTATTACTAATTAAATGTATACTTATATAATAAAAAAGAAAGAAATATGTGTTCATAGTAGACTTATTGGTGGCAATGTAAAGCTGTAATTATTGCGAGATGTTCTTATCTTATCTACATCTCTTACAAGTATTAACTAATGCAAAATAAATCAGAGACTTGGAAAGAAATGGAACTGAGAATATTTTTATGCTTAGGCATTTAAATAATTTAAAATTAGACTTATTGTTATACGTACCAGAATATGTAATTATTTTTATATTTCTTAGTTATATGTCTTATATTTTTATTATATTTAGTATAATGAAAAAAATAATATTAAAATAATTCCTTTTTCTATATATAAAATAATTGTATCTTTTTCAGATATGTTACATGCAATTAAACAAATTTTATCATAAAAATAAATTTTTGTTCGAAATAATCAATATAAAGATATTTTTAATTTTGATTACGAATTTGGTTTCTTTTGTGAATAATATTATATAAATATAAAATTAAATGGGTAATTTATAAGACTATAAAAAGTGAAATTCGTATGAGTAATAGTTGCGCAAATAAATATTCTTTTGTGGAGGTAGTTTTATAAAAGTTAGCAAACAATTTAAAAAGTTGTATTTTTTAAACAATTTCGATACCAGCAAAATGATAATTTAAACCCTTCCCATTTTTATATAAATTACAATATATTTCAATTTGAATAAAAATTAAACAAAAATGATCAATTTTGCATGGAACAGCATCAAAAGTGAACTATTGCCAGTACTCGGCAAATTGAGTAATTCACTCAGTGTTTTTAGCATAAAATATTAAATGTAACAATTGATTTCATTATACTATCTGGGCTTAATTTGAGAAAGAATGAATTTCTCTGCTTTTGTATGACTAATGTAGCTTATTGCAATAAATTGATACTATAAACCAACATTAAAAAAAAAAAAAAATGTGGGTTAGTTCATTTTCTCTTAATCTCTCAATTATATGTTCTATTATTTAAATAAACTTACGGTAGTTTTGTCTGAACAATGGAAAAGACGATCCTGAAGTAAGAACGAACAACCATGAGATAGTAATGAATCTCGTTCCATTTCTCCAAAACGAACACCACCACCCCTCCTTCTACCCTTTATAGGCTGTCTTGTTAAAACATCAATTGGCCCAGTACTTCTCACCTGTAAACATGGTAAAACAATAGATAAAAAGACACATTTTAACTTATTCTAAAGAATTTAATTTTCTCTACCAACCTGCCACTTATCTGAAACCATGTGACGTAATCGTTGATAATGTACTATTCCAAAAAATATATCAGCAGTCATTTCTCTTCCGTCTATTCCTGAATACATTCTTTCTGTTCCATAATAATTATAACCACCGCGTTCCAATAATTTTCCAAAATATTCAACAGCTGTCTCATCCTCGTTAAATCTAAACGATGTTGCATCATGTACCAATCCATGTATGGCTGCTGATTTTCCAGCCATCACCTCGATCATCATAGCTATTAAATATGCAATTTAAATAGTTACAATAAATACAGAAGCAAATATTTAAAATATTAAAATCTGTTTAAAAAGAATTAATTTTACCTATTGTCATACGACTTGGAAAACCATGAGGATTAAAAACAATATCTGGAATTAAACCTGTTTCTGTAAATGGTAGATCCTCTGCAGGCCATTTTTGTGAACAGATACCCTTTTGACCTGCCCTCGAAGCAAATTTATCTCCAACATTTGCATTACGCTAAAAAATTCGAAATTCTTATTTGGAATCCTTAGGTTAACATTCTTATACTATACAGAAATTACTATACAGGACTGTCACACATTAAGTGGTACAAGCAACTAGTACAATCATTTTTATGTAAAAAAATAAATTGGAAATTCGATCTGAATTCGATCTGACAAATAATTTTTAAAATAAAAATTCATACTTAAATACAGTCTCTCTTCAGGGCACAGAAAGAGAGAGTAAAGGGGCAAGGACAGAAAGTGTTAAGGAGTTCAAGTATTTAGGTGTACTAATAAAAGAAAGTATAAAAAGTGCGAATGTCATACACTTAGCCAGATATGGGAAATCAGGCAATGAAATTTTAGAGATAATTTCAGATTAAGAATGTTCTTATTTAATTTGTTGGTGATGGGAGTAGTCATATATAGTGTGGAGCTGTGGGGTGTGCAGGAAGAAAGGAAGTTAAGAAAAGAGAAGAATATCTGGAGAAGAATATCTGAAAAAGAATGGATTTAGTATAATGGGAGCACAGGAAAGAAGGGAAAGAGGGTATGACATCTCAAGTTGAGAGTAAGAGACAAGGAAGTGTAAATATAACAAGATTGCAAAATCAAAGTCTGTATAGCCAAAGATATAGATATAATATAAATATAAATATGTAAGGACGGTGCAACTGTCAGGAAAAAGAGTAGTTAGTGACACAAGTGAGATGCAGATTGATAGAGAGGTGGATCAGATATTAGGAGGTGTGTGTGTGTGTGTGTGGGAGGGGGGGATGGATATGTTTAGATAATTAAATGAGAATGCAAGGTAGTAAGAAAGATAAATGCAAAACCAACAAAATAATAACAAACTTTTCCTAATTACGTGTGTACTGTAACGTATATCATTTGGACATTGACATCCAATTTTCAAAGATCATCAATTCAAGAGATATAAATTGATATTTTACTTACTGGAATACGAAAAGTGATACAAGCTCTACGTGGAATATGACTATGTAATGTTCCACAAAGTTTTACAGTATCAACATAAGCATCCTCCTTTCCATGATATTTACCAGTAACATATGTTGATTGATCTGCATCATAATAGCTATTAAAAAAGATGTATTTCATATCAAATAAAATAAAAGATTATTGAAAACGTTAATAATTTTATGAATAAAACTTACCAATAATAGACATCACCTTCTGAAATCATTGTACCTAAAATAGGAAGGCCATCGACGTCTAATTTTTCTGCAAGATCAGGTTTATCAGGATTCCTCGCAAAATAACTTTTCTGATCTTTCAAATCCACGAATTCAGATTTATAAATCAGTCCATGTGCAAAACCCCTATCGTGCGCTGCTTTGTTTATGATCATCGCGTCTTCCATATCATACCCCTAACAAAATAAGTAAAGGTGTTTAAAAATTATTAGACCGGTCAATACAAAATGTTTCCTCAAATAAAACTTTCATCTTTGCAGCAATTTAAAAGTTTCTTCAAAATATCACATATTTAATCAAAGTACTTTTTGTATAATTTTATATACTTGTCTCTTTTAATTAATTTCATTATTCAAGATATATAAATGTCATCTATATTTCAGAACTAAAACATTTTTCTTAAAATATAATTGTCAATAATATATTTTCCAGTCTCGCCCTTACTTTATTTTGTAATGAAAAATCAAACCTTTGAATTTCATGAACCAAGATTGAACTCTTCTATCATTATGTATGTATATAATTTTCCTAAATGGTAAATTTAGCAACTACAGTATATGTATCTATACTGGTATATTTTCAATTAATTCTCTGTTACAAAAAGAGGCAATTGAGAGTTATGTTATTGCTTTTCACCAACATTGACGTCACCTTTTCCAAATTTAATCTCATTGAAAAAATAGAATTCTATATATATGTAGAGGGTGCTTCGTTTAACTGGGAAATATGGAACATCTCTTGAGGAATTGAAATTACCAAAATATTATTCTTAGAAAAGTTGTTTGGTATATAAGAGGATATTAAGTGATGTAGATAATTTTTTTGTAAGTCTGTTAGTGGAGGAGGTATTACAGTCAAGTTCATTTTTTTAAATGGAAATTGCAGTTTTCTATTTGTATTACCACATGATATCAATCCACGTAGTAGAATGTCATAAATTAGATCCTTAGAGCGCCATCATACTATGAATAAAAAAGTACAGGGTTTTGTTCAAAAAACCTAGCTCAACTTTAATACCTCCCCCACTATTACACTTTTGAAACATTATTTAGATTAGCTAATGTCCCTCTATATGCTAAATAACTTTCGTAAAAACAGTCTTTTTTATAACTTTAATCCCTCGAAAGATATTTTACCATTTCCAATTAAACAAGACAATTAAAATATAATATATAATTCTAATATTTAGAATATATATGTCGGAGATGAAATGAAAACCGGAGCCTTCCCTATGCAATTTTGAGGAAGCCTTCTAATGCTTTAGCCTAGATTTTATCATAACTGTAATTAAGTAATTGTCATCTGTAATTGTTTGACATTTGTGAAAAGCGAAAGTGGGTTCGAGGTGACAACTGGTCGCTGAACGTAGCCACGGTCACGGGATAAACGTTTTGCTTGATGAAGACAGAAATTGCCTAGTATCGGCGTTTGGATCTTTCTCGATGTTTCCAAAGAGTATACAACAAACTTTTGACAGATATTGCCTAGCAACAACGATTGGAACCTTCTCGATGTTTCCAGCGAGAATATAACAAACAAATGCAGTCGTATAACGAAAAAGATTTTAATCAAATATTCATTCATGTGAACGCCTTGGAAAGTGATACATCAAGTAATTTATCGAGTGATTCAGCAAACGTATTTTGTGTTATAAAATTATTAAAAGTTATTCCGTTGACCGTGGATTCGTTTGAACCCCGGATCATTGTTAATAGCGTAAATTAAATTCATTATTTGTAAAATTTATCAATCGTTAATTTTATTATTCGTTAAATTTATTATTCGTAAGATATATTGTCCGTTCCTCTTATTGTTCGATAAACTTATTATTCTTTAATTAAATTAATAATTTAACTTATTATATGTTAATTAATCATATCAATTATAAAATTCATTATTCATAATATTTTGTAAAATCTTGTTTATTCGTGTAAATATATTCTCTGTTTTGTAAAACAATGGCTAATTCAAATGAAGAAACATTACGCGACTTAATGATAACCCGACATATATATATATGTTTCATACATACCAATCTAAAAATTAACATATATATTCGGTTGTACTTACTGTGTAAGAAATAACGGCAACAATTGCATTAGTACCCATAGCAAAATCATCAAGATTAATTTCGTCATAATGCACTGGCCGAAAGAGTGGTGTTGCAGGTGTTTGCAACCTATATAATTTAGTTTCAGATTGTAATTGCCATGTATGGCATGGAGTGCCCATTGTTTGTTTACCCATCTGAAAAACAGCGGAATTTATTATTTGAAAGTTTGCAAATTTATTACTTTCAAGCAAAAAAGATTTGTAAAAAATCTTAAGCTGTATATACACAGAGCATACTAGAAATACATATTTACAAACCCCTTCAGTAATTAATAATATAAATAGTAGTTAATGATTATGTCATAAACATAAATGCTCATTTTACTAAACTTTATGAATGCCTTGATATCTCAAACTTTATTTCTGTGGAAATAAAGAACTATCATCGTAGGAAATGATGCTATTCATAAATTAGTAACAAATGCTCACTAACATATCATTCTTTGTTAACATTTGTTTAATGAAAACATTAAAAAAATATTCTTTATAAAAGTTTGTTAATAGGTCATAAACAATTGCGAACTTTCTGCATAATTTTACCTGACATTGATACATATTTCGTGGACTTTGATTACAATCTGGCATTGGGATAAGACTTGCTAAATTACTTAAGAAAGCCGTTTTTGATAATTCTTGATGTGATGTCAACTGCAATAGTAAATAACATTTTCATAAATAAATAAATAGCAAAGCAAAAAAAATTATTTTGGAAAAATGAGAAAAATAATATATTACCCCTTCATAGGCTTCTTCAGGTGTAACACAGATATTTAAATAAATCTGTTCAAATGTTCCTATATATTCCACCTTTTTGGCAGCTAAATTCATTACCGGTCTCATCATACGAGCTGGATTTGTAAATAAATATAATCCTGGATATTGTGCTGGTACATTTTTTTTTGGCACCAGTGCTATCTCCATCGTACACGGAACCTGAATATAAATAATAAAAGAAAAAAGGTTTGTCGTGCTGAATTAGGAAATTACGAAGTTACCTCTTGGCCTTTTATTTTAAGCAATCGTAGCTTGTCTGTTACTCTTGAAATTATATTATCGTCTATTAATCCTATTAATTTTCCATCCAATATTACAATGTAAGATTTTTTCCAGTTGTCAGCAATTGACAGTGGAATCATTCCAAGATCCATTAGTATGATGGGAACATTAGCTTTCAATTTCGGATTAGTATGTTTCGTAATGATGCAATTCATTGTTAAATGATTAAGAAGACCACAAGGTGCACCATCAGGTGTATGTACAGGACAAATGAAACCTATAATATTACAACAAATTATTATTATTATTCTTATATTAATAAAGCAAAATTTGTTTAAATATTACAAGTTAATAAACAAATATTACTGTAGTAATAGAACAAACTGGATCGTACATAATTCAATAAAGTAATATAAAACAAAATGTTGTGCATCTTATAAAACGAAAGAAATTTTTTAAACAACTTAATATACTAAAGTATTACCCCATGCATCTGGCAATAATTGTCTAGCTTCTGTGGTCCTCATTTCTTGGAAAAAGGAACCTCTGTGTATTGCACGAAAATGGCTCATGTATCGCATTCTATTAATATTTTCAGCGACAATTGTGAGACCTGTATTTTGCATCAATCCTAAACCTGTTGGTGATCTTAAATTTCCAGTAGATAAAAAATTTTCCATTTGTGATTCCAGCGAATTTCCATGTTTCATTGCATTTAGCATTTCCTCTATGTACATATGCAAAACAATTATATTTGTGATATAGATTTATAATCTTTAAATTAATTTTTGAAAATACTTACGCACATTTAAGGTGTACCTATTACCAGCACTCCTTGCACGTTTCAAAATACCCATTTTAAGGCCAGTCAACCAACTATATAATTTTTCTTTCAATACTTGCAAATATAAATGACCACCCAGTAAACATTCCTGCATCATCACAGCATCAGCACCTTCTACGGCACATTTATTATTTGCAAGAGCAAATAGCTTTTTTGTCATAAATGCGAGTAAATAAAATTTATCCAGTGGATCATGAAGATGAATTGCTATACAATGCCTAAAAATGATATATGTTAATAACATAAATTAATTTATATTTCTCAGTGTATTAATTAAACTTACTTAATTATGAAGTCACAAACATCAATATCAGTAGCATCATAAGGTAATTCAAAAAGTTTTATTCTAAACATTCTCCCTATATAAGCTTTGCATTCTTCATGACTATTTAAACCTTGTTCATGTACAGCTCTTAGCATATTTAAAATACAACCTTTGTAATATAAATCATCTTCACATCCAGCTGTTAATGCACTATAAATAAAAATGTCCGAAACATCAACCAAGCATTTTAACATCAAGATCAATGGAACATAGTATAAAACTTTCCTATATGAAAACATTAATTTTGCTGAGCCATCAGTTACATAATGCAAAGTATTATTCTGTAAAGCATATAATAATATAGTAACATAGTTTTAATTTATAAAAAATTTAACTGGATTTGGAACACATACAGCTGTAGTATTATCATCTCGTACACTTCTTAATAGCAACCCAAGATCGCTAAATTGTATGCCACGAGCTTTCCAGCCTGATCTTCTAATAGCAATAGGATAATTCCTCCTTGTCATTAATAACATTCTTATAATCCTCTCAAGGCCTTTAATGATGAAATATCCACCCCATTCTTGTTCATGTTCTCCATGAGCAACTAAATCTTTAGGACTCATCTTACTTAAATGACATCTATTAGACTGTAACATTAAATGCAAATAAAATATAACTGAGCAATTTATTTTGCATAACTATATTACATACTTTAATCATAATTGGAATTTCTCCTAAATCCCTTTCAAGCGTCTCTTGCACTTTATTATTGATAGACCATCCTAATTTGACTATTATCTTTCCTTTATAAGTACATCCTCGTTGTCTACATTCTGTAGGATAGATTTTATGATTCTTCACCCCAATTGCGCCAGATGGAATACTTGGTTGATGAATAGATACATCGTCGATCCATAATGCTATTTTGTCTTCATTTGGCAGATGAATATAAACAAGTGGATTGTCTCTAACTGCCTCAGACAGGCCATCTTCTAGCATATAATTAAAAGAATCTATGTGCGGAGCACCTAAGCTCTGCAACAACTGAAATATATAAAGAAATTTAATTAAACTTAATATTTTTAAATTATATTTATGGTTATAGTAATCGTAAAAGAAAAATAGATATTTACAGGATTCTGCTTTTCTGGAGGTTTGCCGAAATTTGTTGACGTATTTGTCAATTTCGGTTCAATCAACATTTCTATATTTTTCCAAATTATAACACAAAATGTTTAAAATAAAATAAAATAAATATACACTACGTAAGTATCCACGTTTATGTTGCACTGCTACCAACTTACATACATAGTACAAAATCTACAATGATATTGTTATGGATTTAGCGGTTATTTAAGATTTTATTTTACATGAATTGCTGTCTTGCTATTGCTATCCGAAAATTAAGTCGTATCTAGTAATGAAAAATCAATATGGAAGATCAACAAAGATGAGTAGAGTGTCTGTGTTTCTATTTAAGATATTCAGCATGCCAAACGTGCACAGAACAAGCACCTTCTTTTCTTCAATGTAGACGATTTTTCACGACTAAATTTTCGGATGATTTCTTCTATACCATCGGTATATAAGTATCAAGACCATATGTACAGTGTATGTATACGACTGTCCAGACTTGACATACATATAACCGTGTTCCTGATCGTGATCATGGACGTATCTGGTAAAGTTCTGTATGATAAAGTTCGAAATTTACGTTCGGAACTTTCGAACGTTGTTACACCAGAAATATTAGATAAAATTTGCGACAAACCTTCGCTACAACCATTTTTAAAATGGTTCTGCGAAAATGTAAATAATGTCAACGTTCTTTCAAACGAGGATGTTCAAATGTAAGTTACTTCGAATATTTTTAAGCCTTTTAATCCATTTAAAATCTACTAATTTCATTCGTATATATATGTGAATGAAAGTTAAAATTATGAATTTAGGTTTTAGAAACAAAATAAAATAATATAATATATACCATATTTTTGTACTTTGAAAATAAAATATTTTAAATATATAATGAATAGTTTACATTCTTTGTGAAAAATATTTTTCTCAAACCTTGATTTAGAAGATTTTCTTTGTTCATTTATGATATAATAAATATTGAAATTTTATTTACGTTACAATAACATAAAGTTTCATAATAGTGAGCGACTTGATCGGTATCTTTAATTTTTTCCATGCTGTTGTAATGTGTTGAAAGATGCTCTTTAAAAAGGGAAAATATCATTTAAAAAACTGCTGCGAACAATTATAAATACTTTTAATTTTAAACTAAAATTAAACCTAACTTAAATCTAACCCAAACTGAATATTGAATCTTGTCATTTGTATTTCGCGATTCGTTCACTAAATCTAAACCTAACTCTAACCCAAGGAGTACAAATAAGCTAGACACCGACAACAATGCAGGCGACTACGAAGTTTCATTTTTTCACTTGTTATTTTTTTGTTATTTGACTATTTTTTAAATAAATATTAAGCTTCCTTTTTAAGTGTTTATTGATTATATTTCCTTTCACTTAATTCGGGCTTATACAGATAGGATTAAGATTAGTTTTAACCTAAAATTAAAAGTACTTATAATTGTTTGCGACATTTTTTAAATTATAGTTTGGCTTTCTAAACAACCCCCTTCAACACATTATAGTATGAAAAAAATTGGAGATACTGACCAAATTGCTCACTATTACCAAAAACTTCTTTTTTAAGTTCAATTAAAAGTAAATTTCAATAATTTGTGTTTCAGAAAAAATAAACTCCAAGAAATGAATGAATGGGTAGAAGGTTCAGAATTAGATCATGCATTAGAGGAAAATACTAAAGATTATCCTGATTTATTGAAAATCATTTTTTTCGATGACACAAATATCGATGATTTGTTTGCAGAATATGAAATAGTGAAGAATTCATATAAGGAAGACAAAAGTTATATTTATACATTGCAAAATGGGATTCAAAATTTAAAGTAATATGATCATTATGTGTTTCTATTTATGTACATATATTACCTTAGATTAAATGTAAATTTAATTACATATTTAAACTCTTAACAGTATAATTGCTTTAATTTTATAAGTACTTAAGTTATAATTTTATTTTCTATTGTAATATATTTTCATAACTTGAAAAAGCATAATTAGCTTTTTACAACATTAAACACGGGACACTATTTTATAAAAAATAGCAACATATTGATTTAGGTCACTATGATTTTTAGCTCTGCACATACATAAGATTAATATTATTATATAAAGTAATACATTATTGCAGAAAATTAGAAATTGAATTAGATGAGACTATAGAAAAGGAAGAAGAATCTTTGGATAGAGAAAATATTAAAGCTAATAGAGCATATGAAGAATGTTCCATAATTATGAAAAAGTTCGATACTCAGAATCATCAATTTTTTGAAGAAGTTGAGTTCCTTGTGAACGTTTACGCAGACGCAGCCGAAAATGTGAGTAATTTGTAAAATATCTTCATAATTTATATTATGATAATATATATACAGGATGCATCTGAAAGTTATGTATAGTGTGAAACAAAGTAATTTATCAAATTTGATCTTGAAAATTATGCTTAAGGACAATTTTGTGGCCCATTTTTTTAAGAGATCTCCACCGATCCAAAGTTGTAGAATCACTTACCAAAGCCATGACAAATAATTTGGTTACACTCTGTATAAATGGATACGAGATGATTCCTAGTAAATGAAAGATAAGAAAAAAACAGAATATCTTAATTAGGAAATGCTATTTATATTTTTCATATGAGGATTATTACATAATGTTCCTTGTACTACCCAACTTCGAATAATTCATAATGGAACAGAATGAAATTTCAAATTCGATTTTCTCAAAAACTAATTGTAAGCCTCAACTAAAATTTTATTCAATACTTTTCCCTTATCTCTTTATAAGGAATTAACTCGTGTCTGTTTGTACATAACTTTCAGACGCATTCTGATATATATTAGTAATATATGTAATAATAATAATGATATTGTGTTTGTAGAAAGGAAGACCATTATTATGGACTCAAATGCCACTAAAACTTTTTACCAAAACTATAGAACTATATAATCATTACTTAGATGTTCATATAAAACGACAGTTTGGAAATGCATCTGAGGAAGAGCAAAAGACTGATTCTAATTATGTTTCCTTAATTAACAGTAATAAAGAAAAAACTATGGATAACGAAAAGTTATTGGAACTGACATTATGTAAAACAAAGTAATTAATATTGATAACTATTAATAAGTTGAATATCCTTTGTATTTATTGATTGAAAGAGATGCTTATTTTATAGCTTAACTAATGCGAAAATAGAAGAAATTCTAGCAAAAGTACAAGAGGAATCATACATTGCAATGTTGAATTATATAGAAGATATATATAATTTAGGAGATATGAAAGTACCCAAACATTCTGAATTAAGGTACTTGAAAGCTCTTTAAGTATAACTATTTTACTAAGCACATTATCTATTTTCTAATGAATATTACATTTATGAATCAAAATTAGAACAGAAATTTTAAAGGTAACTAGGAAAAGAGATTTTTTAGAAGAAAATATCACTTTGTTACAAGAACGTCAGTTAACAGAAGTAGTGCAACAATTCTCAGAATTGGAAATAACTAAGATCTTAAAACAGGATGCTCATACGAGACTTATACGAACAAAAAATCATTTAGAAAAACTTAGAAACTTACGGTTTCTTGCACGAGAACATGGTCATGTGCACACTGATTTATTACGAATGCTGATGGAAGTGCAATTTCAGTGTCTTAAAAATGTTTCTGAATTTGTAGCTGATGCTTACCACTATTTTACAACAGAATATTCACTATCATCTACAAGATGTGTAAGTCATTTATCAAAACAAAACAAATGCATTTTCAGTTTATAATGAAATTTCATTTATATGTAGGAGAGTATGCAGAAACTGCAAAACAAGTATTCTGCCATTGTATCTTCACCAAAAATACATAATTCATTTCACAAAATTTTTTTTTCGATGGTATGTAGTGACAATAGTACACATCAATTAAATTCTGCATTGCAAAAGTATAATGATCTCATAGATGAAAATAAAATTAAAAAAAAAAACCTATTGAAAACTTATTTAAATTCAAAAGTTGACAAATTAGAAATATTGTAAGTATTAATTTTTTACCAATATTTACCATTATAATGGGTACAATAAGTGTTAAATTGTTATAATTTAGGGAAAATGATATAAATTCGCAATATTTAAACGAAGTTGAGAAAGGACCGACACATACATATAAACCAATTTCTTATGATATTGAAATAAATCACAGCGAAGCACTCAATAATATACAAAAGATACAAAACGATTTGACAAAGATCAGAAATCAAATGAAAGAACGATTGGTAAATTGATAAATAATATATATTTGTTTTGTATATATATTATCTTATTTGTATAATATTTTAAATCTTTCATTGTAGAAGGCAGATACAAACTTCGAGCGAGAAAAGGCTATTCTTTGGCAACGATTTCTAATCGATCCTGATACATTAAGAAAAACATATAAACAATTGAAAACTGTGACAAAGAGATCTTGCTTCGATGATGCACTTAAAAAGGAATTAAATGATTCACTGTAATTTACTACTATTATAAATATAGCCATACAATAAATATTATAAATATTATAATGTATCATTAGAAAGATTTTGATAAATTAAGTTATATTAAATACACTGCCAGATAGATTTCAATAAAATGTTTCTAATGATATGCTAAAAATATTTAATTGTGAAGTGTATAATATTTAATCTTATTATCTAAAATTTATATAACTTGTGTATTAGTTTTTAATAAATGATAATATAATTTATAGAAACTAATGCAAATTGAAATGGAAATAAATAATTGAAATAAAAATCTACCAATAAATTTTTTTATTTATTATCATTCCCTATAAGATATATCAAATCGTTCGTATACAAGCATTGGAATCACTAATAACTGTACCTATGTATATATATTTATGATATCAAAGAGGAAATTAGAGTGCTCACGCTTATGGACCTATTTGTTCCCGGATTAGTGCTGCACCATACGGGCAAGTGCTGAGTTTAATCTACGTTAGCATATATAAGAACCTATAACATTGGGGATCTACCCTGTTTGATTGTACACTAGCATAGACAAGAACCAATCGTCAATTACTTTATTGTGCAAGAAAATGCTAAAAACGAATTCAAGGTAGCCATGTTTACAACACGTTTTGTAGATTCGGTAATGCCAAACTCGCGTAATTTTACTTCGACGTTTGTCTATGTTGACGATTGTACAAAGAATATTCAAAAAAAAAAAAAAAAAAATCGGATAGAAAAGTAGATATAAACTTTTCCGTAGAACCGTACAATTAAATAAGTTCTTGTATATGCTAGTATGCAATTAAACAGGGCAGATCTCCAACTTTAAATTTAAATACATAGGTTCTTGTACATGCTAATGTCAATTAAACTCAACACTTGGCTGCATGGTGCAGCACCTGTACTGTGAAACAAATAGAAGTACGAGTATGAATGATGGTATTAAAACATGTGATTTTTAAAATTTTTTATCCTAGAAACGAAATAACTTATTGGATAAACTTTACTTCAAGGGATCAAAAACTACTGACCGTTTTTACAATCTTGTAGTTTATGACGTGTAAAATTCGAAAATACAAGTTTTAAGGTGAGAAACTCACTGATTTAAGAGTTATGATTATGTAAAATTGACTTACATTTTTAGGGTATTTTACCAATTACTTTGACGCCATATTGGCTTCTATCTATGATTCGTTAAAATTAGTGAGTTACTGGCTGTAAATAAATGCACGTAGTTCGCGGCCATTTTGCGACGGGATTTTTAATCGTGAAGGTTGAATTAGATTTAGGTTATTCATTAATTCATTACTCTCAGACTACCGTGAGGCGGTCGGTTGCTAGTACAAACTAATTTTCGGTGAAGTTCAGTTCAATGCTCATCTATGCAGACCAATCAGATGATAGGTAAAAGAAATACAATATCAAAGTAACATCTAAGATATCTTACAATTCCTCAATTCTACATAGCCATAACTTTCGAATCACTGGATTTTTCGATTTAGGATTTGTATTTTCAATCAAAAAATTAATAATTTTTGGTCTCTTAAAATAAAGTTTAACCAATTTATTTATTAATCAAAACTATTTCATTTAATGACAAATACGGAAGTTATAAATTCGTACTATATACATACATATATTACTGCCAAATACAATCATATATATATATATATTGTTGAAGAGAGGAAGTTGCAGAGAAGAAGATAATGATCACCTTAATGCGAATATGACAAATGCACGCGAAGGTTGAGACTGCCCCTTATCTATTGCTTGATTTAACAAACATGTAAATACTTGTTACATTTTTTCTCTGTTATTGCTATGTATATTACATATGTAGATAGTAACACGTATGTATGCACATGTCAGGTTCATAATTCTGGAAAATTAGAAATGTATCCTTGATGGCTAATACATTTCTTATATTTTTAGTATCTTACATCAAACACCATGAAGAAAAGCTTCATTTTTTCTTAAAAATTAACTTTTTTTATTTGTGAATAAAATTTGTCCGTTTAGAAAATATGAATTGTGTAATTTCGTTCATATTAAACGTGACACACATTAAACTATGTCGCAAATTCATGTCAAGGTCAATAAATGAAGTCTAGTAAAAGTAGAGCAATATTGTATAAAAATCCATAAATAATTAGTAGCAAACAAATTTTCCACAATTAAATAAAAAAATATTGATATTACCATATATTATGTTCTCAAGTAATTTTAAGATTTCCATGAAATTAAAAGCTACAAAAAATTCATATAAATAATTCTAATAAATTTATGAAAATATTAAAATTATCTTATTTTCCTACTTAGTCTTTTTTCTGTTTACTAAATAATGTTTTATAAATGTATAAAATCTTAATCGAGGAAAGAATATATTAATATATTAATGTCATCTTATACAATTTTTGATTTGTTATTAACTGAGCTTCTCAAAAAACAAATTGATCAATTGTACTTTTTATACATATGTATATTTTTAGATTTTATTACTTATGTAGGTCCTAAAAAACAAACGATTCATTTACATAAACTTATTTATTGGAAGGAGGTGGCATATATAATAATAAATTCTAAAATAATTTTTAGAAAATAATGTTTTCAATGTCATCACTTTGTTCTATTTTTCGATTTATGGAGTTGATCAATGTAACTTCTGAACGGCTTAATTCAGGAAGAATAGCACGTACAATGATAAATTTCGAATAAAAGATCGTAACATCATCAATACGTAGCGTAGGATACATTTTTAGCTACTTGTGGTTTATTGAAAAATATAGTTCGCGATGATATTGAAGATATTGAAGTTGTGCAAACGGATAATCAGAGTCAGATTTTACAACAGTGATACTTCGGTGGCTGGCTTCTTACTCCCATAACGGTAAAAACGTGACAGATATATACAGGAGAAGTGAAGTAGCCAGAAGGAAGGGAAACCTGCACTTGCTCGCTTGCTTTCTTCGAACCATGATTGGTAATGCTTGTTAGTATTTGTCTAACTGTTGCATCGGAAGCTTTGCAACTTTGTTTTCTTCGATAGTTTCATTTTCCAAAAGGACCGTGATATCATATCATAACCAGAATAATATACTTGAAAATACAAGTAAAATAAATCCTTCGGCGAGGTGAGTCACTGTTCAGAATTGTTTTGTAAGATGACGCGATCCTAGCATAAATTATCCTTTCATTTATATATTATTAGTAAAAATTACGACATGTATTTTCTTCTTAAATAAATAAATTGTTAAAATTGTTAAAATGTATATTTTCCGAATTTGTGATCGAATTATAAAATCCGTATGAATTTATCAAGTAATAGAGTTTGGAGAATATATAAAATGTAAACTTCTGTCGTACTACTTTCTAATCAATAACTATGTACATAGATTCCGTTGGTCCATTTAGAAAAATAAGTAATGTTTGACAGATGTATTTTATTTAGAACGTAACTAATGTATCATAAAATAATCTAACACAAAACTGAAAAGATAATTGGAAGAAAATGATATGACTATAAATTTCAAAATATATATTTAAAATAACAACTATTTATATTTTCAAACGTATTAGATAAAAATTGAATAATATCTTCGAAACACAATTCAATTCCGAGATTTTTTTTTTAATGTTAAAAAATTCATTTTTTAAAATAATTTTACTAATTTTGTTAGATGAGGAAAAGAAATGAATTCTGTAATCAGAAAATGATATATTAAACCCAAGATATCAATTTAAGAATATTTATAATAGTAATATATGATATATTCATCGCTATTAATGACTATTACGAATGAGTATACGAAATTGTACAAAATTATATGCCAATAATATAATTATATATCATAAATTATATGTTATATTATAAATTGTATGTTTAAATATGTATGAACATAATATTATTAACAAGTATAGATTAGAGTAGAAGATTAGAAAGACAAATTTTTTGATATACAGAGTAATATGTAAAATATTATATAAATACTATAAGTATTACATTGATTTGTATACATATATTAGAATTATTATAATGTGATTTTATAAAATAAGGATCTATTCAATATAATTTATATAAGTAGCTTTTATTAAAATAAATGACTGAGCAATATGTTTATAAAAATTTTAAATGCATAAATTTCCAAAATTTATTTGCGTTAATCGTTGTATATTAAGTAAAACAAAACCATTTTTCTGAATATTTCAATGATAAAAGATTGAAGAGTACATTTTAATATTGACAAAATGAAATTCTTAGCTCTTGGGTTTTCCCATTGCTTTAGTCACATGATTGTGCTCACAAATCATTGTGCCATCATTAAAAAATACATAATTGCCAATGGAAAAACCAGTTTGACACTTTGAAGTGTCGATAATTACAAAATTATATAATAGAACGATCATCTTTTATATTTACAATCAAGATATACGATTTAAGATACAAGATATAAGATTTTTTCTCATAGTGAAAATAACTTTTATCTCTGTCATTGTACATATGTAGGTACTATATAATATACTAAATTTTGTTTATGTTATTTATATATGCTACTACATTTATGCACAGTGTGCTATTCAAGATTTACTTATTAGTAATTTTATTAATTTGTCAACGTTGTTTGTCATTTTATATTCTAACCTAAATTTCTTTTCATTTTACAGTGACTATAAAAATGGATTGGCAGTGGTTCAATATTGTTATTTTATTCTATTTAATACTAAATGTTACTGCAGAACAGTATGTATATATATATTTTAATTATACATTATTAGATATCTAATTGAAATAATAAATATGATAAACATATATTAAACATTGTATTATCAAATATTTTATATAATTAATTATCTAACATAGCTTAATAATCAAATTTTGTAATATATTTTTAAAGATACTATAGCATAATAGCTCCAAAGGTAATACGACCTGATTCAGAATATCATGTAGCTGTAAGTATTACTGGTGTATCAATACCATCAGTAATATACATTGAACTGTCTGGGTCATTTGACAATAATTCAAGAATAGGAGAAGTATTCAATATATCCCAAGTTACACATGTACAACCATACAGTACAAGAATTTTACGATTTGAAGTAAATGAATTCAAGTTTGTTAACTTCTCTGCATGTAAAGTATAATAATACATTTTTTAATTTCTTTTTAAATTTTAGATTGATGATATTATTCCTGGTAAATATGAATTAATTGCACGTGGTTTAACAGGAATAGAATTTTCACAGTCAAAGTCGATAGAATTTATTCCTAAAAGTTATTCAGTCTTTATTCAAACTGATAGAGCAATTTATAAACCGGGAAATAAAGTTATGTTTCGATGTATTTTGTTGGACTCCAGACTTAGGCCAACGCTTGAAAGATTAGTAAACATCTATATTGTAGTAAGTATTTTTAAATAAATACAGTGTATGTAACAAATAAGACAAATTTTTGAATTTACATTTTTATAGGATGGTAAAGGAAATAGAATTAAACAATGGAATCATCCATCTGTAACCCATGGAATTTTTAATGCAGAAATCGAATTGTCTGAGTACCCAGTTTTAGGTACCTGGAAAATTACAGCAAATATTGGTGATCAAACATTTGAAAAAGATTTTGAAGTTGCTGAATATGTATTACCTAATTTTGAAGTGATAATTGATGCTCCTAAACATTTTACATTTAAGGAATCAAAAATCACTGCAACAATCTATGCCAAGTAAGTGAATTCTAATAGTTAAGTAAACTTTCTGTAAGTTCCTAAAAGCATATTGCAAATTTTTTTAAATTGATTCCTATTCCACAATTGTAACAGCGTCATTGATGTTATTTAATGATGTCTTAGTATTCTCCTAAAAGATTTGACAAAAATTATTTATTTCAAAGTGCAAATCATTTAGGTATACTTATGGTAAGCCAGTGAAAGGAGAAGCAACTGTTACAGCATATCCTGATATATTTTCTGATGTTATCCAACCAATATACCAACAGCCTATACGAAAAGTAATTCCAATAAATGGGAAAATAGTTGTTGATTTTGACATTCATGATGAATTAAGGTATATATATATATCTTAAAAAACGTTATTAAATATTTTTTGAGAAAAGATATAATTTAATTTCAATTTTAATAGGCTTACTGATGAATATGAAAGACCAGTTATGCTTGATGTTACAGTAGAAGAATCTTTAACTGGTAGAAGACAGAATACTTCTGCACATATAACCTTACATAAACATAAATACACAATGGATTTGATAAAAACATCAGAATACTATAAACCAGGATTAAAGTATACAGCATTTGTATGTAGTCAAAATTACCCGTAACATTATAAATTTGAATTCTCTTTTAAATATTATAGATATAATATGAGAAAACTTCTTATAGATAAAGTTAACATATCATGATGGAACACCAGTGAGAGATAACAAAAATTTTGTTATGGTAAAATATGGGTATACTTACATTACTGATAATCAGTCCACATACACGAATATTACTGGTATGTTGGATGAAAATGGAATGGTAAAGTTGGATTTTTATCCACCAAAAACTAATGATAATATGTCATATCCTTTAAACATAGAGGTAAAATATTATAGTAGATACAAAACCACTGAAATTAATAATAGAAATAATGATTTAACAATAACCACCAAAAAAATGATTATAAATAGGCTCAATATTTAAACCTTCATGAATGGTTCCCATCAACAAACCAAGCTATGTCTCAGAATAATGAATATATACAAGCTGTTTTGAAAACTGAAAAACCTATGGTATGATCATCTTTATGTTATTTAAATTATTTTAAAAGTATGAAAATCATCATTAAAAGAATATGATATTCTTGTATAAGGTTAATCGAGATGTAGAAATTGAAGTAAATTCTACAGCTCTATTGAAATATATTAATTACGAGATATTTGGACGTGGCGATATATTGGATGCAGGTTCTATATATGTACAAAATAAACATACAACAAGTTTTAAGTAAATATTTTTTAATATCTAATTACGATGTAATCTATTTCGTTTATTATTTATCTACAAAGCGTGAAATATATTTTAGGTTCTTAGCAACATATGTCATGGCTCCTACTGCACATGTAATTATATATTATATAGGAAATGATGGAGAAATCATTGCAGATGCCTTAGATGTTGAACTAGAAGGACTACTTCAAAATTTTGTAAGTTAATTTGACGAATTAGTTATAATAAAAATTAGAATTGATAAATCTGAATCTGATATCTTAATTTCTATTAAAGGTTGATATTAAAATGGCATCTGAAGAAGTTGCACCAGGAGATGATATCAATTTAGTTATTACTTCAAAACCAAATTCATATGTTGGATTATTAGGTGTAGATCAAAGATCTATTCTTTTAAAATCTGGGAACGATATTTCATATGTACGTAGTATTATAAATAATTCTCATTAATTTAGGCTTTGTTATAATTATAAATAATACTTTAATATATATCTTAATTATTCGCAGGAACAAGTTTATAAAGAGTTGAAATCATATGATAATAATCATGAATCACCTTATGCAAACTCGGTTTTTGATCGATATTTATGGAATCCTGGTTCAGCTACAGCAAAAGATGTTTTCAGAGTAAATAAATAAATAATTTTATTTGGATGGATTTTTGATACTTTTTTATCAATATTAATATAAATATATATTGTTTGATAGGAAAGCGGTGCTATCATTATAACAAATGCCTATGTCCATGAAAATTTTCAAATTCGTAAGTAAAGTGCTTTCTATATGGCTTAAGTTTATTACTAATATCATTTTCTTATCTCTTACACGTGATACTAAATATTTTCTAATACCATAACATATTTAGTCAACAACATTTTATTCATTTGCAATGTAGAATGAGAAGGATGTTCTTAAATCTAATTTTTCATGTAATACTTACTATCAAATCTTTAGTTAATCAGATCACGTACTTATTACTTAACAAGGCTTATGTCTGTATAGTATACTACAGATCTGGTGTAGAGTTCGCCTTTCCAACAGCTGCTGGAAGTTTCAGTTCAATTGCATTGCCATCAGAGAAGACGAAAGTACGCAAGAATTTCCCTGAAACTTGGCTTTGGCAAACGCTTGATGCTGGGTAATGCCATTGAAAATTTTTATCCGCTGAGAACTTTTTTTTATCATCAAAACAACACTGATATAACTCATTAAGTAAATATAAATGTTTCTATGTGCTAACTATCTAAAAATACTTAATATATAATATCATCTTTTAAATTAATTTACTAATATTTGTTCAATAATGGCTTTATGTGATTTAGTGCTATGGTGATGGACTTATTACAATTCATATTTCATTCTCTGCAATGTAATCATCTATTCATATCCAAAAACATAAATCAGAGTATTATTATATAACTTAGAATATAAAAAATTAAGGTACTTTAAATGAAATATAATAAGAAATTAGATTAATTTCTACAATATCTTTATATTATTTTTTTTTTTATTCCCTTGGTTGTGCTGATATAATACAATATATAGAATTGGATTACAGAACAATCGGGAATACTGGAGGGTAGAATAACAGGCTCACCTCATGGGGCATCCACACTTCGACCAGACCTTGGTCCACCTGTTACGCACAAACTAGCAACAAGACCACCACTGGCAGGTCCTTATGCCTTCTCTCGCATCCCACCTCCTGTTTGGAATAAGCCCCGTGTATTCCTAATGCATGACATCTTAAACACCTGGCTTTTTACAAACTTTTCTGCAGGGTATTTATCTCATATACTTTCAGTTTATGAAGCTTTACGTACACGCTTTGTATACATTATTTTATAAATGACGTTCATGGGTCATGCTTTATTTTGTACAAGTTACTTTTATATAAATCAAAGCTGGAATATTTTGGGTATTCTTATGGTGAATCATCTAACTTTGTTACCTTAAATTATTTGTAAATTATTATGAAAAAAGCTGTATGATATTAAGAGGACATACAATATAATAATTAGTTTCTTTGCTATTTTGCTTTCTTATCAAGATATGAAGATTATTTTAAATTTCTATATATAATGTGCAACATTTGATTCTGCAATTTGAATGTTACATGGGAGTAAAATTCTGTGTCATTCGCACACATTTATTGACTATGAACATGTATTAAATTGTAATGGATAAAATTTTAAGCATTTTTATATTAAAAGTTATTCAGGGAATATTTCATTAATGTACTTACTTTAATAGTTTCTTAAAATACTCTTTCAAATTACTGGTTCAAATGTTACACATTTATATTTGAATCAATGTGACCTTTATATCTTAAAAAAAGATAAGATAACAAAAAATTTATTATTATATTTTACACCACTTTGATACTATATGACGTTTATTCGAAAGAGTTTTAATACAACATACAAGTAATTCCAAGTAATTTGGGATGACAGAATTAGGTGACTTACTCTGTTAACTCTGTATAATTGGCATACATAATCAGTAATAGCCAATAGATATCATTCATATCTGTATACTTTAAATTGCTTTAGATTGTATCATTCTTCAATTGTTTATTCTATCATATTTAACGAATTTTTATAAAATACATCTAGTACTGAATATTCTATAGACAGAACGTATTTATTTGAAGGAATAAGCCATATTAGGAAGAATTTTTTTATTAATTTTCCAGAAACATTAAATTTAATATTATATACAGATTTATTTTTTTAAAATAAATTTGTAAATTATTATTTATGTGTATAATTGAAGTATATTGATATAGTATTTCAAAATAAAATTAAAATGCAAATTAACTATAAATTGAAAATAGATATGAAGGAAAAAATGAGCTGAAAAGAAATGTACCAGATTCAATTACATCATGGGTGCTCACTGCATTTTCTGTAAATGATGTTCATGGATTAGGCCTTATGGAAGAGCCACGAAAGGTAATATAAAATGACTACATAAATAATTGCAAAATTTCCATAATATAAATATAAAAAGAAGAATTTATGTTTTTACAGTTAAAAGTTTTTAGACCATTTTTCATCTCTATGGAATTTCCTTACTCTGTGATTCGAGGAGAAATTGTTGCAATCCAAATTGTGGTGTTCAATTATATGAACAAAAATGTTGTAGCTGAGGTTCTGTTAACAAATGAGGGTCAGTTTGATTTTGCAGAAATGTCCAACGAAGTTCAGGATGTACCAAGTGAGATTAAAATTTTATTATTTCGAAATATTTTGTACAAACTATAGTATATAACATAAACATAACTTATGAAAAATTTTCTAGAATTAGAATTGTATCGTAAGAAAAAGGTAGAAGTGAAAGCTAATTCCGGAAGCAGCGTATCTTTTATGATTGTTCCTCGAGACTTGGGATACATTACGATTAAGGCAACTGCAAATAGTATATTAGCTGGAGATAGTGTTGAGCGTAAATTACTTGTTAAAGTAAAGTGTTTCTTTATAAAATTATTTTTTATCTTTCGCTAATTGAAAGTGAATTTGAACTTTTCTACTAATTTATGCACAGGCTGAAGGAGAAACTCAATATGTAAACAGGGCTACTTTCATAGATCTTAGAAGTACAACAAATACATCGATGAATATTACAATTGATATACCTAAAAATGCTGTACCAGGTTCAGAATATATTGAAATATCTGCAGTAGGTAATGTTCCACAATTATTGAAATTTTGATTAGTACCTTCGATACTCATGAAGGTGTGAAGGGTTTAGTAAAATTTCAAGTTTAGTCAAATATGATTCTACATGCAGAAATAAATCAAAAATATGGAATACAATTTTTTTATATGAGGCTTTTTTTCCGAGAAAATTGAGTTTGAAAATTTGTCAAGTATGCTTAAATTTAGTTAATTATCGACAAGGTATGAGTAAACAAGTTAGGAGGTTATTCTAAATGCGAAAATAAATGAAAAATGTAGAACAAGATTTTTTGTTTAAGACTTCATTTAAAAAAAAATAGGATATGAACATGTTAAAAATTCTTAGTTAAGAATTATCCTAATACACGTCTATGATAAAATTCTTAATTTATTTGTCTCGGAAACAAAGCGTCTTATGAACAAATTTTATTGCACATTTTCGACTTATTTTTACACATGAAATAACCTATTGATTATTTACATCTGTCAGTTCGAAATTAGCCATGTTCAAGTATACTTGATAAATTTTCAAAGTTGATTTTCTCAGAAACAAAGTGTTATATAAAAAAAATTTTATTTCATATTTTCAATTTATATTTTCACGTAGAATCACCCTGTATCTAATTGTACCATTTGAGGTGATACACGCAATTATCTCCCAAACTGTTCGTTATGCAAAAAGATATTTCTAGTTAAACTTACTTTATTTTGTGGGGGACATGTTATGATCTTTTTTATCAAATCGTATCTAGATGGACATGCCTTCTAGATTTCAAAGTGATATTTATTATTTTAAATGGATTTGTATATTTTTGTTCAGATAAGTGTGTAGCCTGTTCCGTGACTAATTCATTGACCTATAATGTGTTGGTGGAACAAAATCATTCAAGGTCTTTTATAGCCTTTCAAAACTTACCTTCATTTAACATTTAGAAATTGTCCCTTATCATCTGTATTCGAAATGATAACCAGGAACATCAATGCATTGGTTTATTCTATTCTTAGAAGATAGTTGCACCCTCTCTAATGTTTTAGAAAAAATTTGTTGGCAGTTATTCTTTATATGATTTTTCATATTATCAGGGGTAATGAGTTCTTCCCGACAAACTTGATCTTTTATGAAACACCGCAACAAAAAAGATTATAAGTATCAAATCCGGAGACGTTGGTGGAAAGGGCATCCTGCTTCTTTTTCCTATCCAACGACCGGTAAACATATTGTTCAAGAAGCGATCGTAAATTGCGAATCGAACTGCATCGAAACGAAGAACGCATACTGCTAGTCACAATAGTACTGATTCCTTCGAAATAATTGTAACATAAATTCCAGTAAATAAAATCTTGAGAATGTTTAACAAAGATAAGTTTTGAACGGTAAAAAATGAGCTTGAATGACCTTGGAACAACAACACATAGAACGGTGATTTTGTCATAAAATGGGCAATACGCCGATTCGAATAATATATATAGTTCCATTAAAAAAAGCAAAGACTACTTTGAAATCTGGAAGGCATGTCCACCTAGATAAGATTTGTGACCATCACAAGATGTTTCCTTCGAAATAAAGTAAATTTAATTTGAAACATTTTTTAGTATAACAAATAGTTTGAAAGATAATTGCGTGTATCACTGCAAATGGGTCACTCTATATATACGTACATGTATAATTTGATATTAAATTATATATCTTTTTATCAGGCGATATTTTGGGTCCAAGTATTATGAATTTGGCAAATTTAATTAAATTGCCATCTGGTTGTGGAGAACAGAATATGTTAAATTTTGTTCCAAATATAATGATATTAAATTATCTCAAAGTAAGTAGATGTATAATATATACGTAATAATATATCATTAGAGAAATAGTGTAATCGCAAATATATTTGTATTGAAATTTCTTTATAGAATACAAATCAATTAACACATGCAGTAGAAAGCAAAGCTCTTCGATATATGGAAATAGGCTATCAAAGAGAATTAACTTACAGACATAATGATGGATCATTCAGTGCATTTGGCATGTCAGATAGTAATGGAAGTACATGGTATACAAATATTGAATTGTTATGTTACATTCACTAATACTGTAACATTTTGTATTATACTTACATTTTATCTGCTAGGCTTACTGCCTTTGTGGCAAAAGCTTTCAAACAAGCTGCTGCATACATCCCAATTGAAGACAGAATAATAGATGAAGCTTTACAATGGTTATCAAATAATCAAGCTCCTAACGGAAGTTTTCCTGAAGTAGGAAGAATTAGTCATCGAGACATGCAAGGTGGAGCTGCAAAAGGTCTTGCATTAACAGCATTTACTCTTATTACTTTTCTTGAAAATTCAGTAAGTACAATAATTTATTGAATAATTGTGAAAAAAATGAAATATTAATTTTTGAAAATACAATAGTTGAGTACATAAAATACATATTCTTCACCTTTATAATATTCTGTATTATAGGACTCTAACGGAAAATATAGAAACACTATAAATAAAGGAATTGATTACATTGTTCGTAATATGAATGATCTAAATGATACTTATGCTTTGAGTATATGTACATATGCTTTAAACTTAGCAAAACATCCATATGAGACTGCAGCATTTAATTTGCTAGAATCTAAAGCCATGACAAAAGAAGATATTAAATGGTGGAGCAAACCTATACCAGCAAACGATAAAAATCCGTGGTATCATTCTTTACCACGATCTGTCGATGTTGAAATGACGTCCTATACTTTGTTAACTTATATAAGGCGTAATTTAGTCGCTGATTCTATACCCATAATGAAATGGCTTGTAAAACAAAGAAATGCTGAAGGTGGTTTTGCATCCACACAGGTAAATATTAAAGTGTAAATTAGAAGAGTGTAGCAAATGTACATACTATTAACAACTCTTAGGATACCGTAATTGGAATACAAGCCTTGGCGAAGTTAGGTGAAAAATTAGTAACGAAAACTAATGTCATTTCTATAATATTCCTGTACGAAGGAGGTGGACAAAGTCAAATGAATATAAATCCTAACAATTCCATGATACTTCAAAAACAAATGGTAAATTCAAACTGCATTTAATATAGTGTAATAACTAATCACCTTAAGAAAAATAATTACAAGGACATGATAAAACAAAAAAAAAAAGAATCTTATAAACATAATGTTAAAATTGAGAAATGTATTCTACGTGTAAGTAGTACACGATTCTAATATTTATTATTTTCTAAGCTTCCAAAGAAGACACGGTTGATTGGTATAACAGCCACCGGAAATGGATTTGCTTTAGTTCAAATTACATACAAATATAATCTAAATGTAACTGGAGCATGGCCACTGTTTACTTTGGATCCTCAAGTAGATAAAAATTCCAATGCTAATCATTTGCAACTTTCAATTTGTTCTGGGTATATTTATCTCTCTGATATTCTATAAATATTATTTAATATTATTATTATATATTTAATGCAACATGTTTATTATTAGATTCGTTCCGACTAAGGAAGCAAACGAAAGTAATATGGTTGTGATGGAAGTCAGTTTACCTTCTGGTTTTACAGTAGATAAGGAATCATTACCTAGTCTTGAAGTGTCACAAAATGTAAAACGAGTAGAAACCAAGAACGGAGATACGGTCGTAATATTATACTTTGATGAGGTATAGAACAAAATATGTATTTATATTTTTAAACAATCTGAGATTAATTTTAAACCAAATAATATCTTACAGATGAGCAGGCAAGAATACTGCCCTACAGTGTCCGCATTCAGGACACATAAAGTGGCAAAACAGAAACCAGTACCAGTTACTATATATGATTATTACGATTCATGTAAGTTAATAATAATAATATGCAATAATAAAATATTATTTTATAATTCATTATTAACATGTTGATTGCTCAAAGAACAAAGTACTAATGTTACTTATTTTAGCACAATACATTTTTCTACATGCTATAATATACTAGGTTGACCCAAAAGTCTCTTTCATTTTATAAAGATATAATAGATCCAGAATATTTTTTGTTTTATATTATTTTATTGAATTATGTATGATCCATTTTGTTCCAATAGAAAAAAATTTCATGAAATAAAAAATGTTGTGCATCTATTATTTCGTTATAAAACGAAAGAAACTTTTGGAAGAACCTGATAAAATTAATTAAAACGTTTTATGGTTCTATTAGTACTTTATATGATCAACTTGTCGATTTGTAACGCGATTATGAATTTTGACGAAATTTTTTTTTTATTTTTATTACTTTTTATTTTTATTACTTTATTTAATTTTTATTTTATTTTATTTTTATTAGTATTTAAAATAATTTTTATTTTAATTACTTTATTGTTGCATGCATATAACGGGTAAGGTAATAAAAACCTATGATCGGACACTAATGTCCATAGTTAAACTTCATTTGATGATGAACAATGAACGGAAATAAAATATAACGGGGTTTGAGTTTAGGAGTCGATTGATTCAACAAAAGTTGTCTTTGATTTATGAATCGATTTAAAAAATATCATTTTGGATTAGAGTTAGCGGTCACCTTCCAGCGGTCGGAAAAATATAAATAAATCAATCGATATTACAGCAAGAACACCTATAGTGTCAACAAAGATTAATATTTTAAAGATTTATCTTTAATGCATAAGACAGCGTAAGCTATACAATATTTTGTACCTCATATTTTTCTACTTAAAAATATCCCAAAAGTAAACAATAAATTCTAAATTCGAGAAATTATATAATAGGTTAAGAGTAAAATAGTAAAAGAGTAAAATTTTAAATATGCATGACTTTCGAACCAATTTATTGTTACACTCAAAACTGTTATATTTCAACTCTATTTATCGAGTAATATCAAATTGGTATTTCATTTTCTTCAAGATCATTAGAGTCCGATCGTTTGTTCTTATTATTTTTCTTGTTATATGCACGTCACAATAAGGTAGTTAAAAAAGATTTCGTAAAAATCCACGAGGCCGTAATACATCAACAAGTTCACACTTCTTGCATTATTATTATTACAGTTATATTAAAAATATTACAAATCTTAAGAATATATGACTGCTTCTTTAATTTAAATACTTCAACCAATTCCATCATTTCTGAACTCTAGTGATCCTCATGGCAGTCAATATATTAAGTGATATTATTTCATATCATAAATAAGTTAATATATTCTTTTTAATTTCAATTTTCTAATTTTATTATATGATATAATTTATGAATCTCAATCTATTAATAATTTTCTATGATTAGCAAGAAGAGCAAGAGTATTTTATGAGCCACGTAAAGCCACACTTTGTGATATATGCGAGGATGAAGATTGTGAGGATTTATGTGTATTGCAACCTGGTAAACAAAAGGATTCTCCGCAATCTGCTGCTTCACATTTATCAACTTGTACATATCTCCACTTGCTTTTTACTTCATTTTACATTACATACTTTGGATATTTGTAACTCTATAGCTTCTTAACAAAATTTTACATAACCTTTTTATGAAATACAATGAGGAAGTTTTGTATAAATAATAATTTACAACCAAAGTACTTACATTATATAGAAGAACCAAGTTCTTTTAATATTGAAGTATTGTAATCTATTTAAATGATTATTATTTAAATCTTAAGTAACATAATCTTGAATTGCTTAAAATTAATGTTCACTTCTTATATATATAACTTATAAGAACTTATTATATATATAATTTTATTTTAAATAATATACTAAACACAATTTAAAATATCGCACTTTATTCAATCAATTGTTCACACATTTTTGTTGTATTCTAATATTTTTTATATTAGATTAAATATACCTTATTGTTATTGATAATAATGTAATTATTTTAATAAACTAAAGAAAATTATATTTCTAAATAATTATATAATTTAATATAATATAATACTACCTTACATTAGGGCTTCAAAAATTATTAACTTTTTTTGCAATCCTGTAGTTTTAGAAAATACAAGTTTTACAATGAGGGATTATTGAGTTATGAAACTTCGCGCGCAGTTGAAGGAAAGCAAAGAGAAATTAGTTCGCGCAAACAACAAAGACGGGTACCAACTATGTGTAAAAAAAAAAAAGAAACCAGTTTCTAATCTCTTAACTATTTACAGAAGTTTAGCGGAATTCCAGACAATCCTAGCTGTGTGTCGCGATGCATGATTGAGCGCGAAGAGAAAAAAGCTTGTTTGAGGTGTGTGAGTACGTACGTGTATGTCAAAGATCGGAACGGATCGGGAGAAGTTCGAACAGGTTCGCGCGGGATTTCGATATACCCGTATTGCTCGGACTTCAGAAAGTTTCGAAGTTTCGGAATACCGAAACTCAATTTGGTTATCAGCTACAGACTTATGTATCAGCACGAGCGAGCGGGCCGTCTATCTTTTTGTCAGTTCGACGAAAGCTTAAATATTTGAATCACGTTTAGCAGCTTTTAGCTTTTGACTTAATAATAATAATAAAGACACCCATAAAAACATTGATATACACTTTATACCTATATAAACTTATATAAACTTTATAGTCCTCTTAAGCGAGAACTGCGAAGGAAAAAGGACCCTTCTCATCAGATAGCGATGATTTCAATTCTTACTTATTTTCGATAGAAGTCCACGCCTTATTCCGCGCACTCCGGAGTTTAATACTTTAGTGTTTTAAGGCGTTTGTCTTTTTCCGCAAACTTTACTTTCTAAACTGGGACAGCTCGTGCCATCCAAAGGACATTATTAAATTAGGGATATTATTAGACTAGAACATTATTAACCGGCACGAACGCAACACTCAAAATGGAAATGGGGGAAGAAGACATCGCCCACTAGCAAATAATTCGACGAATTGCCAGCTCCACGATCCAGTTCGAGAGTTCCAGTTCGATTCCAAATCCGAGTCGTATTCAGTTGTGAAAAATCAACATGGAAGACAAGAAGGTTATAGTTCTGCGCATGCGTGGCATGTTATAAATGTCTCAGACAGAGATAATTCCATGTTGATTTTTTACGATTAGACACGACTCAACTTTCGGATGGTTCTCCTTAGCGAATGTCGAGACTTGTTTATATGATCGTGGCCAGCCTTGTATTGTATACAATGATTTGTACTGTATTTGTTATTAGATTTACATAACCTTAAAGCATTAAAAGACCTAGTTGTCACTTAAAAATTGTATATGAACATTAATAAAATATTGTCGATTGTTGGCGCCACATCTGTTAATATGTACAATAATAACGTGAAATTGCGCAAACAATAAAAATAATCCATACATTAATAAGCGAAAGCAAGCACGAAGACAAGAAATAATGATAGAAACTAACCGCAGATCTCTATAATGAAAAGTAATTAACGAAACAATAATGGATAAAATTTTAAGAAACACGTTACCTATTAGTCGACAATTATTACGTACGTCTTCAACAACATATCAATATTCGAAGTAAGCCATCAAACTTTATTCTTAATTTGTGAAAAATTTTAAATATAAATGACAAATAAATAAATATAAATATAAAAACTTTAATGACTTGCGCAATTACATTATTTATTAATTTGTTTTACTATTTATAATATAAGATTATTTATGTGATATATTATTACATATTAAATTATTTATTGTTAATGTTGCAGAATTTTTAAAGATTGTGTTGCATGTATATATACAAAATACAATAATGTTGTATTAAGATCAAATCTACCTCCTGTTAAAAAACCATTTAATATTATACAAAATCGTACAATGTTTATACAAACTCAAGACACACCAAATCCAAATAGTTTAAAATTTATACCTGGAGTTAAAGTGTTAGAAACAGGTCAAACTAAGGATTTTCCTAATGCTACAGATGCATATTGTTCACCGCTTGCAAAAATGTTATTCCGTATTGATGGTGTAAAGTCTGTATTTTTTGGTCCTGATTTTATTACAATATCAAAAGCTGATGAAGATGTTGAGTGGAAATTATTGAAACCAGAAATATTTGCTGTCATAATGGATTTTTTTGCAACTGGCTTACCTATATTAACCGATGAACAGCCTGCAACAGATACCCGTGAGATTCCTTTTTATTTGTCAATTTTCATACAAAATCGTTTATATAGTGTGACTAAATAATCTATATATTTGTAACTTAATAGATATTTTATGTATTTCTCAATTTAGTGGTATGTATACAGAGTGTTAATTAATAACTTTCATTTGAAACATTTTCTAAATAATTGGTATATAAATGTAACATATAAACAGATTTTTTTATTGCTTTAATATGGTTATATATATATATATAGTAAAATATAGTAAAATATATAGTAAAATATGGTAATATATATCAAACACTTTCTCTTTAAATTTTGTAAGCTTACTTAGAGATCATTCTTTATTTTATAACTAAAAGACCAAACATTTTTGTTCAAATGTAATGAAAGAACAGGCGCAGACAAACTCAAAATATTATTTTCAAGTGACCTGAAGATAATACATAGTTATAAAAGAAAAGATTTAATTGAAACAGACATGTTTTGGAATAGATGGATTATAAATTTGCCTGAAATATCTCACAAAATTACCGTCATAAAGTCAAACAACTTTTATCTGAAACATTTTTTCTCCTTCCTGATATTTACAAAACTAATCACGTGTAGATATTTAAGACATACTGTATGTTGAAAAACAAAAATATTTCTATATGATTAACAATACTTTATTTATTATAGAAATTAGTGAGGATGATAGTGAAATAGTACAAATGATAAAAGAATTATTGGATACTCGAATACGACCGACAGTACAGGAAGATGGAGGTGATATTGTATTTATGGTGTGTAATAATTTATTCCTATTTTGTTGAATAGTTAATACATGAAAAACGATAAATATAAATCAGGAGTCGAAAATAATAATTATTTTAAACATTTCTTGGAAAAAAGTCATAGAAATTAATCTTTATTTAAATGGAGGCCAGTTATCAATAAATCTCAAAGTAATTTCTTAAAAAATTAAATGATTAAAATTTATTTTGATTATCAGTATAATTAAGAATTTTTAGTTAAGAGTATTAACTGTTATATCATAACTGTTAAAATTTGTCTTACAATAGTTGTGATATCTGATATAAATATAAAATTAGATTTTTAACAATTTTTAACTTTTTTGTACATTTTAACTATAAAATACTTCACAATCCATATGAAATGATCTCTATAAATTAAAAAGAGATTCAATTTCATTTCTAAATTAAAAGATATGACACATTTATATACAGCTATTGTTAAAATTATATCTTTTCATAAGTTAAAGTTAGCTGTCCTGGCATAGAACTACATAAGTACCTGATGTTCATGAACGTAAAATTACATCATTTTGTAAAGTAATTTGAAAGTATAAAATAACAATAATTTGTATTTTAGAACAAATTTTTATATTTATAATATAAATATAATATGATATAAATCTGCAATAGTAACTTTAGTTCACTCCTTTTTAAGTAGCTTTTAATTATAGGGAATAAAGAAATTATGAATTGTGAAACTAGCTATATCTCCAGTATTATATCTGGTTATAGGGCTTCGAAGAAGGCATAGTGAAATTGAAAATGCAAGGTTCCTGCACAAGCTGTCCAAGTTCCGTGATCACTTTAAAAAATGGAGTTCAAAATATGATGCAATTTTATATTCCAGAAGTGCTTGGAGTAGTGCAGGTGGAGGATGAAACTGATCAAATCGCAAAAAAAGAATTTGAGAAGTTTGAAGAAAAGATTAAAAACTCTAAACCTAATGAAAAGTAGACTTTTAATCATTGTTTTGTAAGAGCATTGTATATGTATAAATAAATTAAACACTTGTTCCTTTTTTTTCTGCTTTTATTTTATTCCAGTCTAAAGTCTTTAACGGCTAGATACAGAAACTTGCCAAACACGGATAGTATTGTCTGAGTAGCCGGCAAAAAGGGTTTGTCCATCAGTAGACCACGCTAAAGATAGACAATGAGGTGGCTCTGCTTTACTCGTTGCAGACACTACCTCTGGTTTTAATTCTTCAACCATTTCTTTGGTTTCAAGATCCCATATCTTGATCCAAGGTCCAAATGCAGCGCACAGCCAGTAACGATTAGGGCTGAAGCACAAAGCTGTGATAATGTCGTTATGATCTAAGGTGTGGAGATGTTTTCCGTCATTCAGATCCCATAACATAGCCTTACAGTCCTGCAAATAAAAAAACAATTTTTAACTGATATCTAAAAAGATTCTTATATAACTAGAAGTTTAAACATTTTGCAAGAATATGCATCATACTAAGATGACATTACTTATATTTTTCTAATATATACCTTGCCGCCTGAAGCACAAAGCGATCCATCAGGGGAGACAGTAACTGTATTAAGATATCCAGTGTGTCCACTGTGATTGATCTTCAGTCTACAATTTGTTAAGTTCCATACCTGCAAATTATTATACAACTAGTGAAAAACAAAAATAATCAACACTTTATTAAATAGTTTACAACTTCGAAAATCAGTCCCATATCCGCTTACACTCACAAATATCATGTTCAATAAAAGTATATACATCATGTTATTATGATTAAAATAAATATTAGTATTTTATATAGCTTTAACATACCTTGACCAATTTGTCCCAGCCTGCAGAAACAATGATGGGATTGGAATGATTTGGAGAGAAACGTACACAGCTAACCCAGTCCGTATGTCCATCATCTTGAATAGTATACTTGCACTCAGCCAAAGTATTCCACAGTTTAATTGTCTTGTCTCGAGAACCAGAAACAATTTGACGATTGTCCACGGAGAAGGCGACGCTTAAAACATCCTGTTAACACAGTTATTTAATTTATACAATTGATTACTTGCTGGCAACATAAATTTGTGTATCAAATGTGGTCAGTACTTACAATACTATATACTTAATTGCCCACCTCTTCTATTTATTAAATATAAAAAAATATATAAAAAAAAGCTTCAGTATATTTCCCAGAGACTCACGTAGTTACATCTTCTGCCAATGGCATTCAATATAAAAAAAAAAATTGAAAAAAAAAAGCTTCCATGTATCTCGTGAAGAGCGACGACCATAGATCAGAAGGAAAATTTCACACCTTGGTATGGTCCTCGAATCGTCGTGTCGTACGACCTGCGGCCAAGTCCCAAAGTCGAAGAGTTTTGTCCCATGAACCAGATAGAGCATAATTACCATCTGACGATAACACTACATCACTAATAAAGTGAGAGTGACCATACAAACGCTTCTGAGGAATACCATAATTGGCTTCGTCACGTGTCAGCTTCCATACGATTAAAGTTTTATCTACAAACAAAATGCATAAATTTTTACACATATTTTGCGTATGTTAAATTACCTGCTCCCTTGAAATTAACAAAATATAAATGGATAAAATACTTTGAGAAGCTGTACGAATGTAGATGAACATATATATATATACAATAGAAATGCAAATAAATAGTAGTAATAATGCTAGACAACGTGTAAACCGCTACGTGGCTACTTACCACGTGAAGAAGACAGTATCATATCCGGATATTTTGGATTTGTCGCGATTTGGGTAACCCATCCATTGTGTCCCCGAAGTGTCCCTCTTAATTGAAGAGTTTCAGTCATTTTTTGATTATTTTAAGATATCTTACGTTATGGATTGAAATAGATTCCGATCCACGACCCACATTCAACAAAGCGTCGAACGAAAAGAACGACAACCCTCCTCTTTTCGAATGTGTATATTGTCACAATTTATATATTTTGTAGATATGCAACTCACGTGCTTAAAATGTAAACCTAAAGCTATATTCTAAGTATGCCACTCAAGGTCTAAAGGAGCGTTCAGACGATAAATATTATTGTCAATTTAAGGTTTTCAACATTATCATACGTAAGAGACTCTTTAGACGATTAATGTTATTGTCAATATTTAAGGTTTTCAATATTGTATTGAAAATATATATTGATCGTCTGAACGCTCCTTTATTGGTCTATTCAGAAATACGATACTGACACTCGCTCGAGTTTTTCGCTCAACCAATCGATGCAGCTGCAGTAATCAAATTTTTTTAATGTTCACTACCTCGTCTTGTTAAGCAGACTATAAACGTTTAAATGATCGTGCTACCGTGATATGTATTGATTTTGATATTGAGGTTATGTTTTTTGATGTGCGAGAAAATTAGGAATAAAGAAATGGTCATACATTTAATAAATATTATTGTTGTATAAAGGTATATGAAAGTTGAAACAACGTAATGAAACTTTCCGAAATAATGGCCAGTAAACAAGGAAGAGATTTAGCACTGTCAATGTTGCGAACATTACCTAGACTAGCTTTAAATAACATTCGAAATAATCCTGGTGCAAATAAACCTGTTAGTATTATTCTAAAACTATATTGTATGTTTATATTTCAATATGCTTGTAATTAAGCTTCATATGAATGTTTGAATAAAAAATATATTATTTTTGTCAATATTTTCAAATTTTTATCTTTCATTTTTATGTCTTATATTTTAGTTTAAATAATATTGTTTGGATCAATATAATGTATATGTGACATGATAATTTTTTATAAATATATAAAAATTTCATTTGAGAATTATTTAAAAAAAATGTGTATTTCTAACAGACAAAACGTGGTCGAGGTCAACATGGTGGAAATAAGCACGGAGCAGGTAATAAGGGATCAGGTCAAAGACAGAATTTTATGCGAACTGGATATGAAACTGGAAATAACCCATTTTATCTTAGATTTAGTCGTGAACCATATTATAAAGGACACCAGTGAGTTGTTTAATTTCTATATAAATTTTATATATGAAATGTAACAATATTAATGTATATATTAGAAAACTATATTTTAATTATAACATATACTTGAATTTTTTATTTAAAATTTTGAAACTTTTATATTAGATTAAAAATAAGTTGAAAATTGGCATTGTGTATCATATAATATCATTTTGCTTTATATATGTTTATAGTTTAAGAAGAGAGTATCCTCCTTTATCTCTGCAACAATTGCAACTATATATTGATACAAACAGAGTAGATTCATCTAAACCTATTGATCTTGTATCTATAATCAACACAGGACTATATGATCTTAAAGTAGAATGGAAACATGCAGGTGTTCATCTTACAGATGAGGTATTTAAATTAATATTTTTATATAGGAACATTAAATATTATGTTTTTCCGAAACAGAAATTGCTTAAAATCATGTCTTAGGGAGCCGATAACTTCAAAGCAAAAGTCAATATAGAAGTCCAATGGGCCAGTGAACCAGTAATTGCAGCAATTGAAAGAAATGGTGGTACTATTACTACTGCATATTACGATACTCGCTGTTTACATGCAATAAAGGATGTTGATAAATTTTTTACTACTGGTAAATTTTTAAAGCATATTAGAATTAAATGCTTGATAATATTATATTTAAAACATGCTTACTATTTAGGAGAACCAATACCACGCAGACTATTACCTCCGACAGATTGTTTAGAATATTATATGAGTGCAGAAACAAGGGGATATTTAGCAAATCCTGAAGAAATTTCTCGTGAACGTTTGGTTTTATCTCAGAAATATGGTTACGAGCTACCAAAAATTGAAGATGATCCTAATTACAAAATGCTTGTGCAGCGTAAAGATCCTAGACAATTATTTTATGGTCTTGAACCTGGTTGGGTTGTGAGTCTTAAAGATGAAGCAATTCTGAAACCTAAAGCTGATTATCTTAAGGAATTCTATACAAGTTGAATTATTTCTTTCTAGAACATATTTAATAAATAAATAAATAACATGTAAAAAAGAAACTGTGTGAAACTAAACAAGTTGATGCCTTTATTGTAGAATAAAAGAATCAAATTTTAATCTGTCGTAGATAAATTAATTACACATACACATTTTTCTGCAGGCTTGAATAAATTATAATATATTAAAATAATCTTAAATAAAAGATTTTTTTAATTAAAACAAATACAAAGTTGTTTTGATAGATTTTGTTTTGTATTTTTCATACATAATTTGCTTTCTTAATTTATTTTTTTAATAGTATTTCATAATTATAGATAATAAATATTACTAGAAAACATAACCTAAATATACAGCACTTTTAATACGAATAAGAAAAAGTAAGTAAAAACCAATGATCCCGTTATCAAGCAATGGAGTATTATCTGTGCAGTGAAGTGGAATGGAATCAGTAATTTTCCATGGCTGTGTTTCGATCCACTTCTCCCAATATAATATTTGGGTACATCCTGCATTAACAATTCAAAAATGGCATTCCGCGTTGAGTCCGAGAAAGATTATGGATTTTTACTAAAAAGTTTAATTGCCGGCGGTGAGTTAAACATTTCTTCCAATAAAACGTCGCTAAATAATAATAACGCATTTTCATTTAATTATTATTCGTTTAGAGAGAAATATTATGTGAATCATTTATTATCAACCATAGTAGAACAATTTCATATTTATGACAATATTTGTGTCATTATTATTATTAAGGAAAGGTAGTAATCTGTTTCAAAGAATTTGCAGTATTATTACATAAATTGCTTGATAATAAATAAAGATTGTTTTATTAGTAATAAACATTTTACAGGGGTAGCTGGAATGTGTTCAAAAACAACAGTAGCTCCACTAGATAGGATAAAAATATTATTGCAAGCACATAATAAACATTATAAACATTTAGGTAAAGAATGCAACTTTGTAAAGAAAAAATATTTAGAAACAATACAATCGAAGCATTAACTTCTTCTACTACATAGGTGTCCTTTCCGGATTGAAAGAAATAATTCAACGTGAACGATTTATTGCTCTTTACAAAGGAAATTATGCTCAAATGATTAGAATATTTCCATATGCAGCAACACAATTTACTACATTCGAATTATATAAAAAGGTAATTATTAGTAAATGCGACCTTTTGTATTGAAACAATTAAAAAAATAATGTCAATTTTTTCTGTGTAAAGTGGTTCCACAGAGCGAAGTAACCGTTATTAATATAAAGACATGCTCATAATTTAAAGGTGAGCTTTTACAATTTAGATTCATTTTTGGACTTATGTATGCAAGTGAATATATTGCATATATACTCATATAAATACACATATAAATACACATATGTAAAATATTTAATAATTTACCTATCTTCTGAAAATGTTTAATAATTTATCTATACAAATATAAGATAGACATACAGCTTTAATGAGGGGAAATAAATACAACATTCTTGTTAAAAAAATTAAGTATATATGATTGAAATTATAAGTAAATTAAGCCAGTTTTTTATTTCTACCAGTATTTAGGTGACTTATTTGGAACGCATACTCATATAGATAAGTTTTTGGCTGGATCTGCTGCTGGTGTTACCGCAGTTACATTAACATATCCACTTGACGTGATTAGAGCCAGGCTTGCTTTTCAAGTTGCCGGAGAACATATTTATGTAGGGATTGTACATGCGGGTATCACAATTTTTAAAAAAGTGAGTTCATATTTCATTAAATGTTATTAAAAGACTTTAAGTTTTGAGATTGAAAGATAATATTACTGTCATAATATATATTAACACATTTGCATAAAAAGATGTGACTAATCTACATTTGAAATTACTTATTCTGATCTCATGTAATTAAGCTTTTGTTGAAATGCACAAAAACATATAAGGAACAGCTGCATTATAAATATATATGTAATTTATATGAATAGGAAGTAGCAGCAAGAAAGTTAGCATATCAATTAAAATATAGAGTGCAAAGTTTAGAGCTTTTTGAATTGTGAATTGGTTCATATATTATTACCACATATTCATTTGAAAAGAACATTTTTTAAATAATAACTCCAAAAACAAAAGAAAGTAAATTTACATAAAATACTATTTTTTTAATGATTGATTTCTTATTAATAACAATATTATATCATTGAATCTTCCAGGAAGGTGGTATTCGAGCATTGTACAGAGGGTTTTGGCCAACTATTATTGGCATGATTCCATATGCAGGATTTTCATTTTATTCATTTGAAAAACTTAAATATTTATGCATGAAACATGCACCAAATTATTTTTGTGAAAAATATGACAGAAATACTGGTATGACTAATTTAAAATTTGTATAGATTTATTGAAATAGAAATTTTACTTTCAATAATAATATATAAATTAATATTTTTCGGTAAGAGTTATGTAAAAATAGAAGAGATATTTGGTCTTTAGTTAAATTTAACAATTTTCTAAAAATACTTTTGGAAAATATTTTAATTAATATAAGCATACAAATACTTAATACTCTGGGGACCGGCCGCTCTGACAAGCATATAGCCTGAATTCTCGGGTGTCTTTGGAGCGACTGAAAAAGATTCAAAGCGACCAATATTATATCTGATATATTGATAACGGTTTCGTATTATTCAAGCATTTGATGTAAAAACAATTTCATAACATTTCGTTTATAGCATCCATTGCTTTTTTTTTATTTAACAGCAGTTAAAGTTTTTATAGGATACTGCATGAACTATGAAAGACGCGAATTCGCGTCTTCGATCCCCAGTGTTAAGAATTCTTTATACATTTTTCGACAAATAAGATGATCTATCATACAAAATCGTAACTAAATTTTATAAAATGCATAATTCCGACTTGTGTAATTGTCTTTAATACTTGGTACAAATTATATGTTAATGTAACTATAGGTGGTCTAGTTTTAACGATACCAGCAAGATTATTGTGTGGAGGTATTGCTGGTGCTGTTGCTCAAAGTTTTTCTTATCCATTAGATGTTACTAGAAGACGGATGCAACTAGGTATGATGGATCATAATACTCACAAATGCAAGTAAGAGTCTACCACTGTTATAATGTGAATATAAAAGAGGATATTTAATTCTTTAATGGTTTATTACACAATATTTAATTATAATTCACTTTTAGTTCTAGCATGTCACAGACTATAAAAACGATATATGAAGAAAATGGTATTGCTAGAGGTCTGTATCGTGGAATGAGTATTAATTATCTACGAGCTATTCCTATGGTATCAGTTAGTTTTACAACATACGAGATCATGAAACAAATACTACATTTAGACACTGGACTAAAATTCTAATTTATTTAATCAGAACACGTATTTGTGATGTCTCAGTTCTTATATTTCTATTAGTGGTAAAACGCAATCAATATTAATATTTTTCTACAATTACTGGGACAAAAATATTGTTTGATTTTTACTTTGTAACATAGAGGTGATTCTTTCAATCTAATTTATTATCTGTATGTGATAAATTTATGCAAGTATGATATGCCACGAATATGTGAAATATATGGAAAATATTTGCGAAGTATACATACATAGAATAAATATTTAGGGTGGACCAACTAACGTGACCACCTGAAATATTTCACTTGTTTTTAGTTAAAACATAAAAAATGTTCCAGCTACAAGTTAGATGGTTTCGAAGGGGACATAATTTGATATTATTAGCTTTTCGTAAGTGACCGCGTAGAAGACATATGAAGGTCACTTTTTTTTTTTAACGAAATCGTATATTTTTCTATTACATTAGCCAACTTAGCTAAACATTCTGTACAAAAAATTATTAATCTATAAAGCATTAATAAAGTATTAACCTATTTATACCGAAAAAATATTAGCTTAACAGATATTCTAACTGCAAGCTTGATTCAAATTAGCAATCGCAATAAGATCAGATCACGCCAGGTCAGGTCACTAATCAAGAGCATCTTATTTTATTTCACTGAACTGCCTGTCTATTGTAAATGCTCGTACTGAATTACGTGCTAGCGATTTTGACAGGCGCCTGATATGACATGATTGGATCGTACCGTGATCGCTAGTCTAAATCGTCCTTTAATTTTATCAAATTTAGATATAGAGGTTAAGGAAAAACACGACATTCTTAAGCTTATGTTACCTTCATCTTTCGTACGTTAAATTTGACAAATTAAAGTTATAATATTTCTTAAACCAATGGTTTTTCAGTACACATAAATCGGTTAATACTTTTTTGTAGAGAATGCCCATATGAATCAGCTAATGTTATAAAAAATATATCATTTCATTTAAAAAATATCAGTGACCTTCATATGTTCTTTATGTGTTCGCCTACGAAAAAGCTAATGTCAGATTATGTCTTCTCGAAACCATTCAACTTGTACTTGAAACATTATCAAAAACAAGCAAGATTTCCAGATGATCACGTTAGGTGATTCGCCCTGTAGAAACACGCACACGCATATATATAAGCAGTGGTTGCTTACGTACAATTGATATTATTCTTTGATATCACAGTGATAACTACTGCTGATACAAAACTGATACTAATTACCCTAATGCCGTGGTGATAATATCAAAGTGTCACCGTTTTCTGATACTATGACGATGAGCAGTGGTTATAACAAGGATACATTATATGTGAAAAACTATTTTTTTGTTTATATGTAATTATTATTTTCATATTCGTTTTGCAAATGACTGTTTTGATTACATGAAAAAAAGATTGCATTATATTTCATATAATTAGTAATATCTTATATATACAATATTAATAAAAATTTTAATAACACTTTTTGTACAATGTTACCATGTTTAAAAATTGTAGACCAAAGAACGTTATATAATAGTATATTTTTATTCATAGTAAATAGTAAATTTACCATAAACCATAATAAATGGTTATTAATGTAAAGGATACATGTAATGATAATTAAAGAACAAAATGATAATTGTAATTTCGAATTTATAAATAAATTATCTTTTTTGAAACTACAGCCTTCAATTTATACCTCTTAATTAATTCCTTCTTAATTATGAGTGAGGACAGAATAAATTATTTTAAAAATTATAAGAATTGTAATTTAAATTAATTAGTAATGTACAAAAAAAACATAAGATGTTTCCAAATTTTGATGCTAAAACAATACAATATATTCAAGAAATTAAGAAGATAAGAAAGTTCGTGTAAAATTTTAAATATTTCTTTGTTTGATAAATTAATTTTACATGAATAATAATTGATAACAATGACTATCATTGTTGACTAATTTATCAATTAATAATTCTACAGTGATGTGTTATTATACAATTTTATCCAATCAATTTTTATGTCATAACTTTTTAACATGCTTCATCAAAAATTATCTTAAAACAAGAAAAAATGTTTTTTGTTACACTGTTCAAATTAAGTAGATATGTATAAAGTGTAATTAAAATATCTGGAAATCACTACAAATATTGTTTTCTTTCGATTGAATATCTTGATAAAACTTTCTTCAAAACAGGGCATGTAGTGTATTAAGAAAACAATTATGAATATAGATTTATGTATGAATCCTTTTTATTTATTTAATTTCCTGAATACACTGTACGAATTATATGCTAATTAATTTCAGAACGCTCTGTATAGCAATTTGTCATACTTTAAACTTAATGTCCCATTATCAGTAATACATTTGAATATTTTTAGTTAGTAAACTATGCACTTTAATAAATAATTTTGCTTATTGCTGGTTCAATTTGAAATATTTATTTTTCAATTGAGTGTCTTGTAATAAATGGTTTTTTGTACATGTACTTAAGATATCACTAGGTTTATGTAATTTATAAATATGACTTTAATCATAAAAATTTACCTATTTCTATAGAAATTTACTTTTAAAGTTTTTATATGTTAAAATACATGCGAATAATTATTATTTATGTATTAGTCTTATGACCAGTAATTAGTTTTGCTCATATCATGTCTTGCACTACAGTAGTTCAATGTGTAAAAATGATATAAGACTCTCTAAATATGATAACATTTCTTTATTTATCTAGCTTCTGTTTATAATGAGACGACATAATATCAGTTCAAGGCATACTGTTTACTTTGCTTCAGCAAGCCAGTTTAAAATTTGTAACTTAATTTGTTCAAAATACACAAAGTCTAAAACCAGGGACGCATGCCGAAAGATAAGAACCAAGTGCACACACATAACTCGCAATTGCTTGAAGTATTTTCTATGATTGATATAAAATGTTCCAAAAAATATTGTAAAAGATATTACTTCAAATTGATATATACAATGTAGTCTGTATGTGATATATAATAATTATATACAGCTATAAACTGATTATTTTACCCTGAATTTATATACATAACAGATAAGTTTGAAGCGTTTTGTTTTAATTTGAATTTCTGCGTGTGCATCGGTGATCAATCAGCTTTTGATAAAAGCATACTCATTTTTAGCTTAGCTCTATGATCACTTTGTAAAAATCTGCATGTAAGTACATAAAATATTGACATTCAAAATTAAAGTGAAACAGAAATAACCGGATTTATGACTTTTACACTTAAAAATAAGTGTTTTTATCACATTATCTAAAGTAAAATTTGACAAATAAAGAAATAATAATGTTGTGAAGTATTGAATCTTTAAGAATTAACAACATATAAGAGTTTATTTGATATTGAAATTTATGTCTTATATGAAATACTTTAAAAAGAAAATAAATAGAGCAAATACAAAATTAACTATACAAGCTCCAAGAACTATTATTGATTTTACTAAAAGACGTACTTTTAATTAACTCAATCTGCTTCATCTGCTGTTATATAATACCATAATTTTTTTTTCTATATATAGAAAATTTTACCTTTATTTCTTTTATAACCCAGAAAATATGTGTAATATATAATATATAAAACAAAAATGAAAAAATGCTTAGCCCTGCATTAATGCAGAAAAAGTTACTGTATCCACAATGTTATGGTTTCTGTGCTATTTTCTTTTACATTTACAGTCTTAGTAAATTGCTATAGTGTGCACCTATACATTTTTCGTTTTTTTTGTCTCTTTATTGTTACTACTGTATCGTTTCATTATGCATATGTTCAAATTACATGTTTAATTCTATGAATTATGTATTCTGTGAATACATTCAATGCTCATGTATACAATGCTTGTGTATTGACGAGTATGAATGATTTGACAACACATTAAATTCATTAAACTTGCATTACACATGTTTATTTACCAGAAGCATTATTTTATATCTATTAATTAGTAAAAAAGTTGTCGGTAGGTTCATAAGCAATTAACTTTCAATTTAATGATTGTGAATGCATGAATTCATTCAGTATAAAGTGTGTGTTTCACTTAGGAAGTCTTGACAGGATTGATGCAAAAGTTTTCTTAATCCTTAAATTATAAAACATGAGATAACCGACGACATTTGTATTTAATATTAATATTTAAAAATTATATTTAGGCAAGCAGGTTTGAAAAATAAAAACAGCAATGAGCGTAACTAAAATAAAATAAATGCTATGGAATAAACATGACTGATGGACTTGCACTAAATTATTTTGTAAGATAATTATAAAAATAAGACTTATACAAATTATATTTTGATTTACTTAATAAAACAATGTCAATACTATAAGCAAAATTATTGACTGCGACGATTGTGATTAATTAATACGTATAATGCTATGTTACAATCATTAATAAAATTCACTAGAGAATTTATTCAATTGTTTATATGGCACGATTTGTATATGCCAAATTTACTGTTGCATCAACCCTTTGTATATTTCCTTCAAGTGGAACATTTCATGCTCCATTCACACTAGCAATTATGTGACACTCTCTTAAATATAAACTATTATTATTTTGGTACACTTTTTGAAACCTTAAACAACATTATTTCTATTCAGTACACGCAACAAATAATTTTGCTCGTATAAACAGTTTTTCAATAAATTAATATTTCTTCAAGGTTTCAAACAATACCATGCACAGTTTTTTATTCGCACTACTTATTATGTTCATTTCTTCTGTTTCGTTTCTTGATAATAAAAATACAAGCAATACAATGAAAGTTGTAGAACTCAATGTGATACGTGAATTTTAATTGGTACGTGTGTACATTATTGTTTGTTTTTTTTTTCTATTTGTATACATTTAATGTTGTGTCTACATGAATGGTGTGGGACACGCGCAAAATACTCGGTTGTGTGCCATCTCTCAACAAGACACCACAAAGAGTCATGATATAATACTTGAGACTATAATGTAATGTGTAAGGATAGCTGCAACCTCACACTTTATTGATGTTCTATCATAAATTATGTTCAGTGGCATTGCTATGAAGCCTGAATCATTTCTGTACCCCTACCTTAATAGATAACTCAGGGGTTTTGATTGTTTACAAGAAATAATCTGGTGTCCGCCTAGTAACATGCGGCTCACCGCGCCTTGGAGCTGGATCAAATTGAAGGCTGTAGAGATAAAATACAAAATATTGTACGAAAATGAATAAAAAATAATTCATATCAATATTTTTGCTCACCAATTATTTCATTTAATATAAAATCATTATACTTACAATGAATATTTTAAAGCGTCATCTAATTCCATAATTGCAGCTTGATTTCCACAACGATAGCAGTAATTGGGAGCTGAGAATATTGTTACAACATTACGATCATGACACCTGTAGTGAAAAATATATATATATGTATGGGATACAAAATTTTATAATAATAATACCATAATATTAATACACAAATACAGTACAAATTAAATCATAAGTAAACATTTCCAATAAATATACCAATTATAACCCTCCATAACTAATTGATGTGCTCGTGATACTAATGTCAGGCCATTAGAATGATTAAAAGTTTCTGAAATATCTTGTCCGAAAGTATACCCTGCTCCTCGAGGAGAAATACCCCATCCTCCTCTGTCATCTGGATCTGACCACAAAAGATCACACATGGGTCCCTAAAGTAATATGAATAATATTTTACATATCTTCCATTCTTCCTTTACAAATTTAGAAAGTCACCTATAAATACTGACTTCGTGTGGTACTTCTTGAAGACGGTCTAGAGCACGTATATGATCTAAAGTATCGATCGAAGGTGATAAACCACCATGTAAACAAAATATTTGACCATCTACCAGAGCAGTTAATGGTAAATAATCAAATAGATCCGTGAAGAACTTCCATACATTGGCATTGCCATATTTACGTAAACATTCGTCATAAAACCCATATACCTGTGTGATTTGCCTTGATTCATGATTACCTCTTAAAATAGTTATTCTTTCTCTATATCTGACCTATGAAAATAAAATTTTATATACATTATAAAGGAAAAATAGTATATATAAAGGAAAACAGGCAGTTCTATATCTGTATATTCAATTTACATATGTATCTGTTTAAAAGAATTTTACCTTGAGCGCAACAAGTAAGGTAACAGTTTCAACAGAATAATAACCACGGTCTACATAGTCACCCATAAAAAGGTAATTTGTATCTGGAGACTTGCCTCCTATTCTGAACAATTCCATTAAATCATGGAATTGTCCATGTACATCTCCACATACCGTTACAGGACATTTTACTTCTTGTACGTTAGATTCTTTAGCTAAAATTTCTTTTGCCTACAAACATATATTAATTCCCTGATATTATTTATTATCTAAAAATGTTAAAGCAATATAAAGATATATAAATACATAATAGGTTAATTTAGAAAATAAAAGAAATGATTTATAATTATCTATCCAGCCACATTTACAATATTATAATAACAATAATATTAACTCATTAATGGTCAAAGTTGCGTTAATGCAACATTTCATTCAACTTTTCTTTTTTAATTTACATTACTAAATTTTACTGAATCCATGTTGCAATTATGAAAATGAACTTCAAGAATCTGTTCAATATCTGTTTCATTACTATTTCTTGTTTCATATAGATCCTATAATTTTATGAAATTAAAAAAATTGGAATATTTTATGATATATTATTTTATTAAAATTATTGTTTTTGTATTTCCAATTCATACAATGGGATTCTGTGATATACCTATTATTTCAATGGATTTTTTAAAATTTATAAACAATAACTTACTTAATTTGGGTTTTGCGATAATGTTGCATTTACATAACATTTACATATTATTTCACTGCATGATTCTCAATGAGTTAATACAACAGATTTATAACTAGACTGGAAATATTTATACAAGTTCATAATTTTATGAATGGAATTGACATATTGACACCAAGGCATTTAAAAACTCATAGATGTATCATTCGGGTTCCTTTGCTAGAACTCAGATGATGCACATGTAAGTCATTTGCTTCGAATGTGTTAAAGAAATGGAATCCAAATATACAAAAATCTGTTTTACATTTCAAATATTACAATGAGTCCTCTATTTTGAATACTTTTATATAAAGTTAGACACACACACACACACGCGCGCACTCGAACACGCACGCACGCACGCACGCACGCACGTACGTACGTACACACACACACACACACACACACACACACACACACACACACACACACACACACACACACACACACACACACACACACACACACACACACACACGCGCGCGCGCGCGCGGTCAGACAGACAGACGGACGGACGGACGGACATACATACATACATACATACAAATAAAACAAAGACTTTTCAAAATATTGCAAATTTTCAGTAAGAAATTAATTTTTACATTACTGTTAAGTTCCATTAACATATACAACAAATTAGTAATACAAGAATAGCAATACAATGAATTAATAAACTATAAATATTTAATGCTAATAGCCAACAAAGCGAAACCTAAATAGGGATTTATTTTTCCTACTAATTATACTTTACTATTGACTACTTCAGATATTTTTTATATTTTTACATATTACATGCATTCTGCATACTATTGCATTTTAAGATTTACCATAAATGCATAAAATTTCACAGTCTAGTAATAACATTAATATAATTTACATAAAAGATAGTAAAAATATATTTAGGAACAATAGTGATAATATAATAGATTAGATAATACAGCTGATTAAGAAATGATAGTATAAGTATACAACTTATACTTTTTATTTTCTTCCATATAGAAAAGCATTTATAGCAAATTACTTATTTATTATAACATATGAAGCAAATTTATAATCTATAAATATTCTATATTAATATTAATTTGCAAATACACAGATAAATATGACATTTTCTTGTCTATAATAGTACATATTGTCGTATTTCAAGCAGTTATTATTAAAAGTTTCCAAGCATAATGATTAAACATCTTTTAAGCATTATGCATGAGCAAGTATTACATATACAAACATCTCGAAGACGAATACAATCAAATAAGATAATTTCGACATATCACAGGTGTTTCGAGCGTTGAAGCATGAAAATTAAAGTGCTCTTTACATGCTGCAAGAGATCTCATTCGGGAAGTAAAAATAGAATCGTGGGTTGATTCGGCAAGCTTGCTTGGTTTGAACAAGTTGCAGTGTAAATCCAAATAGCAATGAACACGGTGGTTTTTGGAGCGTCTGATCGTAATTTTAAATAATATCTGTCAAGACTGAATTTGTCGAAATTGCGAAATACACTATCGATAATATTATTTCTGTATATAAAACATATTCAAATGTATTGCAATGAAATTTGTAATGACACGTCAAATTATGCTCTCGGTGGTGATCAGTAGAATACGAATGAACGAGCGTAAAACAGCGTAACAAAATTAATTGTAAGCCAAACAAGAGATATCTCAATAAAAAAGATACACTGAAAGAATCGACGTGGTGATAATTTTTTATGGATGAGAGAAAAGTGTATGTGTACCTTCTCGCACAGAGATTTTACTTGGCTTTCTGTTAGTTGTTGGCAGTTATTTAATTGTTCTATCCACTGATCGAGTTCCTTCAACGACGCCTTTTCCTCCATCGTACAAATCTACGTATGAAGTCTACGGATAGCCCGCACTCTTAGCACATGTAATAAAAGTAAAGCGAGTCCGTCCCGTAAACTAAATCATTCGGTTTTACTGGAAAAGCTTCTTAACACAAATATCCCGATCCAGCACACACTCACAAAATGGCCGATTGCGAGTACGGACGGTGACGTCACACTAAATTCATGCGTGCTTCACTAGCTATAACCTAGATTATCATGCCGGCCAATCGCGTTCTGCGTTTATCTCGCTTTTACCAATCAGAAATCGAGTATACTTTTGTCGTATATATGCTATTGTACACTGTGCAACTGTGACTGCATCGTTTTAACAACTATGATTACATTTCTATTGGAAATATCGGAGCATTTCAGTAACGTAGAAATGCGGGATAAAATCTGGCGAAGATAAAGAAATATTTTAATACAAGATATATGATGGTTTCAGAGCTTGACCGAAGATTTCATTTCACACCGTACATCCAATCACTTTGTAAATATTACGTTTGTTTTGTTACCATGTCGACATGAGAACTCACCAAATTCGATCAACGTGATATTTACGAAAATGTCAAATTTATTTAAATGCAAGATACAAAATGATAGTTCTTAAAATACATAGATCGTATAATTTTGAATAGGTCAAAATATGTATGTATGTATGTATGTATCAGCAATAATGGCGATTGATTTGTAATTAATTTTACAAATTTTGCTTCGATTTTTGTACTTTGATTATTACACAATGAAGTCTGAACGATTTTCTTTGAGAGAGGATATTTCAGCTGAACTAATTCAGAGAATTCAAGAATTTCGAAGAATTTCAAAGAATTCAAAAGGATTTCATTCAAAATTCAGAGTAAGGTAAATATTTGATTAAATTAAATACAGCAACTATTAAGAAGTAAATAATTTAAAAGATTATATTTAATAGCATATACTTGCGATTAGAGTGGAAGTCTATTTATTTAATGTTTATAGAAATTTGATTTGATTTGATGTGATATTTTGATTGTACATATGTTTCTCTTTTTTGATATACATAACTGCTTCTTTGTACACTTGTACTGAATTTATTTTATTGTACCTATACATTGTCATGACTAATTTGAAATAAAGGTGTAACATATATAGCACCCCACCAATAAATATTGTCTAAATTTACAATATTTTGTATTTTGGTATGTTGTACAAGTCTTTACATATATTTGAATGTTTATTTTGATTTCGTCGATAAAATGATTCTTTTTGAGCTTTTTTGAGCACACCAAATTTATAACCCATTCTTATATGGTATGATAGTTTTCAAGTAGTTTTCGAATAGAATTCAGAAATACAAATTTTAAGGCGAAGAAATCTGTTTTAAAAATTATGCATGTATAAAATTTGTGCATAGCGTACGATTTACTTGGACGCCATTTTAAGAATGTTTAATTATGTATAATTGAAGAATGATTTGAATCGATGGTTGTATACAGATGCGCGTGGTAATTCTTTTAATAAATCAAGAAAGTAACTCACATTTACTTCGCTCAGAAAATTATACAGTATTTTTTGAAAAAGCAATCTTATTAGTTGTATAAAAGCATAATGTTTTCAAATTGCCGCTGCTAGTGACACCATGAGATCAACGTTTTTAGTGAACGGTCGGCAAAGTCGTTATCGTTATATTATTGATCTACAGTGGAACTAAACAGGGCAGCCTCCAACTCTTTATAGGTTTTTGTATATACCCGCGTGAAACCGCTTCTTGGACTTGACCGCGTGGTGCAACATCTGTATTGGAATTGTGGTGTTACGGTCAGCGCTTGTTCAAATGTTGGTTACAAAACAGGCAATTTCTTTGGATAGGTGTACGACGACTTTCATGAAACACAAGTTTTTTCTAACAGCAATGGTTTTCTTTACTGCAAATATTTAAACAATTAACGGTAGGGCCACGATATGTTGCAAGCATGTGACGGCATAAGAAGAAGAATGTCGATCCTCGGTAATATCGATGAAATATTCGTGGTCAAGGAGTTGCTTCTGAAATTTCGGACGATGTGGATGTGTTCTGATGTAATGACTGTGGTCCAATCTACAGTCATATATTAGGTTGGCATCGTTAGGTGGTAATGACAAAATCCGCAATCACTTAGTTGCCAACCCAATAAATATGTTTCCATTCTTATATATTATACCGAAAGCATAGAAGATACCCTCCAAAAACTGAGTCGCGAAAAGTCAACATGGAAGACATCGAAGTCCTTGTTCTTGCGGGACATGCTATAAATGTCTCAGACAGAGACTGACACATTTCACTCATCTCTGTCTGTCATGCAAGAACAAGAACTTTGATATCATACATGTTGATTTTTCACGAGTTAACTTTCGGACGATTCTACGTAGCAGGTATCGAGACTTTATAAGACCGTCGATTGGACCACGATCGTATACACACGTCTGGGAACTCCTATGAAAGGGGTAAGTAAGGCTCTTAGCGACCGATGAATATTGTTCAATTTAACCGCAGTAAGGCGCTTTGATTGATTGCTTAGAATTTTTTGTGTAACGTTATCGCGGAAAAATAACCCAGACCCGGTCGTATCTGCCCCTTTCTCTCTCCCCCTCCCCTTAATGCGGCCGTGGACTCGACTCACGGTGGACCGAGTAGCACGGGAGGTGAAAGGAGGAAACAAGATCACGATAATGATTTTAGAGACAAACTTTTGCCTTATACGATTATTATGATTACCTTACTAATTACTTTGTATTTAACTAATGTCAAATAAATGTTATGTAACATAAATATTTGTTTTATTATTAAAAACCTTTCTAAAGTCTAAAGTTATACTATAATTTTGCTTTTTTAGTAAAAGGATTTAATAACATAAAAATGTTTCAATCATAAATAATATTCTGAATATGATATTATTTACGTATATTAAATTTAACAGAAGAACGAAAACAACAAACACTGCACGTAAATCTAATATGACTATAATAAGTAAATAGACAATATTGATGATCTTTTTTATTATCCTATTTATTGTAATACTATTATATTATTTATTGCAGATAGAAGAAAATGGAAGAAGGGAAGAAACATAAGTAGGTAAAACCGTCAGTGAACATGAAAAAATGTCTTATGATATTGATCTATTTCTTACACAAGAAGCTTTTTATAGCTTGCTTTGCAGCAGCACACTTCGCTTGTTTCTTATTAGCACCGAACCCATAAAAATGTCTTATTTTCCCAGCAATGGTTACTTTTAAAGGAACCATGACAATATTCGTATTATCAATAATAGTTGCTTTCCTGGGGAAAATATATAATTGTTAAGTAATTTTAACGAAGATGAAATGTTAATTGTTACTAATAATACTCACAGGAATTGTGGGCGTGCGCCGTGAGTTTCATATAAAACACGAATTGGTTGTTTTGGAATATTTTTGCTGAATTCGTCTAAATAAAAGTTATATGTTACCACAACTAATAATGTTTATTAACAATTTTAATGTTATTATAAAACTGTTATGTTATTTTCATAAATACGTACCGATTTCTTTATGCATAATGGAATATACAATGTTCCATACTACTGTAAGATTTTTATTACTATCCATATATATTGCACCTATTACAGATTCAAATATATCTCCTAGAACTTTAGGAACGTCTACATGTTCAGCCATATTACATTCGTCTTCTTCTAATAAAATCCATAGAAGCTGTAAATATAGAATGTATTATATACAAATACAGAAATACATTTACATATATATATTTAAATAATTCAAAATGTATTTAACGTTTCCTTTATTAATGTAAAATACCTCGTCATTCACAGCATAATTTCTTTCTTCTTGAAATTTCACAAATCGTTCAATAATATTATTTAATTTTGGAGCATAAGATAGTAAAGCGATATGTAAACCATGTCTTACAGTCAAGCATGCAAAAGTAATATTATTAACAAGAGCAGATCTTAGATCTGTTAATGCACCAGGGTTTAAATTCCCACAACTTTCATAGATATAGTTTGTAATTAGGAAATCTGAAATTATACGTTAAGTCAAGCATATTCATTTAATATTTTATTGATCAATAAACGTTCAAAAGAAGGTTTTCATAAACATTCATAAACATTCTGTTACCAAGTATTGCGTCACCAAGAAATTCTAATCTCTGATAACATTCAGTCATATTATTCGGTGTATATGAAGGATGTGTAAAGGCCTAAAACATTTAACTGTTTTACTTGAAAGTTATATTTTTTAGTTAAACTAAGTTGCCAAACTAGATCTTAGTATTAAAAAACTCGATATAACAATCCATCAAAAATAAAACACTCAGTTGTTGTAAAATGTTAATTACCTGCAGTAAATACCCTCTATTATTAAATCTGTATCCAAGCTTTGTTTCTATATTGGAAGCCCAAGGCATTAAATGATTTATGTTCCCTTCAGAAATTATAGGATTCTGAGGGGTACCAAACAATAATTCATTAGCATCAATTTTATATGGTAAAATTTGAAACCATTGTAATAATATTAAAGTATCTTTAATACCCATACTCTAGAAAAATGAAAATATTCATATTAGAAAAAAATTATTACAATATTATAAAACTTTGTTTTGTACTTACTCTAAGATATACACCAATCAATGCTTCTACACAATCTGCTACTGTTTTATCAGAAACTGTTTGTATTCCAAGATAATGTTCCATACCAGTTTGTGCTTCTGCTGTCTCCCAATCTAATATTTTTGTTTGTATTGCATTTTTCGTGGCTTCACTTATATGTCCACTTAATTGCTCATCTCGAGGTATTTCAATTTCATATAAAACATTTGGTGACACCTTACGCAGAGTTTGTTTTTTCAATAAATTTAATCAATTTACTTCATTAAATTTTACAACTTATTAGTTTACATCATCTATATTACTACATAATTTACTGTGTGTATGATTTAGTTTTGGAATATTCAAATAATACAAACCTTTGCATGTAATAACACATCTTGAACTTGCCTATACACTGTATAAGCTGGTGCAATAAAATTACTCAAAGGTATAAAACTGTCAACTTTCATACATCCCGGAATGTTTTTCTTAACTCCACAATAATACAGATTACGGTTGCCAATAATTTTTCCTTTCAGTGCGGTTAAATAACCTTCACTATGCTTCGGAAACTCATTGTATAAAAATAATGATGTAATAAATTTCAAATATGCATCTCCTAATGTCTCTAATCGTTCTAAATTGAACGCATCATGTCCTGTTTTAGTTAATGCCTATAAAAATTTGTTTTCATAAACAGACTAGATTAACTGATTACAACTAAATCAAAAACAATTAAGAATATACTTACATACACGATCTGACCAGGACCGGGGCCATACGGACATTTTAATGACAAGATTTGCAAAACCGGTACTGGTACTGATGGTTTGTTCAAAAAATTAATTTTGTCATTTTTCTGTGAAATAATACATTTCATGAGTATTATAAATAAATGTTAGATAACAATGTTATACATAGAGAAATGTTGCTCAAATTTTTAGAAATATAAAGTGAAACGTATGTATAGTATGTATATAAAAGATATAGAATATTACAATTGAACTATTATTTTGATCCTGTGTTTCGTTCATAAACTGACAATAGTGTTCTATTTCAATTAGCTGAATTTCTTCGATATTCTTGTCCAAATCTGGTTGTTCTTCATGTTTTGACCATGGATAGTGATATAATTCTGTGAAAATATTTCTAGTGAAATAATTTCATATTATATGAAAATAGACATTTTATTAATGTATAAGAATATATAGTCTACGTATAGACAAACTATCTTTAAAGTAAAAATAAATTAACAATATATATACACAAGGTATCCCACCTAGCTCTGTAACCCTTAATTACTCTTTTTTACTCGTATTGGCCACGATACGAAAAAATTTTTCAGACCTAATTTCTCCCTTGACATATGATAACTGTTAGTGCAATACAACATAAAGAGGAAGAGAACCAAAAGTGTCGAATGTATAATCTAGATGAAGAGGATCCTTGTTGCATTTCATGCTCTGTGAGGGAATTTATGAAAGAATAAGAGAAGAGATGGAGAATTAGAGAAAAGATGAAAAATTTACTAGGAGGTAGATCAGTGAGGGAGATGTGTGTATAGTAGAGTTTCGAGCAACTAGTAGGGAAACTGAATAGCGATCTAAAACCAAAGGAATGTTGTTACCATAGATTAGCTAGCTACGTTTTAAGGATATAGACTACTCTAGGTTCTAGCTTTTAATTTAAAGAAATTTGTAAGCTTAATGTTTTATGACAAGCAATGATTGTATCTAAAAACTATATTAGGTATAGGAGATATAATATATATGGATAAATAAATAGATAAATAAATAAATAAGTAAATATATATATATATATATATGTACACGAACCATTTGCTTCTGTTTCATTTGAAATTGGTTCTGGATGTAAATTATCAATATTTTCTGTAGTAGAAATTTCTGATAAAGGCTCAAATGAGTCTTCTCTTTCTTGGTTAGTTATTACTAATGAAGGCCATTTCATATTATTTGATAATGTTCCTAAATCACTTTCTTTAGCAATAATGTATCTTAGATCTTCTGCAATTAAGAGCTGTGAGACTCTGTGCAATATAGATGGTAAAGTTGTTGCTTTGAGCCAATATAAGGCTGGAAAATTAATTCTAATGCATAATTCTGGAACTAAATGCTCTTTCTTTGATTCAGCACTCTTATCTCTGTATAGAGAAATACGATTTAATTATGAATTTAGTTTCATTTGTATACAATATGTATATAAAGAATTATGTATTACCTAGGCATTATATAATCTATTGCCCTTGATATTGATTTTACTTCTAACATTGGCTGCTTTAAATTGTTTATTACCAATCTGTGTTTTTCTTTATAATAATGAATATACGTCGAAAAGTGATCAGTTGGAAAACATGAACTGGGCATGATATCATCACATACTTGGGTAACAATATATGTGTCTGCAGCTCTATAGTTAGGTTTAACCAGTGCTAGTTCGTAATCAGAACTCTTAAAACGGAATGGAATTGGTGGTGATATATATTCAATAGAACTATACTGTTTCGTAACTTCCCAATTTATGTCCCAGTCTTCGTTAACTAAAAAATTATATTTTAAAATAGCACTAAAATAGAAGATATTTAAAAAGGCCTAATATTAATGGTATCTTATATAGTACGAAAGAGAATACATAAATATATCTTTATTATCTATATAGAATTATTATTTTAGTGCATAGCGCAGATTGAAAAGCTTTCGGAATGGCAATGGTAATAATAAATAAAGGAACACCTAGCGGCAATTCCGAAAATCGAAAGTTTCCAATCTGTCCCCGTTCAATCATAAATTTCATTTACCTGGCACAATTAAAAAGCAATTATCACGATTACAATTATCGAATACCATAAAGGTTTTTATAACTGGTACGATATCACTAAATATTAAAGTATGAAACCTTTTTAAATATATAACTTCTTCTTCAGTTAAAATCATTTTTGCGTGATTTACTTTCACATCAATATTTAATTCACCAACACGCATAAAAATTGGAAAAGAAGGTATCTACAATAAGAGTATAAAATGTATAAGCAAATGTATAAGCGTATAGAATGTTTGTTATTAAGATTAGAAAACAAATGGAAATTTATACCTCTGGCATTTGCTTTGTAGAAAGTATACCAAAACCTGCACTATTATGTAACAAATTATAGAATGTCAAATAGCGATTATCATGATGTGGTGCAGGATACTTAGGTGTAGCATGAAGTATGTGAAGATACACTATCTCTTGAGGAAGAGGAAATGCACCATAGAGAGCTGATGGGAACTATACCATATAAATGGTGGTTTTTAGTAACAACATTTACTACATTTTGCTCAATGAAATAATAAATTTTTGTTTTATTTTACCTGTAACTGATGATGTCGCTTTTTCTTGTATGTTCCTACTGAACTTTTTTCTGATTCAACTTCGTCAACCCAATTTGGAAATAAATAACTTAGGTCCTTCCGAAGTGTTTCTATTGTAACTGGCTTTAAATTGTCAGATAATTCTCCGATTTTATGTAATTCTATACACATATTCATAGCAACAGATCTCTTTGCACTGCTAATAGAAATCATAGGATCACCAAGAATAGTACTTCTGAATGGAGATATAGATGGTAATGTAAGAGAAACCTAAAACGTTATTTAAGGAAATTACAATCATTGCACAAGAGAAAAAAAGATTTAAAATATTTCAACCTCTAATACCTGATACAGTGGCGGATAATTTTTTGAAATTTTACGTAAAGTCCAAATAGGTGATAAACACGCAAATTTTGATTTCAATAAAGATGTACAGTATTGATTTATTACACTAATTGCCATCTGTTCTGTTATACAACATACTTGTCCATCATCACTAGTTACTTGATATGGTTCTATGTCATGTTGATATAGTTCACTTTGTATTTCATTTTCAGTTGGTACGTTACGTTCATCAGTTTTGTCTACTAGAAGCTAGTTAAAAGATAAAAAGTGAGCAAATTTATATGTATATACAGTTATGCCCCGTATAACAAGCTATTAACCATTATCCATGACCAGGATTTCATTTTGTTTACCGATAATCATTATCAACAGCAAAAAGGTTTTTTCTTTTTTTTTTTTTTAATATCGCTAATCGATGTCGGCGGCAAAATGTTTTTCCGCTTATACATTCGACTATCATTGATTGTTATTAACATTACTGATATTTAGTATTCATTGACAACGTAAAAAAATTGATTGTACAATTTATTGTATATTTTATTAAGCAGAAAATCGGTATGAAAATATATGCGACAAGGAATAAAATTTAAGAAAATGGCACCTGTTTCAAGTGTTGTTCTATCTTTTTATATTCAATATGTCGTTGTAGATACTGTGAGTCATCTTTTTGTAGCAATACTACATATTGACTATATGCATGCCGTGCTCTCCCTTTGCTTTGAATATATGTTCTTACATCCATTGGCAAATCGTACCTAATGATTAATGAACATTTCGGCACATCTATACCTTCATCTATAACATCTGTTGCAACAATGCAATTTATCAAACCATTTCTAAATCTGAAAAAAAAAAAAAAAAAAAAAAAAAAGAAAAAGAAAGAAAAAGGAAAAAGGAGAAGTTTAGAGAACTGTGTATTTCTTGAATAGTGATGTATTAATGTATCCGCTGACTTTTATATTAAAATTGAATAAATAAGCTTGTATATAATAGATTGTATTATTATTCTAAAATATCGTACCTGAGCAAAACCTCCTTATTCCGTTCTGATACGCATAGCAATTCTTTGGGATTTTTAAAAGGATTACTGGACACACCTACCACAAACTCTGGATACAAGAATTTATATTCCTCGTCATGCAAGGATATACTCTAAAATATTACACAAATTACAAAGTAATGAGAAAAAGATAAATTTATATAAATTGTAAACATAAAAATTACTCTTTACCTTTAATATCTGATATAATATTTTTGCAGTGAATCGACGTTGTACGAAAATAATACAGCAAAATACCTGATCATGATGCTTGTTATTATAAAAGTCTTTCAATACTTTGAGAAGTTTTCGAATTTGATCAGATGAATAACTGAAATTCCATAATATTGTTTCAAAATAATATTAACGAATTATACAATAAATATAAATAGAAGTAACTCACTTGTAAATTCTCTCTTTTTCTGGACTCCCTTTCATTTTATCTTCTAATAATTTTCTACAGTTAATTACGTTTGTTATAAGATATTCCAAAATATATAGTGTTTCCTAAATATTACATATTACATTACACAATATAAACGAACAAAATTCAATATATCTTTATGTTTAATATTTACATACCACATCATCTATACTTTTTTTCAAGTATTCTAATTGAATCAAATGAAGTAAAACACATTTGCTTGCGCCATAAATTCCTATATCAAAATAAAATTTGCTAAACTAGAGAAGAATACATACAAATTTAATTATATTTATTATATTATAATTAATTTTGTTAATTATTCTGCATCCTATTTTTTATGCATACAATATGTTAGGATATGTCCTAAGGTGGACAGGAGATTATTCTAATGCAAGGTTGACAAAAATATATTTTTTATTTGAGACCTTGTCTTTGAGAAAATTAAGTTTCAAAATTCATACATTAGCTTGAATGTAAATATACTTAATGAATCACAAATTAAATTTAATTATCCTGAAACAAGACCTACAAACAAAAAAGGCAAAAATCTTTATTTTCTCCCCGGCTTAGTTTTGCATATAGAATAACCTCTTGCTCTTGAGTGTACCATATATATCCTGGCACTATATATACAATACCTGTACGTAGAAAGTGGTACTGAATGTTTCTTAATATGCCACTCAGCTTTTTACTAGTAGTTTTTGGTCTAAATTCTGCACTTGACTCAGTATACTTCAGATTATCTTTTAACGCTATGCAATTTAGCATTAATTCTACTTCCTTAATAATATTATTTATGCACTCCCCAACATCGTCTATAATATGTTGGTCAAATTGAATAATTTCTTCAATTGGTGATGCATAATAACTTTTATCAGCTACAGTCGCAGTAGCTATTCTTGCGTTAAATGTAACTTCCAAAGACTACAGTAAAATTTATATATTATATTAATTAAAATAAAATTTTTCTTTAATGTGATTATATGAAATTTACCTGCATAACTGATTGTACTTTTTTCAGCCTCACATTAGAATTTAATAATGATGCTGAAAGTCCTAATACTCTTGGTTGTTCCTCTTTAGGACAATTTTCAAAGAGTTGCATAATTTGTCGCATAGGATGATCATTTACTGCTCTGTGACATTCATCGAAAATAATCAGGTTTATTCTATTCAAAAATATATATCCATGACAAAGTGCATTTACTAAGATTTGCGATGTCATTACTAAAACCTATAATACAGCATTCTTTAAGATTTTAATTCATATTATAATTCATATTATAATTCATATATTCGTATAATGTTATAAAAACAATATTTGCAACAATATTTCTAAGTTATAATTGACTTTCATTACCTCGTGTTGGTTTAGATGTTCATTCCATTCTTCATCATGCCAAAAATCAACTCCTTCCTCGCTACTGAGTGTTCCACAAGACAAACCAGTTAATCTTTTAATATAATCACTTTGTTGTATGACCAAGGGTACTGTATTCACTATAAATATGGTATGTTTACCGCCTTCAGCATAAGGCCTATATATAAAATTCATAGCACAATGTTTAAATATTGATAAGGTGAAAATATGATTATATACTATATGACAATAACTGACAAAAATGTGTAATTTATGACTCATACCGTCGTATATCCGCACTTAATTCTTTAATAAGCATAACAGCAATAAATGTTTTTCCGGCTCCCGTTGGTAAATAAATAATAACATTTTCTTTACATGCAGTTTCAAATAGATCAATCTGATAAGGTCTTGGTATAAACTCCTTTATATCTGTCTCCATAACTTAGATAATAAGAAGAGTCTTAAAAAATAATATATTTATAAAGAAAATCAAAATACTTAAAAATTATAATCGTACATTTAAAATGAGTACAACTTACCTTGAAAATAACAAGTTAGTTGAAAATAACAAAGTAAGTTGAAACAACTTACTTTGAAAATAATAATTTCAAAGACGATAAGTAATATATTCCACTTTTGCGACTTTTAGTTCATGAAAGGTCGAGGAATAGTTTTTCATATGAAACTGAGGGAACTCCCTGATATTGTTAACAAATCGTCCGGTTATCGTCCCGTAATTGAACTACGATCATATATTTACACAGTTCTGGCGATGATCATATAAACAGGCCTGAATACTCATATACTGAAAACACGGCCGATTATAGTACTAGCCTGCTAAATACAAGAATGGCAACAATGCGGGAGTCCGGCATTCATATATATAACAGTCTTGACTTTAGAGCCGGCTCTGTCTCCTCTAACACGAAATATGGGTTCCGATGTAGTATTGTCATGTTATTCAGCACAGCTAATACTAGAATTGGTTCTGCCGAAAACATAGAAGTAATCATTCCAAAACTAAGTCGTGAAAAATCAATATTGAAGGAAAAAAGGTTCATGTTTTGCGCATGCGTGATATGCTATGAATGTCTCACACAGAAACAGCAACATCTCTATTCGCCTGCCTGTCTCGCAAGAACGAAAATATCGTTGTCTTTCATGTTGAACTTTCAATTCAATCGTATATCGTAAGTATATAGTATTTCATGTCATACAAAAAAGATGTTAGTCAATGTCATGTCATACAAAAAATGTAAATTTACATAATAGAGTAGAGTTCAATTGAAAACATGACATCGCGCTGCACCAAGGGAACTGAAACTTGAAAAATGGTCTAACTTGAAAAGTCTAGTATTTACAACTCGATCGGAGCGCCGCTATCGGGAATTGGGATAACACACCGCGCCGCTAAAAGGAATTATCTCACCACGGGAATTCCCAGAACACCTATCTCCCTCGTTAGTAACGCTTTAAAGTGTAAAAATCTATCTGATGCGTAAAACAGAGTGGTCCATACAGTAGGCTCAGAGTATCAAATTTTAGATAAGTCTTAAACATTTATGCCTAGACTGAGAACCATTATATTTCGTCTCTATTCGTCGGGTACTGTCAGAAAATACGAAAAAACTTGTAAAAGAAGTTTAACCTTGGACGGTATTTTACGTTTTTCAAGGTCATTCAGGCCTGACTGCCCGTTTTTATCATTTTTCTCGTTACATATTACATTTACATCGTAACAAAGTAATTAAAAAGGTTTCGTCAAAATCCATGAGGGCATCATACATCGACAGATTCACCGATAAAGGAATACGGATCTGGCTATTTCCGATATTTTCAACACAGTCATAGGAATGAGTACGCGTATTGGCCGAAAGTGCCATATATACAAATAAAATAATACACAATAAACGCATAACGGTGGACGATAGAGAGCAGTAATTTCCTTGCTTCTGTGGCCTCTTGTGTCGTCAGTACTGCATAGTACGTATGTACATAGGAAGAAAGATATGAGATAGATAATGATCGATGTTGGATCTAGGAATTTGGGGGTAATTTTTAAATTCACCGTTCGAAAATTATCACATAACATAAATAAAAGCTATAGATAAAAGTTGTGTCCTGAAACAAAATTCAGTGCTTGTTTTTTCATTTTCTTCACTATGATAGAAATGGAATACAAGAGGGGGCAAGAAATAAAAAGAATGCGAATAATTAGATGTTACTGAGTACTAATCAACTTAATTGTTCTCTATATTGTATTGAATGATCGAAATATACTTTTCTTCGCTTATTTAACAAGAGTATCATAAAAAAAAAATAAGAAAATATATTGTAAATTTTTTTTTTTTTTTTTTTTTTTTAAGAACAAAAATTCAATTTACAATTTTAACTTGGACCGGCAATAAAGTTTCGAGTTCATTTTATATATTTACATTAAAAATAATAATTTTAGGAACAGTTGTACTAATTAAATTCTACAAGTTTTTCAGTCTAGAATGGAACAAATGTAACAATATGGGCAAGAAACATGATGTAATCATCAAATTAATAAATCACATTTCTTTTGCATATATTATATCTTAAATATTAATAACTATACTGAGATTCGTAGACGTCCAAAATTATTTTGTTACATAATTATTACTATTTGTAATTATTACTCAAATATATATATTTCAAATTATATGTATAGTGAATGTATGAGCGTACAATGAAAATTTAAATACAATAATTAAATAACAATATCTTAGTTTTGTACATAATTAGATTTTAGTGGAACCATTAGTGTATCATATTCATACATATATCAGAGTGTAACGATTCATAAAAATTAGCAAAATTTGAAATGTTCCATCCATAAATTCAGTAAAATAATTTTCAATAAATGTTGCAACGATTCGTTCTATAGTTATTCAAGTAAAAATTGCACGACGATCAAGGCTTTTGACGGAAATAATAATAATGTTTGTGAATGTAAGTCACTTAATAAATACATATTTACATAATCTCAATATATTTCACATGTATATATCAATAAGCATAAAATTACAGTACACGATGTTATGTTATTAAATGAAAGGGTATACGGACAGATGATAGAATTATCAATGAGGTTTAATCGAAGTACATTATTTGGTAAATAATTGAAATTAACGTTTACATTTCTGTGCAAACAATCCGTATGAAATGAAACATCATTGATACCTATTTCCCCTACCTTATCCACTTATTTTTGCCCTGTACTGTATGTCGCGCAAAAAGTTAATCGAATGAGAATGTAATTGGTTTCCTAATGTAGTAAAGATTCTGCAATAGTCATATACTTTACAATACATTGAAATATGAAATAAATACATTGAGTATTCTGTTACGAATATATTACAAGTAGAAATTGAAGTATGTGGTTTTAAAACAATTTAGTTTCAACAATGTCTTCACACAATTACTGTTCAATAATTCCTTCTATTGCTTGTGCTACTATTCTCGTATAAATATATTGAACATCTTTCAATTAAAGTTCCGTACAATTTTTAAAAATTATTGTATCAGGATATATAAAGTTTTCTCAATAATAAGAGAACAATATAGAGAAGTTCCTCAAAATATTAAATGTTACAGAACAGGTCAATGTACCCACAATTTAAGTAAGATAAGAAAAATGTTTATACTGTATAATCATATGAAGGTATAAAGAAGATACTATTCCCAAATTTCTACTTCAAAAGCTTTTGTACAAATTATGAAAACAATTATCCTTGAGCATTTATATTATTTTCTTGTTGAAAGCAATGACAAAATTCAGTCGTTTAACAATGTGATATCAACAAAATTGCTAATAAAACGTAAAAAAAGGAATGCATTTCTAGTTAAAAAGACATAATTATTTCATACTTCTCATTGATAGAATTGTACATACATAATTTTTTAAAGTAATACTAGAAGGAGATAGGCAACAGTATCAATAGGTACAGTTTCAAAGAGTTATCAAAGAGGTCTACTTTGCAGAACAATATTGTCTATCTGCAAAGTGTTGCATCTAATTGGACAAGCCATGGCAGCAACAGTTTAATTTTCCTTCTGTAATTTGGATCTTTGGCAATAGGATTATGCTCTAAATACACTGTCTGTAATTTCTTATTAACTGCTAAATTTTCTACAGTTGTCCAATCCTCAATTTCATTGTTGTTTATCTGGAAAATACATTAAGTATCAAATAGTATTTAAATATGCATATACAGCTCTTAATCATATTCTTACCCAGAACTCTTCTAAATCTTCAAGATGTTCAATGTTTTCAATCTTTTTTATTTTATTATTTGCTAGATCAAAAGTTGTTACTTTTGTACAATTTGATAATCCTCGGATGCATGTTATTCCATTTTCAGATAAATACAACTGATCAAGATTCTTTAATTCGTCTAAATTTTCTATTTCTATAATGCGATTGCTTTGAAGACTTAATAACTGAAGATTTTGTAAACAGCCCAAATTTTCTATCTTTGCTATCTTATTTTTACCAAGGAACAAACTTGTTAAATTTTCAAGTGCTTCAAGATTAATTATTTCTCTTATTTTGTTATCACCTAACTCAAGGATTGTAAGGTTCTTTAGATGTGACAGATTCTCAATGCACTGAATCTTATTTGACGACAGGTATAACTTTTGTAAATTCAATAGGTTGTCCAATCCTTCTATCTTTTTAATGCGATTAAAAGATAAATCTAAAAGTCTGAAAATATAATATTTGCTTATGTCCAAGAAATTTAGGATATTATTTTGATAAATTTACTATTTATTATATTTACTAAAAGAAAATGTATCTTTTATTTTACTTATAAGGAATGTAGTAACATACTTCAAATTTACAAGAGCATCTAAGTTTTCTATAACAACAATCTGATTATCTCTTAATTCTAACTCGACCAAAGTTGTAAGTGTATCAAGGTTCTCAATTTTCTTTATCAGATTCCACGTAAAACACAATCTATGTATCTTCCTCAATGGTTCCAAATTTTCTAATTTTGTTAGTCTCGAATGATTGAAATCTAATTCCTAGAACATTAATGAAATAATTATACATACATATATATATATATATATATATATATATATATAAGAATTATGTCATTATAAACTTTCAAGTTGTTATTGATGAAGTTAGTAGTAAGGGAATAATAAAAACGAACATCGCTATCAGGATCTATGATAAGAATCTTTTCCGCTTCTTCATTTTCATCATTTTCATTCTCTCCCTCGATTTCAGCCGAACCTTCGCTTTTATTATCCTCTAAAACACGATTATATTTCTATAAGCAACCATGATCCGTAATGTTTTTATTGACGATTACGTTGCAATAAACAATTATTATACCATTATTTGCCATTACTACAAGATATAAAGACAATTTCTTCGATTTAATTGGTAGATTTAGTTTAAAATTGCGTGAAAAAAGATTATAATTGATTATACTGTTTCATAAAGATCCAGCATTAAATGCAAATCGAACTGTTGTAGTATTTGTTGGAATTATTTGAAATTGTATAAACTTTACACTGCGGTAGGTTCTACAATGTCCATGGTTTTACACTATCCCACAAATGTGGTTGCGAACTTATATCACGTAAATGACAATTACATCGTATATATTGTGAAAGTTTTCCACGGCTTGTTCTTAGTTCTTACACTTTTTGCAATGATCAGTAATTTTAATAAAACTGTTCTAAAGCTTATTTATTATTATTCTAAGTTTATTACTACTACTATACTAAGTTTATTATTATTATTATTTTTATTATTATTATTTTATTACTATTTATTACTACTATTATTATTATACTCGTAATTTTATTAAATAAACATATTGATTAATAAAATATTCCTCTATATTTCTTGCATCTGGCCATTTTCTTTTTTGAAAATAGTTTTTGATATTAACTGTATGAATAGTAGTTTGATATTAACGAAAACTGCCATTAGGTATAGATTTCACGATATCGATTTACAACTGCTTAAATTAATCCGTATATGTATATATAATTGATTTGTTACAATCAAATGGTAGTATTAGAAAATATAATAGGTTATGCGAAAATATTTTCTTCATTATTAATCATTTTTATGTATTCGTCTTTTAATTAATTAATTAAAATAAGGTGAAGATCTTATGAAACATCGGCATCTAAGTTCTAGAAAAAATCTAGGGAAATTCCAAGTAGCAATATTTAAATTTATTGGTAATATTTTCATTTCGATACTTAACATACAATAAGATAGAAAATATAATATTTATTTAAATGCTGATACAGTTTACTGAAGAAGATGTAACATATATAAATTTATATAGAATTTAACAGTTAGTGGAAAATTTAAAAATATACTAGGGAAATTACACGGCTGTACTTTATCAATGAGTATTCTCTTTTATGTATCATTGCCGCGTCCGTGACTTTGATCAGTAGCTAGTCTAGTGAAGATGGCCGAAAACAATGGCAGTGATTATTGAGTTAACTTTGCGTTCTCCTGGCACTTGTCAACAAAGAAGTTATCTTTAATAAAAAAGCATATAACATAGGTACAAGTGAGTGCGATTTCTATTTTGTTTGCCGCTGTTGATCGAGATTTTAATCTTCTAATTTAGTACTATAGTCATTTAACGCTATAAGGAATAGCAATTGTGCTTTTCATCTTTTCTTACTGTCACCTCATCTAACATCCGAGAAAACCTTTCGAACATTTCTCAGCATTTTTGAAATACATCTCACGAAAATTTTCATTAAACGTTCGCGTGCTTCTATAAACATCGTCTCTTTTAAATGTTTGCGCATTTCCGCTATGTTTCACTTGCAGTAATTTTAAAACAATTTCGTAGAATTTCAATTTAACTTCCTCCGGAAATTCATTATCTTTCTGAATTAAAATTGATATATTTTTTATAGGATGTATCTGCATACTTATCATATATCATTCCAGTGAGGTAACATCAGTAACATCATGTTGTTTTACATAAAATGTCATTATTAGTTATTTAAATTTTTAGAGAAAGAAACTTGAACCTTTACTTTACCATATAAGATCATTTTTTTTTAGAAGTATCGTATTTTTCAGTTATTGTTTTTGTATGATTTTTTGAGCTTCTTATGTTTTGGGTATTCAATATAAATGAAAAGCCATTGAAAATTGAGGAATACAAACTTAAAATTTTTTAAATTGGGAACTGCGGACGCCTAACATTAAATTTAAGATTAAAGTATATATCGATTTACATAATAGTTGATGGAATTACAAATAATTTAAATGATACTATATATATGAATATTTCTGATAATTAATGGCATAACAAACGGCGATGTTATATTAATTAATCAGTAATTTTTTTAATTTAGTGATATAACAAATAGATATTCTATTCCCCAGTACTTAAATCAAGCAAAATTGGCTTTTATGAAAAAAAAAAAACCAGGACATTATTGTTTAAAAATTACTTTATAAATCATAAGACGAAATGCTATGTTGTATAAAGTAATAAGTGATGTAACGCTACTAATTAATGTTTCTATGTTAGATTATATACAAAGGATAATGGTAGTTTCAATTTTCTTTTTTTCTTTTTATTTGTTTTTCTGTAGGGATATATTATGGCAACTGCTATTCAAAAGAATGGCATGAAACCTTTAACAAACACATCGATAAATCACGTAGAGGATGTAAAGAATTTAGACAATACCAACATATGTAAAGAAGAAAAAGATGAGAGGATATTTGATGGACAGATCCAACCTTACATGGAGCCTCATGAACAAGAACCTCGTGAATTGGATATCGTTATCAATAATGTAGTTTGCAGCTTCAGTGTTAGGTGTCATTTAAATTTACGAGAAATTGCACTAAATGGATCTAATGTGGAATATAGAAGAGAGAATGGGGTATGTTTTGAAGTAGTCTCGTTTTGTTTACATTTGTAGCAAATTAATTATATTTAATATATTTGATTGTGATGTAAGCTTAATTTTTATATCTTTAATTTCTGTTCAATGTTTCTATGCAGAAAATTTAAATTACATTACTAGAACGCTTACATACTTGATTTTTCTTAATTACATACAACAATTTACATACTTTAATAAAATTTGCAATGTATTTTTAAGCAGTGAATAAAAATTTATTAAAAAATATTAAACATTAAAATAACAAGAGAAAGTATCAGTGTTAATAAGATGCGAAGAAGATATAAAGCTATTTGTTATAAATTAATCATAAATATTTTACATTTGGCTTTTAGTTTTTTGTAATTAACAGTAAAAGATTATGATTAATTGTTTAATAAAATGGTACACTCCTTGATTTTATCCCATTCCTAGATTATATAACATACATTATCTGTATGATAATGAAAATGATCTTAGTATAATTTTGATATAATATTAATTTCTACTTGAGAATATAACTATGCTTTAATATATATTAAATTAGAAATATCAGAATATGTTGGATGTATCGTAAATTTCCTTTCAAGATCGTTAAAGCCATAGTTCAATTTTAAGCGAGATATACATACAATTTAGGACTACATGAAACTTTCTAGCCGAACAAGTTGATCTTTAGGTTTTAATATAATTTTTAGATTCTAAATAATTTGAAATATTGAATAACATTTATAAGCAATGTTCTTAGTATATGCATGCATGTTGTAGATGATTACTATGAAACTAAGGAGACCATATACTACTGCTTCTATATGGTCTTCTGGCAAAGTAACATGTACCGGTGCAACTAGTGAAGTTCAAGCAAAGATAGCAGCTCGCCGCTTTGCTCGTTCACTTCAGAAGCTTGGATTCAAAGTACGATTTAACAATTATAGAGTGGTTAATGTACTGGGTACATGCTGTATGCCATTTGCAATCAAGATAACATCATTTTCATCATGTCATAAAGAAAATGCAGAGTAAGTATACTGATGTATGTTTAAATAAACCTATATGATTTACAGAAATAATTGAACTGATTGACTAACAATGATTTTGATATATACCCTTTTATATATAATCTATTATACCGATAATGTATTATAGTCAAAAATATTCATGTATTCGTTTTATTTAGTTATGAGCCAGAATTACATCCTGGTGTCACATACAAGCTGAAGGAACCAAAAGCTACATTGAAAATATTTTCTACTGGAAGTGTCACTGTAACAGGTTTGTTTTACTATTGGATTAAAGTTTGCGTTGAATGAATTACTAATTCTTTTGCAATCGCGAATGAAATATCTCGTTAACACAATGTTATTTATGCAATGCTATGGATGAAAGATCGCAAGTGTGTTTTAGAATAGAAAATGTCTCATTCAGAAATTTGCAATGAAGAATCAATTTGTAACATACGGACGAATGACATTCAATTATAAACACTGAAGGACGGCTGGTAAATATATCCATAGCTTGGCATAAACGACATTCATAAATACTTTATCTACTATGAAGATTGAAGTAAAAATCTATAAGGAAATATATTGTTTTCGTATACGATCTTAATTATTATGTTTATTGAGTAAATTGAAATGTACATTGTAGCTCCCAATGTTGCTGCTGTCCAAGCTGCAATTGAATATATTTATCCACTAGTCTACGAATTTCGTAAGGAGAGAACGACAGAAGACGAACTTGCCCTAACAACGAAGAAGCGTAGAATGGGGCTAAGAAAAAGAAGTCGTGATGAGTTCCTACATGATCCAGATTATATATATGATACCATGTTCTCTGACGAGGAGGAGGAAGAAGAAGAGGGTGAGAGTGACGCCAGTTGGGACTGAGCTGTTTATTTCGCTGCTCCTCTGTTAATTGTGAAACTGTTATACTTCTTACATCTTGTTTTACAAGGAAAAGAAAAAAGAAAAATAGATACATACTGCTTTGTGTACAAAAGTGTTATCTAAAGAGTGAAGTGAAGTATTCTATTTCCCTTAGTGAAAAGACAATGTGTGAGTGCTAGAGACAAATATGCACATGCAAGTGCTTTAATTATGATTACACTAATATTGAATCAACTGAACTGAATTTCATCACCGTAATAATATCATCATAATTTACTTTCATTAATGGTACATATACGTACATATATACATTCTTATATATATATATTATACATATATATATATATATAACGTGTATATATTGTACGTGTATATATTGTATGCGTATATATATATATATATATATATATATATATATATATATATATACACACATATATATAAATGTTAGACATAAAAACAATGTATGCATACTCATTGTGTTTAGCAAACAATATCTCAACACTTGTTCAATCTTTTCTGTTTTCCATCTTTTCCTTTCATTTTTGTTCTTCTGATAGAATTTACTACATTTAAGTAATTAGAATTCGAAAAAGAACTTGTTTGTAACCGTGCTCCTCTATAGTTTAAATAATGAATCGATTCATGTTTATTTAGTTCTTCATTATATAATGACAGATTATGTACTGAATTTTTGTAGCGATGGAAAGTGTATACATTTTTGCTGTTTTATTGTTCTTTTTTCTACTTATATATATATATAATCTATTTCTGCTTAATTAACACATTGTGCCAAAGATGGATGTCTAAAATTTGAGATAAAGTGATCAAAGGACATCTAAGAAGCTAAAAATTTTGTTTAGTATCACAATTTACTTTTCTACTACAATGACATATTATACTACATTTGAAGGTATTTCTATATAAATGACATTTTTGTTAGTAAATAATAGAGAGTTGATCTAATTTAATTTGATTTTAAAAGTCTTTTAATGGAAACTTATTTGGTTTCCTGTCAAATACGTTGAAAAAGCTGCAGTACGGGAAAAATTTGTTTTAAGCGTTTGTATGGTTAAACGTTCTTATTCTAAATGGCTATGGGCTGTTAACGCAGTTAACAATTGCAACAAAGAAAAAAAAAAAAACGCTATGTGATTATCATCTTTCATTAATTGTATCAAAATTACACAGGCCTGATTGCGGTGTTTTAAGATTGGGCTTCATTATTTATGCTTACATCAATATACAGATTAGTCCCAAGCCTAACCAAGTTTAAAATAACTTGTCAATCCCCCCTTTTTTGGTTGTTATGGAACGTACTTGAAAAGTGAAACAAAACATCGTAGCATCAGTGACGTGTCTCATTTTACCTTTTGAGAATCGCAACAAAAATTTAAAGAATAGAATAGATTACGATAACATATTACTTATCATTTCTAATATCTATTACCAACATGTAAGATCTTGTTCATTTATTTATTTATCACTTGCAGTATCCTCATGACGATAAGCGTATTTGAATTATGTCGTTATCATTTAATTTTAATTAGTTATTGTCATATATCATAGTTCGAGGAATGATAAATGTTATGTTTTACAAAATATTCAACAATTCGAGTCTAATACATCTTAAATACGAGAAGCTTGACTGACATAAGGCTATTTTCAAATTCTGTTTGGTAATAAAAGCTGGGAATAGATAACATACAAAATTTGTTATAATTGTATGATGTACTTTAACGGAAACAAAAACATTCTCTAACGACATTACTATCATTTAACAGTAGGCGCATGGACTTTAAATAAGACATAGTGTAAATAAATCAAGTTATCCAGATATACTAATATGCAATTAGTTGTATACTTTCTGAATATTATAAAACAACATGCATACCTTACACCTGTTACTAATTATATACATTCTCAATGATCCCTTTTCGTATCATAAGTACGTGTGAACGAAGAAAAACATTGGCAATACAATTTCAATACTATAATGAATATTGATCTGTACCTTGTGCCATACATAATGCTATTTGTACACTAAGCTTAATTGAATTCTCATAATCTCCAATGATTTAATATTAACTATATGCGAAACAAGTTCTTTTACAAAGATGCTATAGTCACTGCCCGTAGTATATCCAAAATACAAAAATTAAGAGCTCGAATTTAATTAAAATATATATGACATTAGGCACTTACTGGAGCACCTTAATTTTACATTGATTACCATATGTATTAAATATTATCATACGGATGAAGAATTTTTATTTTAAGAATGGCAATAATGTCAGAACCGCTGTGTAATTTATAACTTTGTTGAAGCCAATGCATATATACTATTCATGTCTTTCTTTCTTTCATAGTTAGAAAATATACAATATGTGGAAACATTATATACTTTTGTAATTATTTTAGATGTGCATTAAAATTTAATACGAAGTATTATGAATTTCAAGCGTTTTATAGGAATGTTATTTGAACAAAATTTTCAAAAACTTTCATTTAGCATTTATAAATACAATTCTTTTTTATTATAAAATAATATCATTCTTTAGTTTTTATTTGAAGTCCTCCATGTTATGTCCTTTAACTAACATCAATTAAAAAATCTTGATATTTCATGGTTATAAACAATCATAATTAAAAAAATGCATTTTAAAGTTATAATTAATGCTGGAATGAAAATAAGACGGTAATAAAACTTTCTTTACCTTGAGTAATGTAATAATAACACTAATATGAAAAAAGGCAGTATATTTAATTTATGTTACGTAGAACACATTTTCTCGTTTATTGTAAAACTATAAAAATGCGATTTATGGATACAAAACTTTTTAGAAAAGTTATTTGATACGTAAAAATATTTGTTTCTTAATTTAATAATAGTTTCTACTAGTTTAACAATCTAAATGTAAAGGTTTCTGGCATTGTTCCATAAATTTTATATTGGAACCTAGAGAAATTGTTTAAGGAAATCTAATGACAATGCTTTTTTCTAAAGCAGTATTTGTTATAAAAAAAGAAAAGTTTAGTGGAATCTAATATCTATACAATCATTGCACACAAACTTGTATAGCGAATTTCTGGAATGAAATATCTTATTCTACATATCTCTATTTCTGGAATGATATATCTTATCCTATATATACTGCAGCATGAGATCTAAATATAGTAATAATATTCAATGCAGTAAATTATTGTCCGAAACTTTCTCTGATGTATTATTGTATGCATAGAGTACAGAAGTATTTACATTGAAGGAATTTATATAGGAATCATATAATTTTCGAGTAGTAAACTATCTTATTTGGAATACTTAAAATAAATAAAACCATTCTTTATACTTATTTTTTCAATTATATCTGCTGGTATTTTATTCTTTTCTGAATAAGATTATTAATCACACAAAGAAAATTGTTGTATCGTAATTATTGCCATTATTATGTTTTACATTCTTTTGAACTTCGTATATTTAGCTAATGTTTCCTAAAGCATATTTAGAAAGTGTTTGCCGATGAAGTTATATTCAAATTCAACTTAATGTCAACATGGAACTGCAGTGATGTTATTAGTATTACATGTAATTTAAAGTTAGTTTCTAAAATGAATCATTCTTTATTACAACCGAGTGACTGCCAATCACAGACTATAACTAAACGCTATTTCAGTACTTTCATCCGAACAAACGCAACTGTTTTAATGATTTTTTCAAATTCACGACAATAAAATAATAATTGTTATTGTTTACTAGTATAACATCATATGTTTCCGATACATTTTTTTTTTTTAATAATAATTTTAATTTATTCTCTATCTTTATAAGAATATATCAGGCTTTACATCCAAAGTAGTTTAAGCAGCATAAGTATTAAACATTGTTATAAATATTTCTATTTCTACTGATACTTTTAATATCCAAACATTATTTTATGCTGCTCATACTATCTGATTTGAACAAATTAATTATAATTGACATACTATAATCGCTACATATAGAAGCAAAGTTTCTGATCGCGTTAATATCATGAAAAATGATGTGCACTTTTACCAAATCTACTAAATTTAATGTACATTACTGTTTTCACATTCCAGGCCTCTTGATACTATTATTTTCTAGTCTGAGAATATATTTACACCAAAGACAGTCCATAAAAACATGTTACAATTTAAAATAGTATAGGTAACATGGATACATTGCTCAAGATTGATGAAATTTAACTATGCTATTCTTAGTAAAGTGCTTGTACAGTTATTAATGAAAACATGTAATATCTTTTCAAGATATTTGCAAATCAAATTGTATGTTATCATGAAAAAGAAAGAATCTATTAAAAATTTTGGTAGAGGTGAACATTCTCTGTTAATTCTTATATGTACTCGTAGTTATAACATCTCTGAATGTGTCCATAGCAAAATATAATTTTCTAGCGTAATGCGTCACCATATATAATCATTATTTTTATAGGTATAAATAACTAAATGTATGAATATGTATCTGGTTGTTATATCGATCTTTGAAAATACTTCATTTGCAGCTTAACATGAGACATGTTTAGATGGTACAACTGTTATGATATTAAGCAAAGTTTCACAGTTTTGATTGATTCATTAAAACTGGAGACAATTTTATAACATATTATAATCGTTATAGAAGCACTAAGTTCTTGATGTTGTCATTGTCTTCAATCGTTATTATTGACACGATGATGTACTATCATGTACGTAGCTGTATCAGTTTATAGCGAAGAAAAAGAAAACGTAGAAAAATATGCTAATATGGTATATATTGTATCAATTAAATAATAGTAATACATCGTATATACTGATATTTATAGTAAATCTTTCTTTGAATTCAACATAGTGACTAGTATTATACATTTACATTCTTTATTCATTCCTTTGCACGGTACGATTGAATTCTAAAGCAATAATGAATGTGATTTTGTGAAAATCAATCCGCAGTAGATAAATATATACATAGTTCAGTTATAACGAGTTTTTTTTTATATATAAATATTTTTGTTCTGTTCTTGAAACTTACTTGAAATATTGATGAATAACATGTATCAAAATGGTACCCTATCAATTCTTTAACGCACTATCAATAGTATTAGTAATACGTACATGTATTGTTTTAAAGTATGGTAGTTATAAAGTATATTTAGTATTTAGAATGATGTTGCATCGATAGCATGGCCTCTTCTAGAATATGTATTTAGAATACTTTTAATAGAGCATTATATAGATTTTAAATTTAAGAGATGTTCACGCTCACTTTCAAAGAGATTTTCTGCATAATGCATTGTCAAGCTACTATTTTCATGTAAACATGAGTAATTTTCCATCAACTGCAATGTGTACACTAAATATTAATGCATAAAATAAGTAAGATAAATTAAAAGATATGTAAAAAAAAAATGATATAGTTTCTAAAGTATGAGCCCAAGGCATCCATGATAATTTATATGTAACTTTTCATTAGGTAGATATGTATTAAAGACTGTTGAATGAACTGTACATGAAAATTTTTATGTAAAAATCAAAGAAATAAAAGGCAATGATTAATTTAAATCAACTTATTTCACACGTACTTATTATTACAAACTTTATAAATTATTGTTTTAATGTATAAAACGTACAGTTAAAAACATTTATTACATCTCAAGAGTATCTTAAATTTCTTCGGAAATAATGTACATACCTTTTAATATCTAAATTTATTATTACAGTTAATTTTGAAATATATCAAGAAATTCACTTATGGTTGGATAATAATACAATGCTACGCTCATAGCAGCCTGTAAAAATATTATCATCGCTGGAATAACTTTTTATCATTTAGAAGTTATCATTAAATGTTAAAAAGTAATTCTACTCTATTAGATACGTCAATATTATTTAAAAAACTAATAGACAAAAAGATTAAAAATAACTGCGCGTTATTTCTTACCTCTCTTGTGTTAATACTCAGTCCTGTTTTGTTCAATATACATTTGTAAGGTAAGATGGCATAATGGTTACTAATATTTAAAAGGCAATTTAGATTGCAATGTTTTAAATCTTCCATCGCTCTCGTTGGAACATTTCTTAAAAAGTACATATTACTGCGTTTTTTAAATGGCTGAAAAATATAAATTTAGCAAAAAATATAATTCCTAAATGCCAAAATTAGGAAAAGAAGAATTATTTTCTGATGGTGAAAATTTAATACAGAAAAGATATTTTAAACATAATATTCTTATATTATATTAATTATAATTAATTAATTGACAACCTTCTAATTTAATTCCATCCCGATGGGATTTTATTAATATTTTATCCGAATTTTTAATTTCGATTCATAACGGCAATATAATAAAAAATACATGTTTTCAAATTAGTCGAGCCTAACAGCACAATTTAATGTAGAAATTCATTACAGAATATTAACATTTGATGATTAGATTGTTCATTAACTGATTTCAGTGTCATATTTACATACCTCGTCATACCATAATGCTTCAACAATGTCTTGAGCATAGATAGATATAGTATTAAACTTTTTCTTATATAACTTTTGTATCTTACGATTTTTTAATTGTAAACACCTATTACGATACCTGTGAGCAGATATTGAAATTGAAAGGCTAATTTATAAACGTAAACAAAGTTTATAGGATGCATACCTCAATAGCAATTTGCATACTTTTGACAAAATCGCACAATGCTTCGTAATAAAACCTCCATAAATTACTGCAGGAGGTGCTAATGTAAACGACATTATGGTACTTCGATTTTCCAATATACAAATCTAAACATTTTCAGTAAAAGTACGGCACTGAGTTATTAATATTTTCATTACTATCTATATTAATTATACGAAGATATTATTATTTATCTTCATCATATACCTCCTCATAAAATGATAATGCTTCTGAGAGTAATAAAATATCGTACGAATGTATGTTTAAACCAGACACGATAAGGGTTTTTGTGGTTTTTGTGAGAATAGGAATGGCCTCTTCTAAATTATCCACTGCACCTTGCCCTAGAAATGGTGCAGGTGTTTTATGACTGCATTCTTCAAATGCTTGACTAACAAACTACAAAAAAATGGCATTGTAAAATTGTCAGTTGACTACTATTGCTTTATTAATAATTATGTTACTCTTATTTTTATGTTATTTTTGATATCTAAATAGTTTCAACAAAAGTAATTTATGCAATAGGAAAGCCAACTGTAAGTTAAATAAGGTAGTAAAATAATATGTTTAACATACCAAATTTGTGATCAACATTTTCAATGTTCTGATAATTTCACACTTCATACTTAAGGTTGATTCGTAAAACATATTTTGTACATGAACTAATATCTTTTCCTGTAAATCTGAATATATTTTATTTTTATAAAATAATTACGCTAAGTACAGAAATATATAATACAGCACTAAGTAAACGAAATTCTGAACTAAATCGCTTGATAGAAACAAGAAGCAATTGGTTTTTAGGATAGATAACTAAATCTTTATAAAAATTGACCATAGAAACTCTGCTTATCCATATCTTTTCAAGCCAATATGATACCAATAAATCAATCAATCAATCAATCAATCAAAGTCTATCAATAAGAAGAAATATTCTACGAAGATCGTTTGAATAAAAATATTTCTAGAGAATTAACTTTTTGTACGCAGTCCCTTAATAAATATAAATGAAAATATACCGCTAATAGACACCGACGTCATCCATTGCAATAAAACTAGTAACTTTGATTGATATTCTCCCGTATTAAAATACAGATACTCATCAAGGAAACGATTAACGACAAGTATATCTTGTTGCATATATTGTGAAAATTCTATAGTTATATCAAGTAATTTGTTAATTTCTTCTGTAGAAAATTTTTCATTTTCCAAAATAAATGCTGAAATGAAAGAAACATTAAATTTATCTTTCTAGAAACATTTATTATATTACAGATTATATTATAGATGTACCTCTTACTAAAGTATTGTAGAGATTATAAGAGAATCTACTCTGATAGTGGAAATCAGCAAATGTAAGAAGGTGATACCCAGCAATATTAGACAAAAGTGATATGGCATTACACGGTAATTCTACACTTAAGTGCAATTTTCCCAATTCTTCTGTACTGTAATAGCTTACTATGTAACGAATATCAATCAATAAACGTAATAAAGCAATAATGTTATTTATTTACCTAGAAATCTCAAAGATAGATTTTGTATCCTTTTCTTTGAAAATATTGGAGCCAATTTGAAAATATCCTACAGGTGGTAACAGAGGTGCTACAGCCTTCTTTGTTTTCATAAACTATTAAAGTTAAAGAAATATATGAATATTCAACGTTTATATAAATTTTATAATTATCAAATACTTACCTCAAATACATTCCAGTTAAAACACTCTGAATGTAAGTCCTGTGTTTGTTGACTCTCTAAACGACTTTTCGCATCTTGAAGCATTAATCGCAAAATTTCAGGTATCGGTTTCCATACACTTTCTGTGTTTATAGATTGAATTTTTTCAGGAACTAATTCCGGTTTGTAAGATTTGAATAATCTAAAATAAATCTTATGCAAATTAATATTACATTCGTTAAATGAACCAACTCAAATCGCAATTACTTACGACAATAAGACAATAATATGTTTACGAGGTTTCGAATATTTCTGATGAAGATTTAGTAATCTAGATACATCTCTGCGAGTTACATCTTCTGGTTTTGTTAATACATAAATGATACGTGCTATATGTCTTTCCTACAATGGTAATAGTAAGAAAATATTTAAATAATGTAACTACGCAATATGACTTATATTATGATCGTTATTAAAATTTTTTATTGTAATTACAAGTTCTTTTATAAATTTACATACGCAGTATTGGTAAACAGAATGTATACACACTTACCAGTCTTTCCTTTTTCAACATCATATAAAAGAAGACGCTATAATATATATTTATAACTTTTTTATCTATTAGTTGATAGTCCAATATGCCTGAAAGCACGCAAACACACATACAATTTAAATTTTTATCTTATATATATTTTGTTCCGTCATATTATTATACGATTAAAAAAAAGAAAGAAAATATTACCAACTGTCCATTGTATAATAATAGTGGATACAGTAATAGGCAGTTCATTTATAGATGCTAGGCACCAAGAAATAAGGGACTTGACTGTGCGTTCAGGTATCTCGTGTCTTGGAACTAAACACTTTGCTAAGGATACTAATTTAGTAGCACCTGGCAAACATATTTTTTCCTTTATGTTTTCAATAGAATGTAACTGTTTGTTTCTTATAACGGTCTGTATGCTCACCTAATTCAGTATTTATAATAATATCTGCTAACAAATCGATATCTTCATCTATCAACCCTTTAGTCGCGGCATAATTTTGTAATATACCGAGTGATTCTTCAAATGTAGAATAATCTTTCTTTTTTACTACAAAAGAAAGGACAGAAAAAATGCACTTATTGGAAGATTTAAAATTGAAAACATTTTATCATGCATTACTATTTGCATATTATATCAATCTAATATATATTAGTAATATATATTTGTAAGGGAAAATAACTATGGTATATATGTACATATATACAGTCAATAATAAAAGTATTCAAACAGGATGATAGAAAAGCAATTCATCGTTCAAAAATTACAATACAATATTGCATTGCAATATCGTCATTACATAATATTGTTCTTCCATAAAGTTTGCTGACATAATTATACATGCGCTTTTTTCTTCAATTTTGTAGTAATAATTAATACCAATGACACCATGATGCAGGTAAAAAATAATTTTTTTCTATATCGCAAAGAACTGATTTCTCTTCTCTTGGTGTTAATTTCTTCTGATGTCAGGATGGCGGTTTAATCGCAATATTCTCATTATTATTGAACTCTTTAATTATGAGCCGAGTTGTTGATTTACTTCTTATTAAATGATCTATATTTTCTCTTTGTATAATTTCCCTTTTTCTCAAGTTTCTCAGTAATGGACAGATATTAAATTTTCATTTTCATTTCCTTTCAAAATCATTTAAAACATACCGAAATTCATTTATTTATGTTTAGTTTTCTTAGAGCAAAGGAAATGACAAATTACATGTTCAAATACTTTTCTGCTTGGTATGAATACGTTACCATAATAAAGGTTCTATAGCTGTTATTTGTTGTCTTTAGATTCTTAGAAAACATGGACACATCCTAATGAATAATTCCAAATACACTATAACTGTAAGTACTAGCGCCACTATGCTTTTATATATTGAAACGTAAATCATACTACTGTTTGAATACTTTTTAATGCTTATTGTATTTTTAGTTACGTACCTTTCAAATCTCGTAAAAACTTTAAAAAGGTATCCCTTTCTTCATCTGTCATTTTTTTATATTGTATAACAACAAATTATTTGTAACAAAAAGAAATAAACATTTTTAAACGTTCAATCGTGTTTAAAAGCTCACTTTTTAACTAAATCATTACCGGTATTTTTAACGATATTGTTGTACATCATAACCTAAATATCATAACAATTTAAAATATTTCCTTTCCGTATGTTCCTAACCTATTTTTGTATCAAACAATGGTTATCCCTATAAGTAATATTTAAGGTAAAAAATATAATGCTATTGATAATGAAAAATTCATTCTAACCGCTTAAAATTCTAAACAAACACTATATATTGTCATAAGTCATAGAGTTTATGGCTTGTATCAGAGAGGAAGCGAGAGTGCTCAGTGTTCACGCTCATTATTCTGGTTTATTATTCAGATCATGTTCTCAGCGTTCTGGTTGTTCTCGGACCAGTGATGAACAGTTTGGAATAGCTATTGATTTCCGATGGAATCGATTGATCGAAAATACAAGTACATTGCAATTATGTCCGTATATATGAAACTTGACATACTAGTTAATATTATCATAAAACTTAATTATTAATTCATGCTATCAGAGAACTTTCGCACATATGATCATTTTTTTTTTTTTTTTTTTTTTTTTTTTTAAAGTAATTACGAAGGGGTTGCATTAATTTATGCCGCTTTTTTACTTGAAATATTTATTATTTTCATATTATGTTACAATCGGATATCAATCAAAGTAATTGCAATTGCAATTTCGACTATACTTTGCCATCTTTTTGGTAAAAGCTGGATCCCTTGTCGATAGAAGGGCTTCTCTTTTGAGGTGATCCAATCATCGATCCATTTTCAAAGTTCCTCGAGAGATTGGCAAAATGCGTGTCTTGTAGTATTATTGTATGCAATTGTATGCAAATTGTAGCATTAACCGTTTCACTGGGATTTAGAAATTCATGATACACCACGCCTTCCATGTCTCACCAAATGCATAGCATTATCTTTTTTCCATGGATATTCCGTTTTGGTGTCGATGTTGGAAATTGTTCGGGGTCCACCCACGATTTCCTCTGTTTCGGGTTTCCGTAGTAGATCCAGTTTTCGTTCCCAGTTACTTCCCCCTATGCTTAGGAAGCAAGGAAATGCAAATGCCAAGCGATTCATTCAACTTTCAGCTTTCTGACAATCAACAAGGCATCCCATTTTCCTTTCTTGTAGATTTTCCCTGGGTCATGTAGCCGTCTCGACACGGTCGATATGCCGACTCCGAGGACTACTGACAATTTTTTAAGCGTCTTGTCCCGGATTTCCATCCAATAACTCCTACAGTTCCTCATCGTCAAATTTTTTCGGCAGCCCTGAGCGTTTCTTGTCTTGAGTTTCAATATCACCTTGTTTGAAACGTTGCATCCATTTTCTGCACGTTCTTTCCGAAAGAGCGGCTTCACTATAAATGCCCAGAATCAATTGATAAGCTTCAGCTGCACTCTTTTGCATATTAAATGATGAAACCATTTCGGAGAAATATTTTATTGCGTTCGATATTCGCCTCGATTTTTATCAGCTTTTTCTATGCGCATGAGCGACACCTGTTGACTGTGCAAATAACAAAATGTTCAACCTCTAAAACCTAACGGCTACAGCATGAATTAAAGCAACATCCGTTTCAGAGTCATCTGTCCCCAGCGGCACGAATTAATGCGATCTACTAATAATATTATTACGTACGAAGGTAAGTAAAAATACGGCTGAACTTCGTGTTAATGGAAATAACATTATTGGTTTTTCTGATTTTATTGCAATTTGGTAGCTTTCAATGCGTCGAATTCGAAGATGCAACTCTTAACTTTAGGAAGGAGAAACCAACTAAATAGTAGTAAGAAAAGGCAATAATGTTACATCTTACAACTAAGTAAAGATTATTATCGCTATATTTTAACCAAACCGAAGAGAAAACGAGAATGCTCACGTCCGTAGTTCCAGTTGTTTTACAGTACAGGTGATGCACCGTGCGGCCAAGCGGTCAACCATGAGGTTAACTAAAGTTAGCATATACGAGAACCTATAAAATTAAGGATCAGCCCTGTTTGGTTGCAATTTAACATAGACATGGAGTTTTTTTCGAGCATTCTTTGTACAACCGTCAACATGGACGAACGTAGGATTAGAACTACGTGAATTCGATATTTCCGAATCTACAGAACATACTGTAAACGTGACTATTTTGAATTCGCTTTTAGTATTTTCTTACATAGTAAATTAATGATTGACGGTTGTTTCTATGTTGTCTATGCTAGTGTGCAACTAAAGAGGGTAGGCCCCTGATTTTATAGGTTCTTGTGTATGCTAACTTTAGTTGATTTTAGCGCTTGGCCGCATGGTGCAGCACTAGATTGGGGTTAGGAAATAAAAAATTTCCAATAAAATCCAAAAATTTCCAATAAATGCCTAATTAGACAAGGACAGAAGGCGCCTCTGTGCCAGCGTTCTCTTTCTTTTCCCACATCGCGTCCACTTACACTGTACTATATAAACATAACGTATGACTGCCCGTGCTCTATCTTTATATCTTTGCGGCTATTACATATGCACATGTATGTGTGTATATATATATATATATATACACACATATATACGTATATACTTATTTTCTTAATCGTTTCCAAGGGAACGCGCCAAAATGGCTGCTCTCGAAATATTTTCAAGTCCTATCGATTATAAATACAAAAGTAAAATATGTTCTTTAAGCTTTCTCGTCGTACTATTTCTTATAGTTTTATCGTTGATTACCCCTTTTTTCATTATTTCGAACACAGGAGGTATATATTTTTTAACATTTTATTTTTACACGTAGTTATGTCAGTATAGTTTAGCATAATTCGTAACATTCATAACTATGGTATCCTATTTTATGGCAGCGTAATTTATATTTTTATATTCTGTATTATATAGTTAACTAATATAATTTTCAGGTTACTCGTTGAAAAATCGTGTACTAATGGAGAAGCCTGATGTATCGTTTAACTACAAATATATTTTGTTAGCAAACAGAGATTACAGTATTAATCCTATAATTTGTTCAACTTCTAAAACATACAAGAATAACGAAATCAAGGATGACTGTATATTGATAAAGGTTTTATCTTTACGTTATTATAATGTAAAAGATACGAATTATTACATTGATATTTGTAAACTGGTGTTATCGTATATATATTTTGCATAAGAATTAATGAGAATTTAAAGATTTTAGGTTCGAGAAATAGATACAAATATGGATGGTAGAAAGGACATTTTAAAGTTTGAAGCACACTTTTATACCGACGAACCTATAAGATCTCTTAAACTTTTACTTTTTTTCAATTTCCAACTAAAGGTAAGACCGTACGTTTGTTATTTTGCTATCGTTTCTTCTTATCGCTATTGTATTATTCTTGCTTTGTTATTTATAAGCGACGATATTAATTCTGTTATAGCAGTTAGTGGAGACGACGATAGAATCCATTGCATATTTTACTCATACGTTAAACGAAGAGGCGCAGAAAGTATGTTTCTACGGTGACTTGATATTGCAACAAAAGAGCGTGATCACTGGCGAAGGTTTATATCAAACGTATAATCACAGTATAGAAATTGCTGACTATTCCATAGATGAATTACTTATGGAAAATTTTAAGAGGAAATGTAAGTGGTATTTTTCAATGTTATCCCTTACTAGAAAGAAGATACGGTAATAAAAATTTCTTTCAGTTGCAGCTAAAATAAGCGATAAATATGTAATGGAACAGTCGGGTTATTCGAGCGAAAACGTAGTAGTTATCCAAGGAGAACTAGTTTATAGGGATTATTTAATTCATTATCAACCTAGTATTTGGGAAGAATTGAAATGGATATGGGTTCAATATTTATCATGCTTTCTGGTATTTGCTTACGTAACTAAGCATGTGTTGGTTTTCTTATTTTCAAATCGATATTTAAATTGTTATATTATAAAACCGTGGAAGAGTAAATAGTATCTGCAAGAATAAGTAGAAGTATAATTTAATTTAATTTAATTTAATTTAATTTAATTGCGTTAAGCGAGTGAATGTTAAAAATACTGAAATTTACGACACATTAGTATCTATATATTATATCTTTTTATACGAGTGTTTTTTATAGCGTTTAAAAGTTCTTTAAAATATCAGGAGATGATAATTAATTTTATTGGTAAATTATCGCTACACGCTGAATTATCTACTACATTGCACTAGTCTAGATAAGATTTTTAATTTATGTACCATTTTCATGTTGTACTAAAAGGTTGACCAGTTACAATCTGCCCCTATGTAATCTAATATTTGCCAATATGATACGCGTAAATTGGATCGATATTAAGTTATTAAATTTACTTGCATTAAACAGGGCCGCAGATTGTATAAATTCGTAAGGCTATATAGCGAATAAATTATAATATTGTATAAATCGAATCACGCGTGATGGATTCTCAATTTTATTTATACTGTATAACTTGGTTGTAATACGATAGCTTTATTATACAATGAAATTTGTTTTAAAGGAAAAATTAGGAATGCCGTGTACCATTTCATCGTGTCGTGCAAAGGATCAGAAATTTTGTTGCGCTTATTTTATCGTTTAGTTTTTTATGCAGTTCTATCATCTAATATGGTAGATCATTATCTTTCGTTGCGATCGACTTTTCTTGGATCGAATATATTTCCTTCTTGGATACTCGTTTCTTTTCTATAGATGATAGCTTAAGGTATCGCTAGAAAGCACTATACGGTTTATAACGCGGTTCCGCACGAATAAATATTTATCGATCGCGCGATATATTTTAAACACGCGTAAAACAATAACAAATGTATTTTAAAATTTGTAGTCAATTAGAAACTTATCTAACTAACTATGTCTCTTAATTCGATCTAATTTATTACATAATAATTTCATTCACGCACGCACGCACGCGTAGAGGCGCGCTATAATATAGTTAATAGTTGGTCTCGTATCGCGCATGATACCACGAATGATTACGGTAAAAAATAATTGAACGATTGGTAGGATAAAGTAGACGGGCATTATTTGATTAAAATAACATTTAGATTGTTGTACGGTATTTCTTATATGTTATAAAGAAGGCATCCTAATATGTTACTGCTTAATATTGCTATTCAGATGGAATTTATTATATTTTTGGAAATGGGCTTTTTTTTATTTATCGTGAAACATAATGATATAATAATTGGATGAAATTTTTTACAGACAAGCTATTTATACAGACAAATTTTTCCGATTAATAAAAATGATAAAAAGAGTTATTTTTGAAAAGATAATGCTTCGTACTCGTTTGAAATTTTGAGACGTATCGATGTTCGTTCGTAACTTTCGTATAATGAATGGCGCTTCTTAAACCATATACAGCGTATGTGGGGTCGCGTAACAGATTTACTGGAAATGGTGAAAACTTGTACAACTGCCATACCACTATATACTATTGCCGTAGCAGTGAAACGACAATCGTCCGTGATTAAAGGATCGTGAAAAAATCACCGAGTAATTAATCGAGATAGATGTAAAACATTATGTTTTTAAAAGATCGTATAAAAGGGATTTTGCTTGGAATGAAATAGGCCGAAACGCGCTTCTAACACTTTATACTACGTATCTATCGCGAAACGACCTGTTGTTCGTCATCGACGACGATTGGATCTGATGGAAATGATAAATCTCTTGGTAAATTCGGATTAGACGATTCGAAATCTCTCTCTCTCTCTCTCTCTCTCTCTCTCTCTCTCTCTATATATATATATATATATATATATATATAGGTATATGGGTGATAAGAAAGATACTATAGAGCGAGCGATTGATTAAAAGCGATGATAATAAAATAAAATGTGTAAAATGTAACAGCATAGTAAAATGTTGGGATAGGCTGGAAAATGTCGTAAAATATTAAAACAGTAATTAAAACAGACTGGACGATCGGAGCTAACGATATATAGTTGAGAGAGTTGCTTTTCTCGTAATTTATTCGTCTTTTAACTGGTAAATTTTAAGATAAGTTTGAACTTTTCACGTAACATTTGAAAATTCGAAAGATGGTAATAAGGCGTTGGTCTGGATGAGGTTAAGAGACGGCCCTGGGCATGGTTGCTAGCAACCCTTCCGAACTACGCGCCCGGCCAGTTTCAACGAGGGTGGAGACTGCGCCGTGTTCCGTTGTCGTCTACGTACTGCGTCCGTGCGTGCTCTCGAGGCGAACGCATCGCGCCTCTTCTCTCCATTATTTATATACCACGGACGCGTTAGTAGATGACTAGCAAACGGTCGTCCAAACGGAATAACCGCTGATCGTAAAGGGCGAAAAGGGAGAAAAGGGAGAAAAGGGAGAAAAGGGTGAGTGGTGCAGTGTTGCAAACGACTCGTGTTAAATACTGTCTATATCTGTGCTGCTGCGGATGCTGGCGCGATATTTACCGAACCTTGTCTCGCACCAGCCTCTTTTTCCTACGCTACTCTCCTACGACGAACCTTCGTCTTTCTCTTCTTCTTCTATTAATTATTCCGCTAAAAAGATACTCGCGCTTTGGCAATATAGGAAACCTGTTTCTCCATCTATCAAAGAGTAACGAGTAATGTGACGTTATGAAACGAATCGTATACATGGTATCTCGTTTACACGTTGCTGAATGGAGTTGGTGGTTCTACCGTTTTACCACCATAGAGCGAGCACAGAGATTCGTGTGTCGTAGAAGGCGCGTTATCGCGCGTCGAGGTGCTAGCTCGTGTTGCAAGAAAATTCTTTTATACCGTTCCGGTTAGTTTGACTAATAATATAATAGTTCGTTTATTTATATTAATCGCCAACGATTATCGGCGGATATTAAATGTATTTATATCAAACGTATCTGTCCACCACGTTGTCATAAAAAATGTGCTTCGTTGTATCGCTTTCTTTTTCAGGGGGACTTCAGAGACTCGAGAGATTTCAGATTGTTTACGTAAATCTACTAATTATAGTTGTTTTGATAACGTAATGATAACACACGAGTCAGTCAGTTTACTTTTTCATAGGTATCGAGAAGAATTGTATTTTATATCGTTCTACTTTGCCGTTTGAAGCTTTTCAAAAGCTTTGACTTGGTATGTTGTTAAAAATGAGTAAAAATTGAAAGACTCGTGTATCGGAACGTGTATATGTGTGAAAATTATGGAAAAATGTAACGTATTCGTCGTTTCAGGTAATCACTTTTCATAGATGGACCGCGAATGTTTAATTACACACACACACACACACACATACACACAAGTGTAGAAACACGCAGAACGAATAATACGGACGTAACGTACGTACGAACGTAATACGGACAAAATATAGAGAATATTCAAAGTAGTGCTTTTGTCGTAACATTCGTAACGTTTAGCGGGTGAAACGAAGGTTGTGTTTATCGTTAGGTGGAAATTAGGTTGAAATAAGCGTTGTTTGTAACGACGTGAAGTTTCATAAAAATTCGCAGAGCAAGCAGTTGATGCTCTTATCGGGGTAGTATGAAACGAAACGGAAATCGAAATTTCAATGTTCGATCATACCTTCTTGACAAACTTTATCGCCCACCCATTTCAACGATAAACGATAAATTAAACTATATATTTTTAATCGTATCGATTCGTTTCAGAGATGGTGGAAATTTGACCAACAGAAAATTACGATTATAAATAAATAGCGTATCGTAAAACTGGCAGAACCATGTCTACGAGATCGAAGGAGAAGGTGGTGGCTGCTTTTCGAAAATTCTTTCGACCCTCGGAGAAGATCTCGGAGCAAGACGGAGCAAGCAGTTCGACGAGTTCTCCGTCCAGGAGGCTTCTGAGTCGACATCATCGCCCGGATGCGGTCACTCCTACCGATGCCGCATTGTCCGACAATCCCGGCGCTAGCAACTCTAATCATGCAAGTTGTTTCTTCAAGTCAAAAAAATCTACTGCTAATTCCACGCAGGTATTTTTCTTACTACTATGTGTCCATTTACTATGTGTACAGATGTATTCACAGACGTATCTTTTATATAGATCGTGTTCGTTATAATCGAATAGTCGAATTTACGGACGCGGATCGAATTCAATATCGAAGATTCGCTTCATAATTGTCGATAAGACGGATAAGACGGATAAGACGGAGAGAAGTCTTTTGCAAATTTATTCGCAGACACACTCTGTTATTATAATTTGAATTTTTTCGCGTTTAATTTGACCGCGTTTAATCGAACCGTATAAAGCCGTAAAGCGAATAAACAATTTACGTTGCATATGACAGGTATTCCAACGAATACCAACACCAACACCAACACCAACACCAGACCACGAACAAGATAGTAAATATGGTTTTGGATCGTTAGTTTCCCATCAATTTCTACGTCTTAGTAAGTGTGTTGGTAGCGTTGTTAATACAAACATTGTCACATGGCGCGTCGTTTTCGAGAAAATCGTTCGTTAGTTAGTAGAAATCGAATAGCTTTCGAGCGTTTTTTGTCGACAAGCTGTGTAATCGAAACGTGGTTAACGACGTTAAAATAAACGCTTGTTACGAACGTGAAATGACGAAACTTTGTCCGTAACTCGAGATTCGTTTCGTAATTTTAACGTTGTTTCAGGGAACGGTTGCAATGCCGATTAACAGAGTTCGCTTACGTCGTTTAATGAAGGAACTAAGCGAAATTCAGAGGACGCAGAATCGACTGGAGTCAACGTTCACCGCGGAGTTGGTAAACGACAATTTGTTCGAGTGGCACGTGAGACTGCACAAGATCGATCCGGAAAGTGAACTGGCCGCGGACATGAGGGAGCTCGATATACCTTACATACTTCTCCATATGGTGTTTCCCGAGAGTTTCCCGTTCGCTCCGCCTTTTATGCGCGTTATTTCGCCAAGAATCGAGAAAGGCTTCGTTATGGAAGGCGGCGCGATCTGTATGGAGCTTCTCACGCCCAGAGGATGGGCCAGTGCGTACACGATCGAAGCTGTTATCACGCAATTCGCGGCCAGCATCGTTAAAGGCCAGGTAAAATATCCTTTTCGATCTTCTTCGCGATCTTTCGCCGATTCCAAAGTTTCCAAAAGATCCGATACTTTGCGAACATGTACGCTTGATCGGATACGTTTTATTATAAAGGGACATACTCGTCGGGCAACCGTCGTGTTTGCCAACAGAAGTAACATGTAACTCGTAACAGGTCTGGGTATTCGTACACACCACCGTATATCGAAAGTACAGGCGAAAAGCCAATATTTTGCGTCAGTTCGAGCAACCGTTTTGCGCGACACATTCGCACTATCTACTTTTATTCCTATTCTATTTCTTCGAAGGTTTGCCCATAAACGGAAGAACGTTGTTTCGCGTTCTTTTACTTATTCTCGACGTAGAAAATCTGACTTTTCGTAGGCCGAAGCGTCGAACGTATAAGATCAAACTTGGCGATATAATCGAGCAATGGAACGAATAGTTAGAGAATAAGGTGTCGTAGCTCGTGCGAATAACGCGATAGAGATTGCGGAGCACGCGGAGCAAAAGGAGACCGTGTACCTGAGGATGCTGGGAATAATCTCGAAGTGACTATCGGCAAAAGAAAGTTACAAAGCCAGAGTGAGTATTCTGCGCTGGCTCGAAAGAGATTAAGAATATACGGTAAGGAGCTGATAAATGTTTGATAGTGCGATTCTCTGCCAACATCGCTCGATACCATCGTCGTTTTTACGACAACAAAGGAACAAAACGCTTCACGGACTTGAAAGAGATTTAGGGGATACGGAGAGACACTGGTAAATGGTCGTCATTTTTACGAAGAAAGGAAGAAACCCTTGTAGCTAGATTCGACGGATTAAGAAAAAAAAATGGTTATCGTTTAGACACGATAGAAAACCGAAAGCGCGAGTCTCCGTAACGGTGGAAAGAAATTGTAAAATCAAAGTGGCGAACCCCGTTTACCATCGACGGGATCCTAACTGGATTAAATTTAACCGTCAAAAAAACTGATAATCTGCTTGTTTGCCAAGTCGGCTAATCGTTATCGGTTAAATATATGTATATTAGGTGGTCCGAAAAGTTTCTTTCCCTTTTCTATTATTTTATCCATTTCGTTCTATCGAGATAAAGATCGCAACGTTTGATAGATTAGCTTTCACGTTTGTATAAAGATGCGTCGTTGTAAAAGACGTGTCTGTAAAAGAAAGACACTTTCCGGATAACCTAATATATATATATATATATATCGGTTACGTGTTATAGTCATTAATTACATATTAATAATCTTCCTTGCGAGCTTTGCAAGATAATTCCCTGTGTGTATGTATAGAAAAATTTATTGGATACACATACAAACAAAACTATTTTATTCCGCAAACTACTTTTCAGGGCCGCGTAGCGAGAAAACCAAAGTCCAGCAAAGAATTTAACAGACGTTCCGCCGAAGAATCCTTCAGAAGTCTGGTAAAAACGCACGAGAAGTATGGTTGGGTTACGCCGCCGCTTACAGAAGGATAACTCTGCAGACGTTCCGAAGGAGCGGAAGACGTTGTCGTTATTTAAGAATTCATGCTCACAATCAACAGGTTTCGGACGTGACTTCGGTTTGTATCATTACGGCAAACATTCGATAATCGCGCACACGTAAAAACGATCCTATTCCTAGAAACTGAGATTTTGGACGTGCCAAATTTTTGACTCGTGATCGATAAAACCTTTACCAACACCTTTGTCACATTTTTCTGATTTGAACGACACCAAATACCATTTGGAGCGTAATTTGGAGCGTATTTGCTTACTTAGTAAATGATAATTAAATACATATCAAGAAGTAAATGTAATTCGAATTACATCGTGCGATTGGCTCATGGTGAACTCGTAGAACCGTTCCGTTCTCTTTCAGTTCCATGATTTTTTTAATACGTTGTAAAGCGCCACATTTTTTGAGTATCCTTTTCCCACACATATAACAACCGTCCATCTCGCTTACTTTCCAAGATGTTACAAGCTACCGTTGCACACTCCGTTTCTGCTTATAATCGTGCGTTCTGTGCCAGCGTATACATCGCTATTGGATGTCGGTCGTTTACTTGGCGACGGTTCGATCGAAAGTACCAAGGCAAGCCCAAACCCGATACATCCATGATATTCGCTTTTAATCGAGTTACAAATTATAACGGACGTTTCTTGCATTCCTGCAGCCTTGCATATGCCCGTTGTACAGCGGCAACGGACTTGCCATCTTTCTCAGCAAACGGAGGAATAATCGGCCGACATCCGATACCGACGTGTACGCTGCCACAGACGCGTAATTAGAAACAGAAATACACTGTAGCGATACCTTACGATATCTTGGAAATAAAGGCGACACCTAAACGGTTATATATACGGAGAGGACGGATCGGTTCTACGAGTTCGTCGCACTCGTTTTAATCAGAGACATCTGTCAAATACGTTGGCAAAAGTGTCATTAAGAAATGGCGAAAAACAATAAAGTTTCACGTTTGAATTAGCATAGCAACTACGGGGAACATCTTTCTGTACAATTATCGAATGCTTTCTGTACTTTCTTTTCCCGGAAACAATGTAACTGAGTTATAATCGCATTAAACGTTGCTTTTATAAATGACGGATAACGTGACACGTAGTTGAAAAAGCAAGGTGGAAACGGTAATGATAAAGCTCGAGATCTAGTTACGAAAACCCGTATTTTACCAATTCCATGTCGAATGGATTATCGGTAAAACCATTATGATCCTACTACGAGTAATAAACATAACCTAATGATAAATATTTTATAACTTTTACCTGGGTATCTAAATATATTTACAAATATTTTTGTTAACTTGTTACCAAAAAATGTCTCATCCAGCGAATTAGTTTCGTTCCATTGACGTAAGAATACGTAAGAATAAGAATTTAATGGTATAGAAGGAATGTGACATTCGTTACAATGATCGAGTAATTTCCGTTACCGCATAATACAAAATGTTTAATACAGCCATGTTATTTATATTTGTAACATCTACAGATTTTTTAAGCGAAAAAGAGAAAACGTAGTCCCTCGATCCTGTATTTCTTTGTTTCGACTCTCATTGCCTTGGACATGTGATGCTACAAACACCTGCATAAATTTTTATATCGCGTCGATTAACATTTGTAAAATAAAAAAAAAAAAAAAAAAAAGAAAAGGGAAAGCATAGTGTTAAGTTTAGCTTTTATTATGCTAGCCAATTTCCAAATATATTTCATAGCACTGTATAATATAATTTTCAGTATTCTGAAATTAACAACGTTATTCTATATATGCATATGAGTGCGCGAGACATTCTGTGCTAATTGTAAATTGACTCAAATATAGTATACATTGTCCTATTGTATTTACTTGATACTGTCTCTATCATCGATCGTAAAATGAAAATGAGCGAAAGATATTCAGTTGAAAGATTATATCCAGTTTGCTATTCGATCGAAAACATTAGTAACGATTAACGATTATCTATCTAGCATCACGGCTAGAAAATGATTAAATAAAAAGATTTGTTACTATAATAAATCGTTTATTACACCTATCATGATATTCGTTGCTTACGCTTTTGTCATTCTTTCACATTTTCATTCGGGTACGTTTTAATTTCGATCTCTCGACAAGCGCGATTAATACGAAATATTTCAAGTTTTCATAGTACACGAGCGAATTCATCGAATCGATTATTTCTAAAAGTCACTTCGACCCGATCGCCGATTATTTTAAAAGATAACGAAAACGTTTTTCGTTATTTTTTAAACAAATAACGTTACAATGATTCAGGATCGGTCAACACATTCGGAACGTTACTACTAATTAAACGAATAACGACCAATTTAACAGCAACAAACGTAATTAAATATATATAAAAGTATATAACAACACGTTTTGCGTACAAATGTAGTCGTATCGAAAAATTTTAATCGCAAAATTCTTTTCACACGCGCTACACATAAGGCACATGGTCGATCGCTATCCTTTTGAACACATTTACTATCACTGTATGACAATTAATTGCTTATGACGTGTTTCAAAAGGCCTAGTGTCTTACATATTACAGCTTTCTGTTTCTTAAAAAATACACATTATCTAAATCCTAAATTACATTTATGCGTCGTAGTTAAAATCGGGAACGTCTCTAGAAAAAATGCTAAGAAGGCGTTATTATAACGATACAATATCGAATTTGTTGGTCTACGAGTAGCTGATCAACTAACAAGCGGTATAAAATATTATCTTGTTGTAAAATATCTTTGTTATATTATATAAAATAACCGGTATCGTTCGATATAACGAGTGTGCGAGATATCGTTCAATTTTCCTACCTTTTAAATGCATTATTTGACCAGACGTGTCATACGGTAGTAGCAGAAATACAATCGTGAATCACAAAGTATACTTTCTCAGCGCGTTAATTATAGAATAATAATCATTTCTCTTTTCGATATTCTATAAATAATTTAACGTAACTAAATAGAATCATGGCGCGATAGACGAAAGAGACATACACGTATCAATGGAAGAATTACTTACTATGATTGGTTTACGGACCAACGCTGGTGCATGGCGTTCACCTATCGAACAGCATATAGTCGATCGAATTGCCATAAATAATTTATAACGCTTCATTTTGTGTATGTACAATTAAATAGTTTAAATACGACACACGGTTCTACTGCTTGTATTACAGTTATTATGCGTCTATTAATAAAATAATACCCGATACGTATTATTTTCATTATTACGAACAAATGGAAAATTCACATTTTCTTACGATTAGGTGAAATGCGTTTAAACGATACCTAAAACAATGCACGGCCGTGAATTAATCAAATAGGTTTTTGCGTGATGGAGAATATTTTATGCATTGTCGATTAATTTTAGCCAATGCACGATACGGAGCACGTGTATTATCGCGAGACAAATACTTCTTGCAGTCTTATGTGATTTTATACACACGCATTATCTACAGAACACGGTAAACAACCTTGTAGTTAAACGTACAAAGTGGTCAATAATCGTTGATTCATATAAGAACAAAGAAGAATACGGGGAAAAATGAAAAGTAAAGAGTATTTGAATTTTTTAAGCGTGTAAGAGTATCGATTACCTTGGAAACTACAATTTTTCTCCTTTTTCTTAAACCTTTTTCTATTCATCAATTTGTAATTTATCGTTTAATCCCGAATCCCGAGTCGAATTCTCGTTAAATCGTGTCGTTTAACCATAAGAATGGTTAACCGTAAGAATGACAACGGAGGACAAAGTACAAAGTGCAAACGTTTAATAGTGCAAACAATTCTGTTGTAAAATAGGTTTCATTTAGGCAAAGAGGTCGCATAACGAGACGAAAATCATCTCTTCGGAGACGATAAAAAGTTGTTAAAATTTGTCGTTAAGGCAATTAAGAAAACGAAATTAATGAATTAAATGCAAAGGGAAATTATCTGAAAAGAGAAGTTGACGTATTCCTTTACTTTTCTGCTTTTCCCTTTCCCACTTTTTCTTATTCGTCCGGGATAATTCTACTTAACACGTATTTACAAATTCTATAATAAATGAGCAATTGACTTTCTCAGATTCTCATTGTGTGTATACTTTTCGGTGCATCTATTTATCACGTTATACCTGTAGCTTTGAAGCAGTTTGAATAAATGAGAAATTTAGTAGATGAGATTGAAAGTGAAAGAGGAGGACGATTCTCCTCTAGTTAAATGCAACTAATATCTAGCAATTATGCTATGCGATTGTTACGAATACGAATTATTAGAAAATGTTGTTGCGTGTAATCGATGAACCGCCCAATTGACATATAGGCAATGAAAATCATGGATATATCGTTCATAATATGTATATAAAAAATACGAATCAAGTGTGCGATCGATTCGTTCATTTATACATTCTACGAGAGACAACATAGGTTTGTAGATTTCGTTGGAATGTCGGGCATGCTTTCGTTCGAAGTCGGATCTGTTTAACTTTTAATAAAACAACCATGGTTGTCATTGCGATGTTTATAAACGAAGAAATCGATGGATCGATGTAGCGCACATTCACATTATAGAAATTTCTATACGAAACTAATTATAAAGTAATCGTAAACATTAATTATAGTAGAACGGCACTTGGTGATCAATCGCTTTTCTCCTCTTGCACGCACATGAATAATTTAGCGCAGATCATGTTGAAATTGTCTGCAAAAAGTAAACAATTTTTGGTTATATAAATAACGTATGCTCTGTATTCGTAAATTACAACGAGAATTAATATTCGACTAAAACGAAACTATTTTCTATTTTATCTCGATAAAGCAGACATTTGCTCGTTCGCGTTGTAGATCGAATGCAAATATATAAAAATACAGGAACAACGATGTAAAAATATTGGAAATAGGAAAAGTAGAGCAACATCGAGTATCGTAGTAGATAGAAACGTTTGTTGAAATCAAATTTTTGTTTCGTTCGTCGTTCCCTTTGCTCTACACCTTATCTTAAATAACGTTATTCAAACGATAATATGGGTATCTGTAAAATCAATTATTCGACTTTTATTTTATTACTTGCGTTCTAAGTAAAGAGCAGGCCGAAGCAAAGTCCGAGTATTATTAGATTTGGAAAATACTCTGTTAAGAAAACAATCGTTAGAGAGCACTTACGAGACGATCTGATAATCCATTTAGGTTTCTTTTCCCAATAAATGAAGATGCAATACATAGGAATGCCAGATAAGATGATTATCACTCCTACTCCCACTTCCCATGGAGACACGTAGCAGGGGAATGTGACCAGGAAAGCACATATTATGAAAAATATAATTGGTAATACGATGGACACCTAACGAAGAGAAAGAAACAACGTTATTTATTTATTTCATCTGTATTCCTTATCATTAGCGATTTCGTTTATTACGTCTCGGATGTTTTATAACCGAACCTGGTTTTAGTTTGAACCGATCTCTAATTTATTACAAATTTATTACGATTCTAATTTAGGCAATTGAATAATTCTAAGCAATTCTGTCTGATATGTATATATATATATATAATATATATATATAGCATATCGCTGTACATATTGTGATTTTTTTATGGTAATTCGTAATGTTAAAGAAATACAAGGTATATCGTGCTTTATTTTCGTTATCATGCGTTAATTTTGTGGAATTTTGCATCTTGGAATTTCCTATAAACGGATAGAATACCGCGTTGTAACAATTACAGATAAAATACGGAGGAGGAAAGATTTGCAATCTTTAAATTCTTCGCATACCTTTATCGGTCGTTGGCGATCGGGACTTTTGTAACGAAGCCAGAGGAGGCCAGACACCGAGAGCGTAGTGAATAGTGCTTCAACGAAGCTAACATAATAGATTAGCACATAGACATCCTCTATGATCAGAAGTGCCAGGGTGATAATGCACTAGAAACGGAAATTATAGTTTAACGCTTGAGCCAATCCGAGTACAACAGCGAGAAAAAAACGAATCTTTTACATTTTATTATTTGCCAATCGTAATTAGGAGAATTAGAAGGAAAACAGGGAAAACGCGTGGTTCGATGTAAATTCGAAATACCGAAAGTAGCGCGTAGCAAACGACGTTAAAAATAATAAACGTTTAATAGTATTGCGATTATTTCGATACGTATAGTTTGACTTTGGATAGAATTATTCTATAGAATATATGCGATTCGACCGTTTCCAGCGATAAATACGAAGAATCGGATCGACGATATACCGTTAACTAATATCAGCGTCAACGTTATTTTCACGTTCGTTCGTCGCTCGAAACGCCAAGAAAGGAACGAACAATTGTCACGTTATACGGATACGACAAATACCGGTCGAGATAAACGTATTATCCGTCAACTGGTCCGTCAACCGGAGCCGCATGCGCGTATCAAAAACAGTCAAGTTTCCCATCTCGTAGGTTTTTAATCGACGAGACCCGCGTTGAACCGCGTCGTCGAACGAGAGAAAAATTGATCTTTCGCTGGAATCGTCGTCGAATCGTAGTTTTCGCCTCGAGTATCTTAAGCGCGGAATAAAAGTACGCAACAACAGGTACTTACGAGAAAAATGAGCGACGGCATTGGCGTTAAGTTTCGCACGTTGATGAGAGCAATGGCAGCAGGCAGATGTCCATTGCGAGCTCCTACGAAAAATAATCGCGACGATGCGAAAATTGCTCCGTTCAACGCCCCGAACGTTGAGCAAGCTACGAACAACGGCATTATCCAAGACATCACACCCAACAGCTTGTCGCTGAAAGTCTGCGCAGAACGACAAATTTATAAATGAACAAATTGTTTCCACTTATCGCGTACGTTTACGCGAATTTTTCTTTTCTTTTTTCTTTTCTTTTTCATCCGTGCGATCGAAAACGAGTAAAAAACGCTATAACGCGTAACTATTATTTTCGAGAGTAACTCGGAGATGCGTACGTTTGCGTGTCACGCGCGAGTCGAGTCCGCGACAAAGCGTAGGAGGCAAACGCGGCAAAACGATCGTAAACACCGTTCTTGTTTCTTCGCTGTCTATCTATCTATACGTCTATATATCTATATACAGAATGCTTTTGCACCTGCGAAATTTACCGCTACGCGTATTGTACATACGATAGAATGTTTCGAGGCGCGCGTGTTAATACGACATCTTTTGCCACTTTTAGGACCATAGTAGTCCTTCCAGTGGCAGAAAAAGGATCGTAGAAACGATCGTAGAGTGGAACGTAAAATTTTGAAGCAACGTTGTAGCTTATTTTTCTACTTGCTAATTTACACGGTCGATCGGTGCAGTTTCTGAGCAGTTTCGTCGACTCGTAGCTTTCGCGATACGTAAAAACCATTGGAAGTAAAGAATCCGCTTTATTTCGATTTTAGATTACTACTTTGGTTTAAAAGGCCATCTTTCTTGTTATTTTCGACGTTTCTTTTCTTTCGTTTTTTCCCTAACGAAAAATCACTACCAGAAAATATTACGAATCGATCTCGAACGTATTCGCGTTCGCACGACGTTTTCCAACGTTACGCGTTTTATACTTCTAGCTACTTTTACGGCTCACTTTCGAGTTTAAGCACGTACGAGAAAAGATTACACGAATGTTCTGATTATTCGTGACAGTCGATATACAAGTTTTAGCACACTCTGTTATACATTTTTTTTTTTCGCTTTCGATATATCTTTTTTTTCTCTGATACGATCGCTCGTAGTCGAAGATGCGGTTGGAAAGAAATTCAAACTACCGTGTTACGACCGTTCGCGGAGAGACGCGGTCGCGAGGAAAACGCGTCAGCGAGAGGCGTAAATTCTCGCTACGATTCGGTTAATCGACGCCGCGAAATAGTCGTTCCCCTGTTTCGGTTAAGATAAAACAGAGGTGGTTAAATGAATATGACACAGTATAGTAAGTGTTATATATCACAGTTTATTCTAACAACTTGTAACGAAGACAGTTACAGTGACTGATCTACGGGTGTGTATATCCGATCGAAGGATGTTGACTGTTCGACGGATGTAAAATCAGTAGTGTCTTGGGAGACTATGCTGTGTCGGAGGAAAGCTAAGGATGGGTGTGTCTAGCGCACGGGGCCATCGGATTTGTTGGTGACGATTTTGGCTAAGAGAGCGAGGGAAATAGTCTTCGTTGTTAATTGGTTGAACGAAGGGTGTTAACCGCCCTCGAGAGAAAGTGGTTAGCGGGAGGAAAGTTGCATCATACGTGAGAAAAACTAACTCTCCCTTGTCAAGCCGTAGTAGACAAAGGTCTTTAGAAATGCTTCGGAAACAGACGTTTGTTCGGTTTGAAGGACCTCGACTAGGAAATTCCTGAGATTTATGGAAGGTACTTGAGACTATCGAGGGTACGCAGTGAGTATCCGAAGACATCTGGTTGCCATCTCGCCCGCGGTGTGTGGCCTGGGCTAGATAGAGTGTTACGCGACGTAACAATCGAGAAATACGAAAGATCGAAGGATAGAAAAGTATATATTCGCATATCCTCGGTGTAGTTTGATAATTCATAGCGCGTATTAATCGATATCGTATTGACGCTGTTGTTACGTCGTGCGACGTTCTTCCTAGACCAGGCCACACACCGCTGACAGGATGGCAACCAGATGTCCGCACACCTTCACTGCGTACCTTCGATAGTCTTAAGAGCCGATCATAAATCTTAGGAATTTCTAAGGTCCTTCAGACCGAACCAAACATCTGCACCGAGTCGCTGTCCAAAGGTTATCGTTTATTACGGAAAGATAGGAGAAGTTCGTTTTTCTCGTGTACGATGTTTCACACTAACGACTTTCTCTCGGGGGCGGTTAACACCCTTCCTCCACCCTTCCACACCGATCCAGAAAATTAACCAATTACCAGAGAAGTCCTTCCTCCCTCGCTCTCTCAACAAGAACTTGGTCTTAACAAATCGGCTCTTCTCGCATCGTTAGACCCATCCATCGCGAGTGTCCTCCGCTGCATCATCGTTCCAGAAAGTCAGTCTTTATACATTTTTTGAACCTTCGACATCTAAGCGTGCGTCGCGTACAACACCTTGTTACTCTAGCTATCGATCGAATTTAATTGTCGAATTTCTAGTCAAGAAGTTGTTGGAATAAACGTCAATTGTATCCGTTAATTCAGCGGTAAAGTCAATTCAATCACCCCTGTTATCGCATCAGAAATCAGGAATTATCCAATCGTAACGGGAATTTACGACTGCCGTTGACGTGCTTTCTCGCGATCGCGTCTCCCCGCGAATGGTCGAAACAGCTGTATTAACGCGAGCGTCCGTTGACTCGACAGCCAAATAATCGCTAGCGAAGAAACAAGAACGCTGCGTAACGCCGTGGCGTGAAAATGTCCGCGAAAGATCGGATCGGATACGACGCAGCAAAATTAGATACGCGTTACTATCGATGGATGATGATTTTAGCCGTTATACGTGCATCTATTTTCTGGAAAGTAATACGCAAATTTATCGGGAACAAGAACTAAGCAGAGTTAAAAAGGAGAATTTCCGGATATATTGCGCGTAGGAGCGAGCATAAACGGCGATGCGAGAGAAGAGGACGTAGAAACGGAGGCGGATAGAAAAGCAAAGAGTTACGCGCTATTCCACGTAGTCACCGAAAAGAGAGTCGCAGGTTTTTTCTTTTTTTTTAAACCGTGTCACACGGAAGTCGTAGGAAAGAAAAATTCGTGCAAAGACAGGACCAAACGTATCTCGAATTACGTCGAACGCGATAAAATTTGGCGCGTAACGTGACAACGTTTGGAGAACAAAATGTTTAATCGGTATTGGTAAGATAAGCGGATCTTTCTCGTTTCCATGATAATATATATATTTTGTTGTTGTTGTTGTTGTTGTTGTTGTAAGATTGTCTGTAATTCTAACGTACTACGTCTCCTTTACAACGGTAGCAGAATAGGTGTGTCTTTACCGTCGATAATCGATAGGAAGAAAATTTTCCCAATGTCCGAGAAACGTTCGGTTCTGAAAAAACCAAATTAAACGAATTCAAAGTAAAGATAAACTTACGACAGCGACAGCATTCGATGCCAGAATTTCATCTTGCGTTAACACCACGAAATAAGCGATGTTCGCCAGGACATAAATCACAGTCACCAACGGCAATGATATGCAAATCGCTCTTGGAAGATTTCTGCAAAAATGATAATTATACATATATATATATATCTCTTTTTTTTACATCACGTTATCGAGATAACTTTCCCGATTCGCTTATCAACGTTCCCTCCACTTGTATTACGTATTCGTTTCGTACTAGGAAAATTACGCGCTTGAAAATTTCGGTCGAGAAACCGTTGGTAAATTTTCTATGAAATTGACATTTCGGCAAGTAACTTTTGTCATCGTCGTAAAAGATTTTTCTATCTAAAAAATCAAGTCCTACTGTTAATTTTGTAGAAAGAATTACGTTCTTGTCGTTAGAAATACAGTCATCGATACAGTTTAAACGTCATTTTTAACGATATTTGAATATTTATTTGGATTTTAATACTCGCTTTCTGCCGTTCGTTATCAACGAAAACAGGCGTGTATTTTCTTCAAACTGTCGCCTCTATCGATGATAAACGCGACAACAAAGACTCGTATAAATATCGACGAACAAAGAGCGCGAAACACGAAAATCTCGTTCATGTTTTAAATATAAACTACGTAAATATCGCTGGCACACACGATGCGTCACTTTTACTCCGTAATTCTACAAATATCTTTGTTCGCGATGTTATCGAGAAGTTCGTTCCACTTTCGTACTCGTTGTTAGTTGCTCGGATCGAACAAACGCTGCTCGACGCTTACCGCTTCCGTTCGACAGGATGTATCGTTAAATTGCGAATAAATCGAGTAACGATCGTTTCGTTCCCTTCGATATAATCGTTGTAGTTACAGCCGATTTACCACGACTCGAGCAAATCGATTCTCCGAACATGTTTCTTCGTCTTGGAATTTTTCGTCGTACAGCTATAGGTTAGATCGAGAAGAGCGTTTAAAGCCGTCTAATAAAACGAATAAACAGACGTCTAACGCTGATAACCATATATATATATATATATATATATATATATATATATATATATATATATATATTATATATATATATAGATGATAGCGATGGGAACTTTGCGCGCAACGTGGATATATCATGTACGCAGGATGTTCCCCTGCAGTACTTTAAGCGACTGTCAAAGGAAAACATTGGTGCAGAACGTGCACCAATTGACGATACGTCTCGAGGTGGTTGAAATCCGCGAGATCGCTTCGAAGACGCGAACGCGACGAGATACGGAGCTTCGATATCGAACGATGTCCGTTTATCGCTTTAACGCGTATACACGTTCGGATGGTACTCCTCCCGGCAAGTTGTTCGAGGATCGATCTGTCAGGGTGTAAATATCGTGCGTAACGGGTACGATCCCGCATCCTCGCGAACGATTCTCGCGTACGACGATCCGGATCTGGCTTGTACAACGGATCGGTGTCATCCGACGAGCGGACCGCAGTTCGGCGGAGTTTCCCAGTTTCGGAACGTGTCCGAGATTTGGCTTACTCGCGGGAATCGTTCGACTCGCGACCGACGAATCGGCAAATTTCTGCCAGCGAGACCACCAGGGGAACATCCTCTACGAAACGTAAAACGTTTCTCATGCCGATAGGAACGATCGTCCGCTGCGGAATAATCGCTGGACATACATAAAAGATACATACTCGTCGAATCGATAACCTCCTCCTTTTCGAAGTCGGTTAAAAAGACAAGAGCTGTCCTCTCTCCATGTGCCGCGCGCAGCTTCAACTTCGTATATCGTTTCGTTGTGCGCTAGAGGTGAGACGTGTCTTTCAGTGATAAGATTCGGTTAAACATATTTCTTATTAGAGACAGGTGATACGGATAAGGGAGAAGGAGAGCGATCGGATACGGAGAGTTGGCGAAAAGGCTTGGAGTTTCGCGGCAACCGATAGATCGTTTACGGACCGAGCTTACGGAGAGAAAACTCTGGAAACGGACGACGCGCGATAATATATTTGCCATCTTAAAGACATCTTTGATCGTTCCTGATTCGAGACCTCGACCTTGCCAGCCTTTGCTCGTCGATTTGGCCTGTCGTTTTTCGTCCGAACGATCATTCGTTAGCGTTCCTACGTAGATGGAAAGTTCAGCCGTTTGGGCGAAACGCTCGTACACGTTGGCAAGCGGAGCAAGCGGGACGGCGTTTACAAGCAAGCTTTTTTATCGTTAGGCGCGTTTTTTTTTTTATCGAAGCTGTAGGACTATTGCTGGCGTCGTTAGCCGCAGCTACAGCCATTTTTGCAACGAATCTAGCGTCGATTTCTATCTCGCCTCCTAGGAGATATTTCCTAAAATCTTCAACGGAAAGTCGAAGTTTCGGTGCATCTCGTAGAACCTGAAATATGCCTTTCGACCTAAAATTTCGCTCGTACTTTTGTCTAAGACGGAGGACGATTCGTGGATCGGCACGGCGAGTAGGTGGACATGGTCGGTTTCCAGTAAAGCCGGTTTTCTACGTATACTTTTAGCGGCTCGTTCTACGAGACGCGTGGCTTACTTTGGCCGCATCGGTCAAAAACAGTCACTCGCGCAAATATCTGCTAAATTTTACGATATTATCAGACCGGCAATATCTTTTAACGATCGTTTCTTTCGATTAGTCATGTCGCGTTCCCTCTGTTTCAACGAATACGTACTTTAGAACGTACTTTCTTCCGTATCGAGTTTATTTAAGAGGATAAACAAATCGTTTCGTTCGCTCGATAAACAAAGATTCTAGTAGCTAAAATCGCTGCTTCTTGAACCATTCGTACTCGTAATCTCGAGGACGAGCCGAATAAAGTATAATACGTGGCACGATCGAACCAACTTATCTTTAACCGGTGTTTCGTTAAATCGGTCGTGATCGTACGAAGAGTCTCGTTCGAACAAACTTTACCAATTACCGAATATTACCAATTTTGGCACAACCCGAAGTTACGAAGCGGAAGCTGCGCCAAAATGCCCGCGAAAGAAAAGGGAACGAATCTTGTTTCTTCGTTGGTTTATTAACTGCGAGACGTTGCGAGACTTCCGACGGAGAGAAAGCGAGAAAGGAACGTGCTACGCTCGTGATCCAGGCTCTTCGCACGATTACGAACGTGGCTTACGAGTCGGTTCGTTCGATCCCTCGATTGTTATTTCGAGCGAATAAGTTTTTCCTTCGTCTTTATGGGAAACCGAAGAACGGTTGTTCGGGGAAGATGAAACATCGATGATCGAACATTTCAGAAACCAACGGGGTTTCGTGTACCACGCGTATAAATTATATCAAGGTAATTGCAAATAGTAATCGTAAATTTTGACGTAAATATTTTTCTTCCGCTACTTTTCGACGTATGGAGTTCGATCGCAAAAAAAAAAAAAAAAAAAAAAAAATGGAGCGAGGCTCGCAAACTACTTTGTTAATTAACACGCGTCAAAGTTCGGCTAGAAACAACGATACGTTACCTATAAGGATCCTTTAGCTCCTCGGTTACGTAATTCAGATAATTCCATCCGGAATAAGAGAACAGGCCTGAATAAACGGCTAGAGCAACGTAGCCAGGCTGGGTATTGGTTCCATCCATGGGATGGCGAAAATTTTCCGTGTGACCCATGCAGAGCCACCAAAATCCAGCAACCATGATGATCACCAGGGCGAAAATCTTCGTTCCGGTGAAGATATCCTGCACTCTGGTCGCCCATTTCACGTTGTAACAGTTGATGGCTGTTAACAAGCCTGCAACCATATCGATCGGATAATATCGTTTATTTGGAATTGAAAGGAAAAATACGATTTTTCCCATCTGTTTGTTTACGTTCATCGGCCATTCGTCTACGTACTACGTACTATTTTCGTACTACGATACAAATTCGCGAGTACGTGCGCGAGACTGCAGCAACGATCACGAGGCGATGTTTCTAGTTTCGGATTACAGCGATAAAATATAAAGCTCGACGCGAAGCGTAATTACGTTGTTATTTGTTACGCAAACCCGTGGATTTGAAAGGCTAATTCGAAACCAGTCCGTATCGTAAATGGTAATCGTTTTTAATACGCAGCTGTGCACACGGGGCTGTAATACGAAGGATCAGCCTTCGTTAACACATTACATATGTATAAACAGAAGATAAGAGTCAGGTTGAGTTAGCTTCATAAATTCGGCGAACGATACCGACGCGTGTCGTATGCACGCTACGGATGCACGCGGAAATCGCTGTAGCAGTACCACCGATAGTTACTCGCAAATATCTCGGCAACTAAGGTCGAGCTGTGGTAACGCGTAAAAGTAAAAGTCGCTCGAAATCTAAGCTACCGTCAGCTTTCTAAATAACAACATATATATTTCTCGAACGTTTATCGTTCGAAACATACGCGTTAATATCGTTAGAAATCGTTCATCCACGTTTCTAAACGTTACGATCGTTCTAAAAACCCGTTGGCCAACTTTTCGTCGAATCGACGAGCGATTTTCTTCTTCCTCCTTTCCTCTCGCCGATTACCTTCTCCCAGCAATTTCTAGAAAATTTATTATACGTACTCGAAACGAGACGAAACAAAAGTGCGACATTTTCGAAAACTCGGTATTAAGAATTTTTGACGACACGCGGTAGATCTCGCGGCATACGCGTTAGCGAATAAAGGTCGCCGACGAGTATGTATAAGTAATTAATGCCCGTAACATTAATATTCGTGGAAACGAAATCACATACACACAGGCGAACGTTTGCACGAAGCGCGTTAGAACTGTTACTCGAAAGTACGCGAATATTTCAAGTTATCTCATTGCGCGCTTCTGCTTCGAGATAAACTTTTATCGTCCTTGTAATAACGATTTCTATACGAATTTGCCGCTAACGGACAGCGAATAAGCGAAAATTTATCTGCGAACGATGAAAAGATATTCCGTCGGATAAAAGTTTGATGTATATCGTTAGACCGCGGATGTTCGCGCAAACGTGTATCTTTCCGACGTGCATAGAATGCGAACGGACAAACGAAACTTGAATAGATTAAATTTATTAAGCGATCAGAGACAGAGACAGAGACAGAGAGATTACGAAAATGCGTTTTTTATTTCGCAGATTTCGCATAATGCACGTGTTTGTTGCATATCTATGTTTAAGAACATGTGCAAAAACGTATTGCGTATCATTTACGCTTATATATCGTGTCGTATATTTATCCTAATCGTTTAAAACGCTAATAACGATAATATATAATCAATGTCAAGTACAGGCTACATCGAGTTGTTCCGAATTAGAGCGGCGATCGATTAAATTAATCTTAATTTCCGTTTATCTGACAATTACCATACACGTAGGGATAATCGCCAAACTATTGTTAAGTATCTATTACCAAATAATTTTATCGTGGATAATGCTTCGTACGTATCGTAAATCGATATCAAACATACAGATATTTTACGTATTTTATATGCATGAATATTCGTAATCTGCAACCGCGTCGTTATTTATCGAACTTGAAGAGAGCGTCGCTACCTTTTCCTAAGCTATTATTTCGGCACTCGATTTCTACCATCTTTCGCCTCTATTTACCTTAAATGTGGATCGTCGATCGCATTATATCAAAGCGAAAACACCGTGAAAAGCAAGTGGACGCTGAAAATCGTTCACCTTATAAACGTTAAACGTTACAAAGAACGTTATATCGATGTTCTTGGTATCTCGACGCGTGATATTTGTGATTACAAGTAACGTTGTTACTCGCAACATGCCTAGGATCCGGTCGTTTCTTTTCGCGCTACGTTACGTCTCGATCTCGGAGAGCGAGAAACCTTGGGTTACGATACACCGTATGCACAGGATACAGTAACGCGTACATTTACCATCACGATCGTATATCGCGCATCGTCTTCGAGCTGCCGTTGGAACAAGTATAATTATAGGCGAGATAGGCGAGAACACGGAGCGATTTGTTCGTCGCCGTGGAACTTTAAATTTGACGTCGCAACAAGAAGATCGCTGTTCTCTATACGATAAAGAGGAACGAGCCTCGCGTTTTCGCCCGACGATTTCGCGACCTTGCGCGCCACTTTCTTCTCTGCAGATATTCGTATTCTTTTTCGTTCTCTTAAATAACTACGGGTAGTTACGATTCGAATTTTTCTTCTTCTTTGGTTTAAAGTCGCGTTCGACCGTCAAAGTCGACCGTCGGAGAATTGAAAAACGATCTTTTAACACGCCGTCGAAAGTACGATCCCGAACAACTCTCTTCTTATACGCGATACGTGGCCGATGGCACAATGAACGATACAGTTGGCGGAGACGTCGGCGCAGATGCGAAATTTCTAAACGTTATCGTTCGATAACGACCTTCTTCTCGAAAGATGGGCGAACAAACGCCGTTTGGTTTTTGTAAAAATTCGCCAAATTCGTTGGACGGTGGCAACTTGGCCCAAGCGTACGCGCGCGTCGGTGTTACGTACGGTAGCGAAACGACCCGTGCCAAACCTATCTTATCTAAACTTATCTCTGATTTATAGCATATATAAAGGAGAGTTGCGCCAACTTGGCTATTCCGCGCGATCCTTCGGACGATAGAGGCCCGTGCGCGTACCTGTACACGCGACGCTGTAAGAGATCTGAGAATCCGTTATTAGCCGAGTTTCTTCGATTCGGCTGTCGCGAGGCGACGGGCAACGTTCGCCTAAAATAACGACAAATCGTCGAACGACGAACGTACGTAGTTGCGAACGAGATTATCGTAGAAGCTGTTTATTCGCATCCGTGTAATACGACGCAAAGATAAAGAGATCGATCGGGGTTGACGGACAAGAAAACAGGTCGCCGAGCAACGAACGCGCGACGGTTACGCTTCTGTCATCACACGGACGCGTACGCATGAGCGGCGATCGATGTACCGGTACCGGCAGTTTTTTTTGCCAATATTAGGACCGAAATTACGACCGGCCTACGGCTACACGCGTAGAAACAATTTATTTGGAATCGCGCGGCCGATAACGTTCGAGAGTTTAGCGAACTCGCGATCCGAAGAGGTCGATGTCGTAATTTCAAGGGTGTTCTTACATGTGATAACGGCAGCGAGTAGTCGCACGGCCGCGTACGGAGGAACGCAACCGTGCCAAACTGGTTGCAAGATGTATTGTGCGAACGTTAGGGCTGTGATCGCGTTTCCAGTTGGGACCAGCACGAACAATGCCACGTAGAGGTAGAGGAACGCCGGTAGGGGTCCAAAAGCGTCGTTGATGTAAGCGTAGTCGCCTCCGGACTTCGGGATCATGGTACCTGTATTGAAAAAAAATTCAAGTATTTTTATTTCGACGGAGCAACGTTGTCGATACGAGGCTGGTAAGAAAGAAGGCGATCGTCCATCGTTTTTATCGAGATCGTTCGCCGTGACATTCGTAAAAAAGACGCTACCGCGAATTTCGCGCTAGCGTCGTTTGCCAGCTCCGCTTTGCTACCTCCTCGTTCAACCACCGACTTTCTTCCCAAAGATCGGTACGTTCGATATCTCGAAAGCTAATCGACATCGATCCTACCCTACGAAAGGTCAACGAATTCGCCTTCGGAAGCGCCATCGAACGATATTATCAAACACCGGTTGCAAGCCGCAGAGATCTCGTGCGCTTATACCGTATTGTATTTATCTATGCACGCTACGACTCTGATAACTTTGATAACGCGCGTGCACGACGTCGCGGCTGGCAAGCGACTAGAATACGCGTAACGCGTAAAAATACGATATATCGAGTACTTCGAATGGAATACGGGTTGCAATTTTGGTAAATGACGTTGACCTCGACACACGACCTCGAACATAAGTTTCGCGTTCCAACGAAAGATTTCGGTGTTTACCGGCGAGGTTCGAGTACTATGGAGTTCGATCGTACTGTAATTGAGACGAATCGCGTCAAATCGAGACTAACAACGTGCAAAGCGTTCGAGCGATCGCAAACAGTGGCGGAGAGCGGTTAGAGAGATCGTAAGCGTTCGATAGCGGATAATCGCGTTTAACGCGTCGAAACTCGTGGGCGATCGAACGAGTCGCAAGTACCTATCGCGTTATTCGCGAGATACGTAGAGACGTTCGCCGCTCCTTACGTTCCAAGATTTAAACGCGATAGAGAACGTCGGTGAGACGGTTTAGATCCGAAACTTTGAAACTACGTCCTATTAATACCGGTTTAACTATCCACGTGTCGCTTGCAACAACGTAAAACTAAATCTCTCTTTGCACGACTAGATGTACGGTAATTGGATCGAGTTTTTTATCGATGCCGATTTTGTTTAAACGTTCCAAACACTCTCAACGAGCGCAATATCCAACGTCATCGAAATAAATCTCTGTTCAAATAAATAATCGGTCAAATAAAATTTCTCTTATTTTAGTCGATATAGATAGGAGGATTTGAAAATACGCAAACTTTCGTCCGTGGTACGCGGAATTTCTACTCGAAAATTCTCACGCGTAAATCTAAGTAGCACGTTTCATCGCGTAATTTTTATTTCGATTTTGGCGTCCTTGATCTTCGTCTCGCTGGATCGAAAAGACGGACCATCGAGGCGACCGATCCTTTCGATCGAACGTATCGAATCCGACCAATTATAGGTGGATGAATATCGTTTTCGAAGAAAGCTGTAAACGTTGAAAATTTGATGGAAAATTCGGCCGTTTCGTCTGCAACGACGCGATAACACGCTGTATCTACGATAGGAAGAAGAAGAGTTTCGAAGAGACTCGATGAAATCGGCTGAATCGCTCGCATCGGTAATTCGATTAAGTATCGTTGACCCTTTTCTCGGAGTCACGGATCGGGTTACGTTGGTCGCGTGCCACGACCACATTTTAATTACATCGTTTAAGAACGAGAAACGAATCGTGCGTTCTCCAACGCGAAGAAAACTCTGCCCCTCTCTCGCGTTATACTTTGGATATTATTCTATGTATCTTTACACATCGTATCCATTCCGCGCAATTTTATCTAAAAGATGGATTTTACGATTCGGTAGGTTGTCGGATTTTACATCCATCGTGTGTCTATCTTTTCGTTTGATTTTGCGATAAAAAATGTGTGTCGCTGTATCGATATAGTACACGCGGTACCATAACGGTAACGCGAACGATTATCGATAGAAAAGTCTGGCGTATTTTTGGATAATTTTATCAAAATCGATCCGCTTTTTATAGATGCGGTCGCATCCGCGCGCAGATAAATAAAATGTTGGTTAATCCTTCGTATTCGAGTACGACGTTCGTCCGATCGAACGTTAACGTATTACCAAAACCATTCGTTGCCAAGGAAACGTGGTACATTTTCGACGCGAGATCGCCACAATATTCAAACGTTTTCGCAGTATCTACGAACGTAACGTGACCACCGTGCCACATTATTTTCGCTATGTTCGTTTCGGTTATACGCGTATTTGCACGTATTCTGCTATAGCGAATACTCCTTTTGCGAACGTTTGTACGCGTCTCGTGGACGCGAGCTGCGAACAGAGTGGCCCAACTTACGGCAGGGCACAGAGGCTCCGAACGGAGGCGAACGACGAATCGTCTTCTCGACTCGGCAAGACGAAATTATCACTAGCGATAAGACCAACTTCGATACGTACTGGTAAATCCGAATCCAACTCCAAGGCTCGTCTCGCCGAGTTTCAATACTACTCGTTAAGCGGAGGAGCTTGTTACAAATTTACCAAGAAGGTCGTTCGAATTTTAATCTTTCGTCGATAAAGTTACTTTTCGTATCGTAAATGTTACTTTTGATCGTTGCTTCCCCTTTGATTCGTATACGCGTACGTATGTATATGTATGTACGATTAGTAGCGGTATAGTTCGTTTCCGTGACATTTTGTATCATTCGAACAACGTAGGAATATCGTGGTCCAAGAATTTTCATCGCTTCAACGATAGGACGTTGTCCTTTTGTCATTTAAATACAATAAATCTCCGTTTCAGCGGTGCCGAAATATCGTCATTTCAAAATTCGTTTCGTCTTATCTACTTTGTAAAAAGACGTTACTCTTAGTTACGCGTCAACGCTGGAAGCATCGACGAAAAATTAAAAAGTAAAATGTAAAATGTAAAACGATCGATGCTACACGGAATTGTAAAGTATTTACCGACGAATCTCTAGCTTCTTGGAAATTCGTCTAGATTTGAAAAAAATAATTCGTACGATCTGTTAACCTTTGCTTGCGAGTCGTCGAGAGCATCGTTTTCCGACCATCGTGCAACACGTGTAGTCGAGCGTCGTTACCAGTTTCCAAGCGTCCTATCAATTGCGGTCGTTCTAATTGTGCTTTTAGTTCGTCGTTCTAGAGTCTGCACTCCGAAGCGTCTCAACGCTGAAAGTGTATTAGATGAATAGAAACGTCTATTTCCAAGTTAAGAAAACGGAAAAGAAAGGAAAGTAGGACTCGCTGCCTTATCGCGGGGCTGGTAAATCGTAAATTTAAATTACTTGCTAAAACACGCGAGGGAAACGCGTGTTTTGCCATTTAAAAATTACTGTATTCGGATATCGCCGTATACGAGTTGTCGAAAAGTCGCATCGACCGACTTGGTAAATTGGAACGTTTACGTTGAAAGTTACCTCGACGGTTGACGGTCGCGTCCGATAGCACAGAGATACGTACAAAGAGCGAGAGCGAGAGCGAGAGAGCGCGCGAGCATAGTCGTACGTTACCTCACCGTGTAAGCAGACGCGCCGTGGAAATAAAAAGAAAACGTCGCACGCGGGCGTCTTCTGCTTCTATCCTTGTCTAATCAGGCGTATACATCGCCGCTGTTCGTTGATCGGTGTTTCGTACGCTCGCGTATTTATCGTAGGATCGTACGCGCGTTATTAGACAAAGACCCAAGAGGTATCTATGCAGCGCTCGCTTTCTATCCCTACGTCGCTTTTTCGACTCGCTCGCGCACTCTGTCTTCGCGTTTCTATGCTCGATAGCTGCACCTCCACGTCGTCCTTGTCACGTTCTTGGCACGCGAGTGCTTTATCGACGTCTACCGACTTTTGTCGCCCGACTACGTGCATTGTACACCGCGGACAATCAGTTTACTTTTCAAGATGTCGCAAAAGGAAAACGCCGATACGGTGAAAGCTAATCGGAGCTTAATTCGTGGTCTACGCTCGTACAAAAATAGCTTTCCTAATCGCGTTTGTCCGCCTCGTTCGGCGTGTACAAGACCGATAAAAGCGAGTTTCTTCAAAACGGATTTTTTCAAACGAAACCTTTCCGCTTACTCGCATCTGCCTGTCAACGTTTACGAAACATCGCGAATCCTCGAAAGGCTTTTCTCTGGTAATCGTTTTGCCCGAAGGAACCGTTGGAACGTTTACCGTCGAGTACCTCTACGGATATTTCTTTCAACGAGGGCCATATTATTACTCCACACCTTTGTTAGACCCGTTGATCGCGACTACGTTCGGCGACTGATCGTCGCCTCGCGTCCAAGCTCGTTGTCACAAATCTCAAATAAATACAATTGGGTAGAGAATGACGGCAAATTGTTTGCAGCTGTAGACTTTAATTACAATTTTATGGATTTTCCCAAAGTTCCAGAGGGGAGACTCCGGTGTCCTCTCATCTCCGACGTATGTGTGTGCGTGTGAGTGTGTTATAACTGCAGGCACATGGACGAGTTCCAACGAGCTGATCACACAAACCGTAAAACTGTTTTATAACGATGAGACGGCGAGACTGAACAAGACTAGAGAGGGAAGGATTCGCGGAGGATTCGAGGAGAACGAGGATGTAGAAGGCGATAGAACACCTGGCTGAGGGCTGCAGACGCCGGAGTGCGAGGACGAGCATGGAGGTGTTTCTGGACGACGCAGGAACTGGCCTAGAGCAAATGAAAAGAATTTCGAGGAACAAAGAGGAAAGAAGGGTAGGCGCAGAGGCGAAGGGCCGACGAGAGGAGGAAGGAGGACACTGGCAGAGGTTCGGGGGACAGGAGGAGGGAACGGCACCAAAGAGAGGGGTAATAACAGCAGAATAAAGTAGGTTTAGCCGTAATTGGAAGGAAAAACAGCTACCACAATCTTATCTGGAGTAAACAAGAATTATGTACGTACGAAATATTAATCTAATGCATATTCGTTATAAAAATATTGTTCGTTTTGTTTGACATTACCATGCGTTTATTCGAGCAACGCAAGAACATTCGCATCTTCTTCCGTAAAATAAGAATACGATTGATTTAGAAAATAAAACGATTATTTCGGTTTTTCATCTTTACAATGTCGGATTGTTTCTTTACGTTTAAAGATGAATTCGAAAGACGAAGCGTTACATGAAAAACATATCCGATTTTCTTTACATTTCTTCTTAGCTATACACCGTGGCTTATCCCACCTTCCCCTACGTACTTTCGTACGACTTCCAGAATTTGATACCGAGAACGAAACGTGTAGAGAAAACGCGTAGAAAATAAAACATTATTTTGCTACTTCGCTTTTTCCATGTGATACCGAGAACAATTACGTTAAAAGCTTTCGACTTTGATTTTTCTCATCGCCGTTACATCGAACCCTATGACTTTCAAAACGTTACGATTATTATGCTACTTACGCGTAGACAATTGCGTCTGATACCTTTATAAATAAACGATGAAAACAAAAAGAAACTAAAACTATGCGAATAATGCGGTCTTCGCTAACTTGCGTTACAACGTCGTCGTGCAAATATTTCGCAAATGTACTGCGTGTATAATTCAAGTATATACGCGTGATAATCAGGGGAGAGCCGTGCAATACCGATCAAAGTTAGTTCTGGCTCCTTTCTTCCACAAAGATTAGCTCCTTTATTCGAATAAACGAATGACAGATTTCTACAGCCGATATTTTCTTTCTCACGTAAGCAAATGAATGTTTTCTATTAACTACATTATATCTAGCCTATTAAGCGTAATTAGTCCCAATGGTAACGATCATGATTAACAATAAATCAACGACGAAAGTAAAAAATTGATCGTAAACGAATAAAAATTTCGATTCTTAAATCGATTTATTTTTAAATTATGCTTATAAAGTAAAGAACAAATTGATAAGCAAAAAGAGTCTCATCGCGTCTGGACCGTTAGTTGCTGAGATAACGCTCAGTTTGTATGCGCAGGATCAATTCTTTGTGCGGTAAATGACGCTACTCTCCGGTCGAGACAGCGCGCCCCAACCGCGCTCGGGCCACTAGCTCGCCGGCATACTTCGACTTTATTAATCTATTATTGGCTCGTTTCTTGTTCAATTTATACAGAAAACGACACAAACAAACACATTTAAAATCGTAGCAATCGAATTATGGCTAATAACGAAAATAATTTAGAGTTCTATTTGCTGTAAATCGAGCCACCAATCAAATACCCTTTTCGGCTTGAAAAATAAAAATAACATAAGAACGAAAATAATTTGATCGCTTTGTGCTTAAATTTTTAAATCGATTTGAAACCTTAAAAATAGACCGCAAGTGTCTTAGAGCAACTGTTACTTTCTAAGCCAATTGACTGGGGCAAAAGGTGATGCAAGAGTCGAAAGGTCTGTCCGTAGACGTGTATACTGTCGCGAATAATAAAATCGAAACGTGTAGTAATTAATAAAAAAATGATACGCTATTTCTTTCGTACAATATTCTGAAACAATAGCTACATCTCTATTATATGTTATTTTTCCGTCAAATTGCATATAAATACAATGCATTTTACATTTAATATTTATGTCACATTCTATGTTACGCTGATGTATATAATGCATAAAATACTAATAATACTATATTACCACGATATATACGTGGTCTATTTTAATATTTTAAATTCCTCTTCTAAAAAAACATATGCGTATGTACCTTCGTTAAAAAAGATAAGAAACGAAAATTAACCATACGTGTACCTTTTTTCACCATGTCACCGCTGATTAGCCGTGATTTACGAATAACCCTACATAGATCATACAGACGCAACGTGGACGATCGCGTCAGAATTTTAAATTAAATGTAGCAAATATTTCTCGTCGGTAACATCTGGACTGATACATATTTAGTACTCACCGAGTTCCGCGTAACATAGTGCACCGATCAGAGACAAAACGCCGGAAAAGATCCAAACTATCAAAGCCTGTCCAACGCTGCCGCTATTTTCCAGCACACCCTTCGGCGATACGAAGATTCCGGCGCCAACGATAATGCCGACGATAATCGCCACACCGTCCAGCAAACCGAGTTCTTTTTTCAATTTCACCGCATCGTTTTCATGGTTGATGACTTTCGTGATCGCCAAAACTTGCTTCTCCATTGGCGCGATTTTGTCCGGCATCGTGTGCACCGCTTTCAAAATTACTGTTCGCGAGATACTCGTCCGTCGATAGCCGAAAAATTACTGAACGGTGCGAGCATACCGAGAGACGGCACACGCCTGATGCACGTGTGAAAACGACAAAGAAGAGCGAAGAAATATACGTGCACAGAGCAAAGATACCGGCTCTCTCTCGCCGCGTGGCGTCGTTCACTCAACGGACACACGTGCGCGACTGCAGTCCTTTCTACGGTAGCAACGCTGTCGCCGCCTGCCGGCGATCGTCATTTCCACGATTAATACGCGAGTAACGCGAGTAACGATGGGACCGATGCAAACAAGATGCAATACGCGTTTCTCATATTCTAACAATTCGATTCGAACAAGTGTATGGAAAATCCATGCAAAGTCGCAGACGATAGTTATCGTAACACTTATGATTCAAGCTAAGAAAGTTGTAGCATAACGATCGATATGTTAGTTTGAATGATTTTCATCGTGAATAAACATTATAAATGATTACGATCTGTTTGGTTACCAATGGTAACCATTCAACCATTATCCATGACGGATATGTATTCTTTTTCAGTTACCTACGATCATTACCGACCACGGAACAGTTTACTGGTTACGTACAGGATAAAATTAATTTTTTTAATATCGAATTACCCTTTAATTAGTTATCGTACTCTACAACTAAAAGAGGGAAGAAACGGTGTATACTTTTCCAGCTGTTAGAAATCGAAAGGTCGAAAGACAATTTTCGAGAGTCATGGACGATGGTTACTAGTAACCAGAGAATGTCGGTATCGCGGATAATGGTTGTTCGTAATTTTTTATATGCCGATTTTACCCGGTATGATTGTGCCCCAAGATGTATGAACATAACCTTTTGCTTACGGCCAAGAAAGTTAAAAAAAACCGAGAAGCTAGGAAGTTAAGCTCTTTTGCCCAAAAATTCCGCAGTTTCGATGATGAAATACTCACGTTGCGATCGTGTTCAGCATTTAGCACGGCTTACAGTTAGGTTATTTAGAAAAGCATAAATAAAGTAAATTATCGTTTTGCCAAGTAACAAAGATTTGTATTAGAATACTGAATACATTACCAAAAGCCATTACACAAATCGAAGTTACAAAAAGAATTTGGTAATGTTAGAAAGATAGTTTATTATAGCGTTGTGAAGCATTTCAGTTTCTTTAAATTTGATAAAATTGCGGGGCCTAAATGGAACAAAAGATAGTAACGAAGAAACTATTGAATAACTTCTGAAGTTTTTTTTACAATTAAAATGCCTATTCAGTAGTGTAAATTGACTAGAATCCAATAATGTAAATCGATTAAGAAGAAATTACAAATAAAATATGTGTGGCGTTATCGCGACTTTGGTCCTTAATGGATTAATAGAGCTATTAAATCGATATTGACATTTTCGTATAAGTATCGAAGACGTATCGATTCTTCTTGATGGCTGCGTCTTTGATACAATTCGATACAAGATCGAAACTTGTAAAATGGCCCACCCAGCGATAAATAGATTGCATATATCTATGCAATTATAGGAGATTTTAAAGTGTAAAAATGTCCAGAAGAATATGCATGTAACTAGAATAATCGTGTAAAATTTGAATTTGATAAATATCGATGAGGTATCAGTCCCAACGTTATTCGTAAGTTTTATTTTCACATACCGTTCTTTTTCATTAAAATCACGATCAGCTGACGTTTATTTTACAGAAGCGCGGGAGCATTCGCTCAACGTACATATATATATATAGATATATAGATATGTATGTGTATATGTATGTATGTATGCAGCGCCCCCCCCCCCGTATATTTCTCTCTCTCTCTCTCTTTGTCTCTCTTTTAACCACACTTGTTATACATGAATAGCGATACTCCAATCTTTTGTTTTCGAAATCTGCTCTATAATCTTGTTATAATTTTTAGCTATTACTATTGGAGTTATAAAGTTGAATAGTTGGATAATATAAATATTACTATCTATAGATTTTACTACTGGTATTATAATTTTTAGCTGTATTATTATTAATATTACAAATGTTACTATTTGTAGATATATTACTATTTGCGTTATAATTTTGCTGTAATTTATAGTGGACTTTTCGTAGGCATTATCATTAAATTGGGTAGTTTATGCGATAGAAAATAATTTAGAAATTGAGAATTGATTAGCGTTATAAGTAAGCTGCGAAAAATATAACTATGAAATTGAAACTTGCATAAAAAGTTGTTTATCTATTAAATATCATAAAGGATACAGTACTTTGGATATTTTATACATTTCTGCATATTATGTGCATTCAAATCAAATCGCATCTAATCCAATTGTATCCAATCTATCAAGTACGCAATCTGTACTAACACGTAAAAATATCACCGTTACATTCACATATTGTCATTATATGTCACACTTATATATCGCATTTTATCGACCGACGTTCCACAAAGTTGGCACTTCGTTTTGGCTACATTTGAAACCGCGACAAAGCACATGAATTTCATTTGACACAACCGCACGGTGCGTTAATGCCACCCATACTGTATGCTAATGTAGATATCGTGTCGAAACCCTCGGACGAGACATTGCATTAGCGTCGGCTCTACGTCGAAAGTTAGCTGTAAATATACAAATACACTTTATTTCAACGTAAATAAACCTTCGGACGGATATAAATGACGTACATAATAATTATTCCGAGATATCGTTATCAGAGAAAAAAGAAGTTGGATACATAATTCATATTGGTAATATCGTGGAAATTTACAATAATTTGTGTACACATACACACGCACGCACACACGCACACGCGCCATATACACACACACACACACATATACTTTTTTAAATATCTTTAAAATTACATATACTTTTTTACGGGTTATAAATATCTTATTTAGATCGGATCGATTTTATTAGAATTTGAGATCGAATGATTAGTTCGGTTTGTCTGATGTTTGTAATGGTACACTTTATTGGGAACAAATTTTGTAGGCTACACCAGTGCCCACGTCCGTTGCGGCGCGGCGGTACTGTGTACTTCCTCTCATTTTTCTCTGCCTTAACGAAATATGAAATTCATATTTCGAATCGTTATTCTTTGCTTTTGCTCTGGAATTGAACGGTCAATTTTTTCCAGAAACTTGATTCTTAATTTAAAATTTTGAAACGTTATCCTTAGTTTATGAACATTTTCGTGAATTTCTTAATCGACATATTTTATTACAAATGTACAAATTGTAAGATAAATTGGAAATTAAGAGTTTAGGAATACCGAAATTGGCAATCTTTGTTTATCTTAAAGTTAAGTTTGTATTATATCGTAGTATTTTAGATACTGCTCCTTGTATAATTTCAAGATAGACTTTGAAATACCTCGTCATATTATAAATATTACTTTAGGATGCTGTGATATTGTATGCGATACTTGCGATCCTTCTTTTACGATTAATTACTTTGAGAATACACCATCGATCTATCGTCGACATCTATAACAACAAAATATGTATGTAAAAGATATTAGTCGAAATTGAAAATACGTATATCTTTATCCAGTTATACTAAAAACGTTAAAATACATAAGTCACAAAAGATATAAAAAGATGTTTATCTATATAAATACTGTTAATGTAATACATACGAATATTCGTAGAATTTAATACATTCTCCTATATAGGGATATAATATATATATATTGTATATTTTTTATTTTACAAAGGAGATATAAGGCAGAAAGTTTATAAATATGAACATATAATATATGCATGTGGACATGCAGATAATGATAATACTAGCTCGAATTACTACTGCGTATTGAGAGACGTTATCTCTTGTGTCAATGCTAGTAGAGTGTACATCAGCTGAATTAAATTACAAACGGCAAAACATAGTATGAGATACAATCAGAGCAGCAAACTAAAATTATATCGGCAATTTGAATTTGATAATATTGTAACATAGTATATTATATATTATCATAATTCGATAATCACATAAATTTTTTAATTAATACTATATTATAAATTAATATATAAAAGTTTTAGATACATTATGTGCTATTCGTAATATAGTGCTTTCGGTATGGTAGGTATTTCTACGTTAGCGTTGACGGACGTCCCTTGGCAGACGAATATAAATTTTACACGATTTATAACCCATTAGTTTTTCTCTTTTATTGTGTAGGTTAAGCTATATCATAGGAATGTGATCGCCACTAGGGGACCGCCTATGGCAGAATTTACTCCACAATTATTTAATATTCATAAGGTACGTCTAATAAAAGTTTTTTGCAAATATCTCGGACGTTAAAGCCGAACGGCGGTAACATGTACATTAATAAGTTTTTCAGAATGCTCATCTTGACAGGATACATCATTTCTGATTAACCTAGAGATTAGATTTGCATTAGGTCAGGTTAGAGTTTTTTCTGGGTGATTGTGCAGCGGAGGGAGGGATTCACACTACTTTATCAAAATATAAGATGATTTCACCACAAACTTTTCTTGATAACAACTTTCTGATTACTTTTTAAACGGCGACCCCCGACTGAAACTTACACGATACTGCTACTCGGGACGATAATCTTGACAAGAAATAATATTAAGAAATTATCGAAATCAGAGATGCCTCTCTTTTCCTGAATATTTACCCAAAGCTTTTAGCGAAATATTAATATCATGTTATTGACTGATGCACCAATTATTTGACTATCCAGGATGAAAAACAAATTGATATTGCCAGTGTATGTATATATTGTTACATTTAAATAAATTGTAAATAAGTCAAGTAAATTCATTGAAAATGATATTATTAATTTGCGTACATCCAAAACTTGTACGAATTCATTTTCGATATGACGTGAAATATGTGTATACGACATAAGATGAAAATATGGAATACGGTAAAGTATAGCGCATTTTAAAAATTGTATAATTTATTTTGCCAAATTGTACACAATTGTATTCATGTGTTTGAAATATTCTCGAATTTGAAATCTTTTCGATCGATTCTTTTTTCTTTCGTTGAATCATTGATTTTTAACGATGTCTATTTTATTCATCTATTTTCGTTAATTCAGATTAAATTTATAGAAATATAATAAACAATTTCCATGTGCATTACACAACATTAAAGTTTAATTTTTTAGCAGCGTGTGTGTATATTAATAGTAATGTATATGTGTTTTTATAATTTTACTTATTCGTATGTATATGTATGCTATGTTTTCGAAACAATTGGAATGCATTTGACTCTGTTGGTATTTGGAAAAGCATCGGTGCGCGCTCTATACATTATTTTATAACAGTCTGCAGCTCAGTTGATAACGAATAAACGTCAAACATTTAACCTGACGCGGACCCAGCGATTCGTTAATAAATAACGTTTCTTAATCTACAGTAGTACTTTAAAAAATGAACAACATTGAAATCGAAGACTTTTATCATCATGATTTTACGACAGCTTCTGAATGGGAAATGTTTATCGCGAGATTGGAAGAAATTATGCACGAATGGAAATTACCAAATACAAAAATTGGTCCTTGTTTAAAATCTGGAAACTTTGTCAACTGTGCATGGGAAGAAAATTTCGAAAAGCTTCATTTTGCTGGTTTGTTCATATATAAAATTACTTTATCAAGATTAAAATAAGTAATATTCAATGTACGTATACTTTCTTTTTGTTTAACCGATGCAACCAGATGTTTTTACGTTATTACAGATGCGGAATTTACATTGAAGCACTACAAGTTAAAATTAGACGATGAAAATACAGATAATCTTTTGGAGGAAAGCGAAGAAGAAAAAGTACAATGTCACAAGGATGCGTTAAATGCATCGAATGATTTTGCTAGAATCGATGGGAATCACTTGGAAATAGCTTGCTATTATGGTATTAGAGAATTTCTTGTTTTACAGTCCACTAAAAGAGATTCTGTGATGGATGAGACCAAGATTAGGATTTTACTTAGTTCTCTAGCAATTGCAGCGACCAATGCTAATTGGTAATTAGAAAAGCTGTTTTCTTGGGATTATGTGACGCGTGTATTTCAAGAGTGACGTAATTCAAAATAATTCAATTCTGCGTTACAACGTGACGCACGTTACAAAATGATCAAAGCGGGATCTTACGAAAGCTAAAGATAGAAAATTACAAAAATAACGTACCGTCATTGTTCCTTAGAGTCTGTTCTTTTTTGCCAATGTTATGATATGTTCAATCAATAACTGCTTTATACGCTTCCAAATAGTTTCTCGCTTTTCTTGAAAAACTTATTCGAGCCGTGTCACTTTTGTAATACAGGTATACTCTGTTTAACATGGTAGTTAGGTTCCCAAAAAAATGCCATGTCATGCGTAACCGTGTTATACGAAACAAAGAATTAATGCAAAAATGGTGGTTAGGTTCCAATAGTTGACGAAAGTATATATATTTTTACTATAAGTTTACTACAACGATCAATAATTAATTTAAAGTATCGTATGTTAATTTTATTTACGTTAGTTTAATTTTCGAACCATGTTAGACTGAAACCGTGTTGTAAGAATATCATGCCATGCCAGGGATATCTGTACACATTTGCAATATATTAACACATTATAATGAAAAACAAGAATTGCCATTGTATATGGATTGGTCGTTGTGTACAGAAACCAAAAATTATCTGTTGTAACTTGTCTGTGGATTTTTATATAAATTCGTATTTCGATGAATACAAGAAAGGAGGTGGGACCTAGATAGGTATTTACTGCATCTTCTGAATATTGTAACCAATGTAATCAGACGAAAGTAAGTAGGCAAAAATTGGATGCCGTCGAAGGAAACATGGTTTGATTTTGTTAATTTTCTTAGCAGATGGATGTCGCACGGAGGTCAACTACATTTCCATAAATGTAATCATATATTTGCTAATGGATTAGTTGATACATTTTGTTATTCTACGCAAAAAGAAGTATAAAGTTATTTATGCCAGGAAACTATTAGTCTAGGGAATGTTCATTATTTTCATTATCCTATTTTTCATTCTACAAATTTTTCAGTAAAACCATGCATGAAACAGTATGGTCAAATCCATTTCAAATTCTCTGTCATTTTATAGAAAGAAACGCGCCCAATGTCATTCAATAGATGAAATAGAAATTATTGAAATGTTTCTTGAATTAATGATTTTTTGTTATAAATAGCCTAATATTTTTCGTATGGAATAATAAGTCGCACCAACTAATCCATTGTGAAACTAATAATATCGAATCATATTGTCTTCAATGTCATGTCGAATCCATTTATCACGATCACGACATGCACTTTTTATTCGTTCTGTACATTTCGAATTACAAAGAGTAGCTTTGATCTTTTTTTCCCCGATTCTGCTTATGTGTCGCTATTTAAATAAAATGTTTTTAAGTTTAACGATATACTTATTTTTAGTGATATACCTACGTTAGTACAAGTCCAGGAACCATGGCAGAAAATGTATCTTGGAACTAGCATTGGGAAAGGAATTTGCACTCACTTCGATATGGTACACTTGAAAAAAGTTCCTTCGCACTGCAAATACCTAACTGGTACGAATACAGTTCTCAAAACAAAAGCATAAAAGTAATTGTATCAGTTATGCAATTGTGCAATTGGAACTATATTTATCTTTGGTATACCTATGGGTAATAGTTTTTTTTGTACATGTTATTTTCAGGCCTACTTGCGTTATTTAAACAGAAAGTTGGAGAAGGTTGCGGAACAAGGCTCGACCCAGTGATGATATCTGCAAGGTTTTCGTATTTATTGAAAGACTGGACCAATAGTACGTGGACTCAAGAACCGCCAGATTTTGATTTCATGCAAGGTGAAACATTGGGTGTAGCTGAACTTGGAAAACTTCCATTTGGAGCAACGTATGATCCGATTGCGTAAGATTTTTATGTTATATACAGAAAAGTAACTAAGATGATTAACTTTACGAGATGAAGAATTTATTTGGTCGAATCGTTGCAGAGAACTTCATTTGTACACTACGTGGCCTGAAATGTCGGAGAACGTCGTAGTTGATAGCGAAGGTTTTACAGATTTAGAACCACAGTCTGCCCCTGAATGGTCTGTGCAAGTAAAGATGGATTCTTCACCAGCCTGTTTACTCGGAGAATACCTAACTGATTTTTTATATCAATGTAATAATCAAAAAACTATAGTGGAGTTGCTGGGAGATGCTGTAACTTATTCTCAACAAGAAGATCAAGCATTGAGTTCAGTTTTTAACATATTAACGGAATCTAAGATACCAACAATTTCAACGGTAGTTAGTAAAGCAACCACGAAGAAGAATAAAAACGTAGAAGGGCCAATACCGGAAGAAATATTATTGTCAATACTCTATTTTCTTTTCCCTGACGCGGAAGAAAACACTGTAAGTAATTTTTTTTTTTAATACGATAATACGATAAGATAACCGATCAGATTTTTCCGATGCTAAAGCATTTTTTAAATTGACTATTTACAATTAAATATTTACAATCAAATCAGTCGGTACAATAAAATTGTAGATTCAGTTTTATAATTCTTAGAAAAGATCGACTTGTTTGAAAAATTGTAGCGTTTGTAACGTTTGATTACAATCTGTTAAGTTATCTTTTAGCCTTTCTTTATCTCATTTACTCTTAACGTAGTATATAATACCGATATTAATGTAATATAATCATTTCCTTCACTTCATGAAATCTTACAAAGATACGTTACTTTACTTCGCGTTAGGCGATCATGAGCGAACCTCGCTGTAGTTTTGTGATCGTTAACCCTAAAACTGTCGCGTTTTGATTATTTGTTGTAAAAGCAGGTATAGTTGCCGCAAAGTAATAGAATGAATTAATATTATAGAAAACTCCGTACAGTGACTTAACCACGTGTAACATAGACGAAGATCAGTGGAAAGGTGTAAAAACATGTGCAATGGACAGCTTAGTGTGGCGTCTCGCAATCGTTGCAGCACATTGTACGCATTATCTCGGTGGAGCGACAGCCTTGGCACAATTATGGTACGAGTTTGTACAAGAAATCAGATTTCGATGGGAAAGGAGCATTCTTATATCTGGGTAAGTACCGCACGTTTTATCAAGCAAAATTGCACCGTAAAAAATAAAATGCGTGGATCCTTATCGTAAAGGGAAATTGTGAACTGGCAGTTTTATGCAATGTGATAAAATGAAGAAATGAGAAATTATATCGCCGTTTCCGTTAATCTATTAATATTTAGAATTTATTAGTACGCATTAATTTTACAAAATATATCAGAGTAATACACATAATTGTATCGTATGTGTATTCAGTTTCGATTTTATTCTAATACTGAAATATAAAATTATCGGTACGTAGAAATATACAAAATTGCTCTATATTTATCAATAGCGAAATCTCTTATTACCAGAACATATCATATGTTAAGAAATACTTTAATATCAGTACATTTCTTATAAACATGCGTCAACAAGCAGAAGACATTAAACATAATACAGAATTTGACAGACGTTGATTTATAATACAGTCTTTGGATAAAAACACATCCACCACGTACGCGATAAACTTGACTTATTCATCACTTAGTGCTATGTTTCTTTTTCTTGTTGTTGTTGTTGAGAGATCGTGTGCTAAAACCGTTTGAAATCGAACGTTTTGCTCGAGCACACATAGCACGTATATATATTTTTAACTGTGCACCTTGAAGCAATTTCTTAACATCAACTTTCTTAAAGCTACACGTTTGTAACGTATCCTCCATGTTACTATGTTAATACATCTATTACACAGTAATTTTTGTAATAACATACGTCTCAGGTGTTTAATTTAACATTGATACTATGTCAACGCTATTCTCTATCTATAAATCTCTGAACTTTTTGAAACGTCACGTTATATATTACAACTACGTGAGTGAGAGCAGTTCAAGCGGTCTGAAGAAAAAGAATGTCACTGAACACGTTTGAGCAAAACCGCGCACATACAATGTGTGGAATCAGAGAGGCATAAGACCAGTCCTCGTAGTTGGATTACGTGCCATGTATATGTCCATATCATGATCGGTCCAATTGTTCTCTTCGTAATTATTAAGGGTGTGCGTTGAATCGGCTATGCTGTATCTGCTACCTGGTCTTGGTGGGTTTTGCTCCAGTGTTCGATTACACGATCTTGGCCTTTGCCTTCTAGACGAAGAATGCGGTGGCACGTGACTGGGTGAAAAGTTCGTTCGCGATATTCTGTCAGAAGCTGCGGCCAAAGATTGTCGAGATTGTCTCAACTCTGGACAAAACGAAATATTACATTAAGAAGCGGCAGATGCGTCTATATTTGTTTTACGTATCGGATAAGTTGGTCAGGAAAATCTCACCTGATCTTGTGTTAGCGAGATTGGAAGTCAAAGTGTTGTTTGCAAAGTATCTCGTCGATGTGTTAGAGAAACTGTGCTGAGATTGTCCATCGACTACGGAACGAGTCGATACTTTTCCGCTGTAATGTCCTGTCTGTGATCTGACATCGTCGATGCAAGAAGCTCTAGTTATCGAACCTAGAAACAGACTGTTCTAAAATATATATATATATATATATAAATTTGTATAACAAATTGAATATCTTTCTTCTACAATGGTATTCTATATTATATATATATATATATATATATATATATATATCTGTAGTATTCCAGTATTCTATATACAAGTTCCTTTAATATTTATACTCTTGAAACTTTCTTCTTTCTCTTTTTCTGTTTTCTTATACCTTGTCGATCAACGGGGAATATCCTTGGCCTTGGTATGCTTCTGTTACTGTATGCAGATACTTGATCCCATTCTTTTTGAGCATTATAAGCACTGAGTGTCGCCATTGATGACAACGGCCCACCAGGGCTGGGTGTCGGACCAACGTTGGAACAACAATTCACAGGTAAACCAGTAATGGGTCCTCCCATTTTTGTCTGATCAATACTGTGAAGAGTATGAAGTTTTCTGGCCCTTCGCCGATTCGCAACAATAAATATTATCACTGCTACCACTATAGTGGCGCATATGGCTGCACTCGCAGCGATAGTAATTTTATCCATGTTGGACGTAGGCGAGTTTTCCGTTCTTACCTCCTTGCATTGATTGTAGGGCACGTTTGCAGGAGTGATGTTTGTTTCTTCCAACGATACTACGCACACTACGATACATTCCTGCGAGATAAAACGTATATAGATAACTTTAAGAATGAGCAGCTATAATTTATTATTACAAATACACAAGGAGGAAACGGGTTTTTCAAAATGCGTAAATTATTAAAATGTTTACTTGTGATTTTTCGATAATTGCGCAGCTTGCAAACGTTGTTTCAACGTTTTGTCCTTAACGAGTTGTCCTTGACGAATTCATAGTCGATTAACATTCCTAGTAATAAACTTTCGCACTCTTGTACGCATATGTATCGTGCTTGATACGTTTAGATAGGACAAGACGTTCAGTCGACTATGCATTTATAACGCTTTCGGAGAAGTGGTTTTATCGATTTACCGAGACGATTGAAAAGTGGAAGCAACGTTTGCGGCAACCTCTTTAAATTACAGGAATAAATGTTGTAAGCTAGCGAAAATAATTTTACCTGCGAAGGAACGTTCTTGATTTTGAATTCACGTTCACTGGCCTCCAAAGGCGGTGCCTGCTTGAAACTACTGTCGCCAAACAATCTATAAATTACTTTGAAACCTAAAATATTCGTCGCTTCCGTGTCCCAGTATATAATCACTGCGTTATCTTGTCTGAGTACGTCCTTGACGATAATATCTTTGTCGGTGAATTTTGATTTATAAAGTGGCGAACCAAGTACCAAGGGTGGTCTTGGTTGATGTTGCTGCAATTGATCCTGAATTTGTTTCGGCGGGGTTGGTGTGGTCCTCATTATCACCACGTTTCCTGTTCGCGCAACGGTTGGCCTGTTGGTGATGGTTCTTGGTGTAGTGGAAAATGGTGTCTCGGTTTTTTGGAATTCCGTTGTGGAAGATACAAGCGCTGTCGTTGATACGGTCGTAGTTGTTGCAGTAGTAGTAGGTAGGTTAATCGACGGTCGAGTGGTTGGATTGTAACCGTTGGCTACTATAGCGGATCCTGTAGGTTCTCTCGTGTCCACGCTTTCTACCGTTCCGATTCCGATTATCTCTGGAGTTCTTTCGCAGGTCATTTCTGTGAATAATAATAATAATAATAATAATAATAATAATTGGATAGAGTATACGGAGGACGTCTCGGCTAAAACTAAAACCGACCTGGTCTAAAACTACGAGCTGGTCACCGTGGAAAAAAAATTCTAATCTATAAGAAAACAAACGAGACACGATACAGCGATATATCGTTATATATCGGTAGGTAAAATAATAACAAATAATAAGATAAAGATACAAACATTTCTTACAATCGGAATACCGTTATGGTTAGCATATTTTTGAAGCGTATTTTTTCATACAAATTGCATGATTTCGTATGTCTGGTTTTTCACGTTATTCGTCATGGCTTTAAAAGGCGATTCTACGCGTTCGGATCGGTGGAGATCCGTTAAAAAGGCGAACCAGAAAATTGACCTCGAGCATGATTTTCTCTGTTTCATCGTACAGTGCCGATCGCGAAGAAGAAGAGTGCGAAATATGGAGTTACGCGAATCGCGAGTCGATCATTCTCTTGGGAGAATCGTTAAAGTCCCATTAGCGCTTATACACGGCACACGTATATCGGATCCAGACGCAGGGAAAATAGCGTCTATCGTTGCACGTGGATGTGCATCGATCCGAGGGAGTAGAATCACCTGCCGTCACGCGTTCCATTCGCAAAAGTAAAGGCAAAGAGTATATTTTGCTCGTCACATTGGAAACTTTTGACGGATCGCTTTATCTCGAATTACAGTATCGGTTCCTTTAACCCTTTGCACTTTCGTGTCGGGTATGACTCGACGGCAGTTTTTATCTCAGGAGCTGCTTCGTCGGGTCCGACGTTCTTTCAGTGCCACCTTTTTTTGTGAAACGTGCGAAAGAAAACCAAGATCGCATCCTGGAAATTGTTTCAAGGTATATCATACGCTTGAAAATTACAAGACACAACAATAGCGCGAGTAAAACCGATATTTAAGCGAATTTGTTTCTTCGTCTATTTATTTGAATCGTCTTATTTTTTAGTCGAGGTAAATTTCAAATAAAACGCTCGAAAGCGTTGGGAGCTGTTGGTAACGAAATTCGAAATAAAATTCGCAGTGCAAAGGGTTAACGGCGGATATACGGCATTTTACGGCATTACACGACATAACACAGCAACCACCGAGCAGAATTTAAAACACATACTTTTCCACTTATCTGTTACCACTAACGTGCTACCACTAACGTTCTACCACTAACGTGCTACCACTAACGTGCTACCACTAACGTTCTACCACTAACGTTCTACCACTAACGTTCTACCACTAACGTTCTACCACTAACGTTCTACCGTTAACGATCGTTAACCGTTAATTAATCGTATATCACCTGCTGTGTCGATGTTGTAAAAGCTTTTATCTTGCAAGTTTTGCGGACTTCCGCAGAATTGCGGCTTGCGTTCCCGACTAGTGACTTGCAAGTCTCTGGTTTTTATCCAGTCGACGATCCACCGTAATCTGCAATCACAGACCAGAAATCGGCCTCCTAAACTCAGACCTCGAAGCGTTCCGTTTAGTCGAGCTAGAGCTTCCTCCGGAACGGTTGACAAAGGATTTCCATCGATCGCTAGCAAAGTTATCGACGGATTCTTTTGAAACGCGTTTATCGGCAACTCCGTTATCAGATTGAATCCTATATCCAGCACCTGGATCAGGACAGAGATTGGAAAATCGTAAGAAATTCGAATTATTCTATCTACTTTACGTTATCATTTGTTATTTGTTAGGTTTAAAGCGTATAGACGGAGAAAACTCGGTTGTACTCGTAGAGAGAAGAGGGAGTTTGTAGTTTGCGGAGAACTATAGAAAAATCGATTTATTCCATCGACGTTGTCATTGACGATGAACTATCAAACGTCCGAGTTTCGCTTTACGCTTTCTTATTTCGCTCTTCGTTACGTTTGAATCGTAAACAATCGAGTTAAACAAACGATTGCCGTCTGCGCGATACGAAGCTATCGGGCGAATTGAAATTTCGCAAATTTCATCTCGGTCGACGTTCGTCGGGACTACTGTCCGACGGGACTACAGACCCGAAAATATCGTCGAAACTCACCCTTAGGTCTTGTACGCTGTTGATGGCAGCCGTGGGAAAGTCGGGAATAAGATTGTTCAACAAGCTCAACGAGCTCAAAGTATTCTTGATACCATAAAACGTATCGGATCCGATATTTTGTATCAAGTTTCTCTCGAGATTCAGACCGGTCAACGAATCCAATCCCTCGAAAGCTTTGGTACCGGCGGAGCCGGGCAACTCTCTGATACTGTTCTGCGACAAGTCGAGAAACGCCAGTGTCCTTAAACCTCTAAGCGCTTCGGGAACCTTCTTCTGCCTGGTTCCCTTCAAATTCAAATTTTTCAACGACCTCTCCAATCCTCGAAACGATCCAGGCGCCAAAGTAACTTCGTTGTCGGAGAGTTTCAACGTAACTAACTTTAATCCCGCGAAGGTGTCGTCGTTCACCCTCGTAATTTTATTCATCGAAAGATCCAGCACCGTGAGATTCTTTAGAGTTTTCAGCGTCTCGCTGGGAATCTCGGTCAATTCGTTGTCTTTCAGATTGATGCTTTTCAAACAGCTTTCCTGGCCCCTAAACGCGTGCGCCTCGATACCTTTGATTTGGCAGCCAGATAATTGCATGTTGTTGATTTTCACGGATGAGAACGAATCGTTCCTCAAGATTCCTATGGTGCTGTTGTTGACGTAGAATAGGTCTATGGTGGTTTTGGAAACGTGACGCCGCATAGCGGATAGAAGTTGCTCGTAATCGACGATGTCACATTGTACCGAAAGTTCCCTGGCCAGGTTGTAGTCGCAGATGCAGGAACTCTCGAGATCGACTACGTGTTGCGCCCATGGACAGCTGGAGGTTGCTGCCACGATTGCGATTATGCTTTCGAGTAGCAGCAACACCGTTCGACGTATATCTGAAAATATTGCCATCTGGTCAGACCCGGTTTTTCTTTCTTTTTCTCCGACAAATATACCAACTTTGTTCCGAAAGATGCATTAACGACAACAGAGAGGCGTACGGAACAAATTTGAATCTTTTTAGTGGAATACGCGTAATCCTTAATCTCTCTATCGCAATTTTCCATCTCCAAATCCTATAAGCTCGAACTACGATTCGCCAAATTCGATGCGACTAGTCGACGTTCGGTAGTAACTGGCAGTCGGTCGAATATATTCGCGCGTCTTTCATATATCGCAATTTCTAACGGTTGCCTAAAACGATTACTCGTTTTTCCTTTCGAGGGGGTAAATTCGGCCGAGAAAGTGGTACGCGTAGCGATAGGCTGGAGAAACGATCTTCGAGTAGTTTGGGAAACGAAGAAACGTTACCGAGATCGAATACGTGGATTTCCGTGCAATAACCAAGTCGCGTGTCGGCGATCAAGAAACGTTTGTTTGGTCGTTTATAATGGTTAAACGTCGGCCTTTTTTGCTGGCATTTGTTCGAAATTTATCTCGTATTTCGTTAGTTATCTCGTATTTAAGCAAAAATTAAATTAATCCATTCTTTTTTTAGTTTTTCGTAAAAATTTGACAAACGGCTGTTACTTTTTGTCCCTGATAGTAACGCGACTAAGCGCTACGAAGGAGAAGCGGAATTTGTGGCAAGTCAACCCAAGAAGACGATGTCATATTGGGTTCTTATCGTTGGAAAGTCGGACGAGTAGCGTTCGAAGCCCGCGAAGCGAACTGGGATATCGAACTCGATCGAATACACGATCCCGTGGCTACCAGCGAGCAAGGTGCGTGCGCAATTTCGAAACTCGCGCCGCGCAATTCCTCGTATTCCCGCGATTACGTCGAGTGGTGTGGCAGTGCGCGAGTTCGCCAACTTTGGAACGGGTCGCTACGTCCACTCGAAATACAGCGATCGAAACAACGTGGAAAAAGTAGAACAAAGTTTGCGTACACTTGTAAGTTTAAAGGTAGAACCGGGCTGATTCGGACAGCGGCGAATAATCGAAAATTTATCAAGTACGCGTATATTTTTCGGCGCAGTAAAAGTAAAAGACTCTTGTTCCACGTTTTCCACGTACTTTGGCGTATAGGATACGGTCGGCTGCCGAGATCGCTCGTTCGTATCCGATCCGATACTTTGAAATTCGATTCTACGGAGAAGGAAGCGCGCTACGAAAACGTTTAATTATCCTGCCACGCGGAATCGTCCACTCGTCGTCCGTACCACGATCGGCGAGACGCGCCGCATAGAGTTAGTCGACGGTACAACGTGGTCGTTTCGTTCGATTTTTCGTCGATCGTACGTTCTCGGTCGACCGAATATGGGTCTGTAGACGCGGAAAGGACGAACGACCGATATATACGTGGAACGTAGGACTGGGATACAACGGTTATCGAGAACCATAACGCACGAGCAGACCAAAGTTGCGCAGCCTAAACGAACCGCGACGAACCAGGGTCCATAGACCGAACCCGTTACGAGTCAATGGCCGGAGTAAACGTACGTCCTCGCGCCGATATGGGTTCTATCGATGCCAGTCGACCAACGGTGTACGAATTCCTACCGAGATCGTCGGCCTACCGCTCTTCTTTCTATTCGAATTTTCCTACGTTTAGACAGAGCGTACGAGTATTCTCGCGGCAACGTCGACGATATTTTCAACGATTCTGCGAACGTATACGAAAGTTAGCGCGTGCGTTTGGCACGGTTCGCGAAAGTGTTTGCATCTGGTAGGATCGTGTTCGTCGTTTATCGTGCTCGAGCTACAGTCGCTAACCAGAAACGTTTTCATCGTTTAGTCGCGTTAATATCGTAACCAAAGTCGGTGAAACTTTCGAGCGTTTCGCTTCTGACCGATTCGAAGTTTTCCGTAAACGCGGAAAAAGTTGCGAGAAAACTTGCTGCGCGTTTCTTTCGCAACTTGTCTCCCCCCCCCCCCCCCCTGCGATAATAGCACGTATATATTTAACAGCGAGGAGAATAGCCATAGTTGCTTGGAACGTTCTATAAGATCAAGGTTGCGATCGGTACAATTGTTCGGACATTCTTTCCAGAGATATTGGAAAGTGCAGAGTGGCTGATAGAAAGGGAATCGTTGCACGACGGAACCTTTAGCTTAAACTCGAACTTTATTTCCCTCGGTCTACGATCCGATAAGATCGACGAGTAAGTCGTTCGTCGAACGGACCTAATGGCAACGATACAAAGTATTTTCGAAAAATTGTAAAAATCGTGGCAACGAATCGTTGGTTGGTCGCTTAACGAGAGAATTCACTCGTGGATTTACCGCTTACTTTTAAACTATATCTATCCGGTATCTATTACGATATATCGTCGTATCATTACGAACTATAGGAAAATCGCAAAGATAGCATAATCGAGGAAGCGTTTAATTTTCTTTCTTGGCCGATCTTTTCAAATTTTTTCAAATTTTCCTCCGTTCGTTACGATCTCACGATCGACATTTTTCCGACTTCTTCGAAAGGATGAAAAAGGATGAAAAAAGTTATTACTCCGTTTGTTTCGTCGTTTATGCCCGTTTTAAATCGGCGCCGAAATTGCGTTAAAAAGATAAATAGAGCATCGACGTTGATACAACGAGGGTAGATAGTTCGATCCGAGAGAGTCGATTTCTTTATGGAAATGAAATTTTCTATAATTTAGAAATGGAAATTAATCGGAATTATAGTAATAAATTGTAAGACGAATCCGAATCGTTTCTCAATTAAAATAATAAGATAGATGTTAATCGCACGGTAAAAGGAGAATCGTAATCACCTGCTCAACTGGGTTGTCGCATTTTTCTACGCCTCGATGATTCCGTATCTACCGCTGACAACTAAATTTTACCTATACTTTCCTCCGTTTAATTTATACGTTTCGAGGATATTCGTAAAATGGAACGTGACGTTACTGTAATATGCGCGGTTTGGTTTCGCAAAGGCCGGATAGTCGATTTCTCGATTAAAACAAATTACGTACCGTAAATTACGAAAGACGATTTAAGTTACCTGGATAACTCGTCGATCAAGTTCAATTTTAATAACGCGTACGCGTACGCGCACGTAGGAATCTTTCTTTCCGTACAAAGTCTAGGACGTGGATCTTCGATTAGACGAGTTTTATTCGAATAGGAACTGAAAAACGGTATAAAATCCTCGAGAAGCAAAATTATTTCCAGCGAAAAAATTTTAATGGATTTTCAAATCGCGAGATTTGTTACTGTTACACGTCTCTTTCTTCTACGTCTATGCGATATCGCAAACAGTTACGCGCGATATTAGAAACATTGGTGATACATTGGTACGTAAGGACAAACAGCGCGTGCGCTGGAAATGGAAATATGGAAATATTGAGCGGCGCGTTGGGTAAAATTTTGTTTGAAAAATAGGTAAATACGCGGGGTAGAGTCGTCGTTCTGAAAACTCGCATAGTCTAGCAGTAGGTAGCCTAAAGCTTAACGAGACTAATAAGCGGCGGCGTAATGTAGAGTTAAAAGATGCCGGAAGTTGTTCGGTAGGCAAGATGGTCGAATTTCTAGAGCGGAGTCAACGGTTCGAGTCTTATTACGGGTTCAGGGAAACGGAATAAGAACAGATCGGAATACCTAATTAATTAACGTGCTCGTCACGGCGTTGCATCTCGGAATACTTGTTAATGGGAGCACAGGAGCGCGTACCACTCGCTATACCATATTATACCATTATCGCGATCGTCTATCGCTCGGTCAATTTCCCTTGGTAATTAATAACAGCCGTTGTCACGAACGATTCGTTGAGACGATTCGCTAAATCCGCCTACGTCGGTGTTGCAGCGGTAATCGCACTCGAGCGCACATCCGTCGATCGAATTATCGGCGATAAACCAACTATCGGCGTGGAACTAACGCGATCGAAGGAAAATATTTTCTTTGGTCGGAGAGATTCGGTAGGCGTTGAGTCTCGACTACGAGGCTGTTGTTATTCCGCGTTATTCGAGTAACTCTTCGTTTGCCACAGGGTGGTCGATTTTTCCCGCACGCAGAAACGTTCGAAGGGAGAACAATTTCGAGAGCAAGCGTGGTTACGTTACAAAAATATCGATGGTCGAGTAGAAATTTGCTCGTTCGAATAAAGTAACCTCTCGCGTCAGATCTCGTTCGTTACCCGATCCTGTTGTTTTAACAGGATCGCACGAACGAGAAATTATTCGAAAATGATTTCTAAAATAAAAATGTTATCTTCTCTCGAAGGAAACATGGCCAAGCCTGGTTAACTGCGACGGTGTCTTTGGACCGTAAATGGCCACGACAGGTGGTGGAATCAGATTTGGATCAGGTTGCGTAATTTAAAGAAATACTTTTACCGATTACTCGCGAATACTTGCGAAAACTGTTACGACCGTCGATAGCAACGACTCGACGATACCGATCGGCGCTTAAAAGTCCAACGTACGATCAAGGGTTGTCGAGCGAAGGAAAAACGTTGCCGTGGATTCGACCAGTTACTCGATTCTTAGGAGCGTGCAGATCGTATACAACCGACGCGATAATAATTTCCATCCTTTGAAAATCCATTCGACGAGGTATCAAATTTTACCGGTAAAGGTATTTCGGTATTGATATCGCGCTGCCCGACGCGCGTAATACGTCTAGTTATCAGACTGTGACAGAACCTAACTCGGAATAGTTATTACGATAGTTGCTGCCTTGACAGAGAAACCTCGCTGCTATTATCGTGGGATGGTATTTATATTTTTCAGAAAAATATCGACGTTTTCCAATGTGACGCGCGATTTAGAATTGGCGCGTACACGTATACTTGTTAAATTCGATTCGATTTGCTCGTTACTACGAGGTAGATGGCAGAATAGACGATAGGATACACCTTGAAATATGTTTTTCCACAAATACGATCGTCGCTCGGCTATGCAAAGTATCGCGAAAACAGCGAGAGAAGACGTCGAGCGAAAACGTTTTTAATAATAAACGAAGAAGAAACGTATCGGTGGATGGTAGCTTGGACAGGATCGACGCGTTCTGCTCGATAACAAGGTCGAAGGCGACAGCGTCTCTAACAAAAAGAAAAGTATATATCGTCTGGAAGCAGGGGAAATAAAAATAAAAAATTGTCCGAAGAAACGAGAAAACGAATCGGAGAATTCCGCGAGTATTCGATATCCGTGCACGCAACAGGATATAGGGAAAAAACGTCAGGCAAATCGAGGCAGTTGGGCGATTTTTTTGTTCTCTCTAAACATCGAAAGCAACGATCGGGTGAAAGTTATTCTTTGTCGCGTGGTATTTGCGAATACGCGCGCGTCCGAGATCATTTGGTAGGACGAGCGCTGGCATTCCAGCGACGTACTTGACCGGCTCGCCTTTCGTCTCCAACGATCCAACAACGAACAAATTATCGTCCGACGATAAAATTCTGCGTGTTCTCGATACGCCCGTCGGTGGCTCGGTCCGAAGCCGCGACAACTTTCTCGAAAGCCATGGGAAATTTTATAAATAAATTCCTGTTTCCGACTTCGACGCCTATCTCGACCGTTTCCAAGTACGCGGAACGAACGATAACTTTTGTATTTCGTTACGAACGAACGTCATCGGCGTCGTTGGTCATCATCGGCAGGCGACGATTCGTGACGGGATTCGTGAAATTTTTAGCTGGATCGTGCAAAAGTAGCGAATTCTTCCAGCTCTCTGGGTAGATTTTCCGACCTCGACGAGATCGGAGAACCACCGGAGAGTTCGAGGTTTTCGCGCGGAAATTGCGCGCGATTTACGGTTACGCGTTTACGCTGCGTGCAAAATGCCTGGTTGTTTCATTCATCCGCCGATACATGGAGAAATATAGGAGACACGCGTTTAGTCGGCGCGTAGTTGCCTACGGAATTCGCGCCTTTCACTTTCGTTCTCTTTCGGTGTTCCGTTTTGCTCCTACGAGCGAAATATATCCAGCAGCGCGTTATTAACGAAGATTTATGCAAGATAGAGCGCGCTTTGGAACGTCGATACGACGTTGCTGTTAACCGCCGGTTCACCCGGTGTCGATGTTGGTCACGCGTAAATAGCCTTTTCTCACGTTATTGTTTTACGTTTTTTCAAACACCGCTCTCCTCGTTCGTTTAATCTCGTTCCTACGGATTCCAGCTAGGGCCGACTCGTCGTTAAGTTTGCGAGTCGTAAAGCAATTTACGCTTGATACGCGAGAAGGTGGCAGGCCGCGACTTTTCAGGCCAGATATTTTTTGCTCAGGAAAAACGCGTTTTATCACGCTGCTCGATTAGTTTCCCGTTGCGATACGAAGCGGAAGCTGGATACAGTGACTCGCCAAAGTATTCGAATATATACGGTAGAAAATTAGCATCTACCGGTTACCTAGTATTGTACCGGTTATACGAAACAGTTTGATATTTCGCTTTGATATAGAATTGCGTTGAATATCTTGCAACTTGTAGCGTCATCGCACTTCCCTTGTAATTTCCGTTGTAACGTCGATGGTTCTAAAGTCGTTTTAAATACGCTGGAATCTGTACGAAACGAAATACGAAAATGATCGACGACTGACCAACCAATGGTCGATGCCAAATTTAACGATACCGATGCAATTAGCGCGATTAAATTTTACGATCTGCGAAACTATATTATATAATAGGAAATATAAATACCAAATAAAATCTTAATCCAACGAAATTTCCCTTGAAACCACCAAAGAAAAAGGTACGAACGTAACGGAGAAGAGGAACGATATTAGGAGGTGGATATCGTCGGATTTTATACGGCGAACCGTGCGTACCAAGTACTTTTCTTGGCGAATCGCCGGACTTTCCATATTCGTGTAACGGTTCGTGCTACCAGTTGGAACAGTATGCGAAACAAACCATGCGAGTACTGTTAACCGCTCCATCTCGCGAGCAAACGCGTTACGGCAAGAGTTTTCTCGGCTGTGACAGAGACCTCGGTATTGTTCGGTATCAATGCCAGCTCGATCCCCGATGCTATCGTCTCTCGGAACGTTGCTCTCTTCCTTAGATCTTCGTACCGTGCGATTTGAAAATCGAGTCGCGAAAGTCTACGTTTTACGCCTGTCGAATTTTGCGTATCCGACCGACCGGCGTAGCCCAACGAGCTAAAAACGCGCTTTCTCGCCAAATTTCTATTCGTGTTCGTTCGTACCGACAAATCGGCGCGAGTATCGTCGAGTACTCGTGTTATTTTTCTAACGCCGTATCTTTCTATCTTTTTACCGTTTTTTCTCGACGAAGGTGAAAGTAAATAAAATTAATTACGTATAAAATTGGTAACATTTGGAAACGTAACGCGCGCGAGCCTAGAAACGGGCGAATCGGCGCGCAAGTGGAATTCGATTGGCGCGATACAAGGTTCGTTTCGTAATTGGAAATTGCATAGTGGAAACTGTCGAACGACGAGAAAAGACGCGTTTCCCTGTGACGCCGCCGCCGCTCGTGTACGAACCGGACAAGAGGATATTACCGGTAACGCAACGCGCTATTCCCGCGATTGCCGTTCCATTGGTTCCGCTTGTCTCCGACGATCGAGCATCGTCGTTCGTTCGAGAAATCAAGCGCGAGACTCGCGTCCAGTTTCTCAACGAGTGCAAATATCGTGATATAATATAATCGCGGTGGAATCGAAAGCGGTCGACTCGGTGTTACTCTGCGACGCGACGGTGACATTGGTTACGCTGTCACGGCGTAACGCGACGACATTAACCCTTCGACGCTCGACGTGGCGCCGCGTATACGCGTGTTCCTAGCGTGTATTGCGCTACCTTTATAACGATATATATATATATATATATTCGTAATAATAATAATAATAATAGTAATAACGATATCGTCGTAGTACGGTATACGCGAGTAGGTGTAAAAACCAAAATAACCGTATACGTTAGGATAAAAGTTTCGTCGAACCAAGGATCGATCGCTGGATGAGAGAATTTCGCGAAATTCGGTTTACAAGACTTGGAAACAAATAACGACGCGATAAACTCGATCGACGAGTTATCCTAATTTGCGAAATGCAAATTGCTACGTCTTATGACGAACCGAAGCGATCAACAAATACGCGAAACGCGCGCGTTGCTCGAAAATGTAAGATAAAAGACGACGCGTCGTGTCTGCGATCCGATAGAAATATTTATTTACCTTTGGTTTCTCGCTCTGTCGAAATATGCATTTACGCGAACATCGATGATTCGGCAATTACCGATCTGTTCGAACGACGGTAAAATTACTTTCGCCGTCGTTTATCGATCTACTGGCAGATCAATCATCGAACAACTGTACCGATAAAATTACTACCGATAATTCGATAAACGATAGTTTGGTAAAACTCGATTATCGACAAACCTAAGAAAGATACGAAAGATCGGGTCGGAGACGAGTTAGAAAATCTTGTACGCCGCGGAAAGAAGAATCCGTCGTGAGTTACGTTGGAGGAACGCAATGTCGGTTTGTTTGATTGCGCGTCGTGAGAATACCACGTACAATGGACGACCGAACGTGAAACGCGCATAGGGAAAAAACGGAGGCACAATAACTAGGAAACGTAGGATCGTCATCGTGCTAATTACCGGATTCAAAAAACCGTCGCAGCCAGTAGAGCAATCGCTTTTGTAACTGTGAATCTTTCTCCCGAGTCGTTCACCCGCTGTCGCGTCTCCGTCGCCGCGTTTCTCCGCCACCGAGTATCGTCGAATCAATGGCATTACGTATCGAACGTATACGTACGCAGTGAGTCGTAAAAGTTCACCTACAGCCCCCAAATACGAGATATCGCGGTACGTTCGCGCGACGCGCGTTCCTAAGATAAACGCGATCTCTTTCTTCTCTTTCTTTTCTTTTTCTTTTTTTTTTTTTTTTTCTTTCTTTCTTTTATGGAATCGAAGTTCATCCCCTTTGAATATAAAAACTTCGCGGAGAACGTAATTGCGAGGGAAGATCGTGTTAGCAAGCGTCTTAAAAAAAAAAAAAAAAAAAAAAATGGTCCGTCGTGTAAAAAGAATTCAACGCGCCGTAGCTTGTGAAACTTAAGATTTTCGGTGGAATCGTAAAACCGTAATTAATATTACGCGAAAGTATCAATTAACGTATTTAATTCTGGCAAAACTACAATAGTACTTTCACCTTTCTTTGTACTTTCTTCCTTTGAACAGGAAATCGAACGATGCTTATCACCGATAATTAGCACAATCGGCAAAGATTTCGCAAAGTTTTAAGAACGCGGTTACGCGATATTTATTTTATTTAGCGATATTTACGCAAATCGATACGTAGCTTTCGCCTAGTTACGTTTAAACGAAATATTTCGGAAAAATAGATTATACCGCGACGATTTCTTAAATCTTAGTTCGAAAAACGATAATTTTACTTAAGAGAGCTACTTGATGTCGCGTTAATATCAATCGCTGCGTATCGCAGCGTATTGTACGTATTCGAAGAAGACGGTAGCCGCGAACAGAGTATTCCAGCGATTGCCAAATTTTCGTGAAAATTCTAACGCTTAGCCGGTCTCGCTTTAAAAAGAGACTGGCAAGAGGCGATCGCGTTAAGAAATTTTGAAACAAAGAAAACAAGAACGCAAATTCTGGAGATTATCGGGTTTCTCGAGCGCAATCGCCGCGAGACGTACAAATCCAAAGACTGGAAAAGTCGAAATATTTTAAAACCGTTAAATTCGTTCTAACGAGCGTTTACTAGACCGGAACAAATCAAAGTTTATTATACTTCGTATCGATCGATTAACCTGATATAAGCGTGGAAATATATTAAAAACGATTAAGATCCGAAAGCACGCTAAATTATTTTCCTTTCCAATTTAACCATCGACTGATCTCGAAGGAACGCGTATTTTCTCCGAATCGAAGATATTTTCTGGACAAGTGGAATTACAGAGACGCACGTGTCCGATTCAAGTTCGTTCGTTAGCTTCGCGTGATCTACGTAACGAAATAGCGACGCGTCAAAGAATGGTAAATGGGGCGAATTTTTATCGACCCGATGGTCGTCGATAATGGCGACGGGCGCGAAATCCATTCGCAATTACGCCAGCAGTCCGATGACGGAAGTTAAGAAGCGGTTGCGGAAATGAGAGCTGCGACGTTCGCGCCAAACTCAGTTTCCCTCGACCTTCCTGGGATGTGGGTTAACGCGTACTAACTTTTAACTCTGACGATTCGTCGACGATTTTATCGGACACTGTCGTCCTCCTTTCGATCGTTCCCAACACCGTTTTTACTTTTCGTTCAACTTTTTTTTTTCGAAATTAGTTTCTAACGTCGAACGTGCTTTCGTTTCGTCTCTGTTCTCCCAACTTTTAAACCTATCGATTCTTCCAACGATCGTTGTCGCGTATTTCCGTGGCAAAGAATTGTCTTTTTGCAAATGCAATTGCAACGTAATCTCTCGTATTGGCCTCGGTGGATCTTGGAGCGAGAGAAAAGTCGACGAGAAATTTTGTATAACGCGTACGATCGCGCGGTATCGATCGGCAACGTATTCCGATAGACTGGGAACATCTCCGGTCGTAAGACGCAAGAACCGAAAAACCATCTCGACGAATCGATCGATCGATAGCGACGAAACGGTCGGCTATTCTGGTTTATTCACCCGTTTCAGGGTTTCACGGCGTAAAAGAGAAATCCCTCGTTTATTAACATTCACTTCTGCGGTTGATTTTCCCAAGTATGCGAAAAACTCGACCACGGAACGATCGTGCGGAGTAGAGCGTAGACCGGCGGCCTTTCTCCGAACGCAACACGATGCAGTTACGAGTAACCGCGAATGGAATTGCTTTCAACCGAGTATATACGATATACGTATAGAATCCGCGTGCACTATGCTCGTCGATCGTGTATTTCCTCGCGAAGCGTTTCCGACGAGTCGAACGAGATAGAGGGGGCAAGTTGGAAGGAATAAACGGTCTATGCAGAGTGACCGGCGAAAATACGCACGTCGTACGTTACATCGTATAAAACGTTTGCGAATTTCGTTAGCACCGTTACGAGACGCGATTGCCGCGATCGTATTGACAGAAATTGGACGCAATCTGAAAATACGCAGGGTGAAGGTTACTTTTAAGCAATTTTGCGACGAGCGGAGAATGGACGACGAAAGTAATAATATAAATTACGATTAAAATTTATCTCGCTAAGCTCATCTTATTAAGAAAACGTCGATGTCGTGCATTTTCTCGATAGATCTTTAGAGATAATTGCGTATTACCGCGTAATGATAAAATTTCTTTTCACGCGTTAAAGCTATCGAGGTAGAAGTCTCGACGACCTGAGTTACGCTTAATTAAGTAACGTAACGTTCGAAAAACGTTATGTTATTTGTTCTGGCTGAACGAACGTGAACGGTATTTAAAAGACACTCATTTTCGAGATCTAAAGCAATGGCGATCGATACATATTCGTGTGGTGATAATTTGTCATTGCTATCGAATGCTATCGCTGGTAATGAAATTACTAATAGCAATTTTATTAGTTTTGAAAACGCCAATAGCACTTTTTTTTCTTGATATTTATAGTTCGCATACAACCGTTCTAAAAGCCATTTATACTTTCTGTCTCGAAATCCAAAGTATCGTTAAGTCCCGTTCGAGGTTTGAGTATTAAACGCTTTTTATTCGTGTATAAGGATTACACACGATTATCGGAGACGTAGGAAGTGCAAGTAACGAAATAGAAGAATCGAAGCAAGAGAAGAATACGGTTGGATGGTCATGGCGAGCAAGCAACTGGGCAAGCGAGCCAGTACCGCCACGCTTGTTGGTCTTTGCACGAGGAAATCGTAGAAATTTCTTCGTAATAGTTGCCAGATAGGACGGAATTATCATAGTCTCCATAATCATTTTTAACGTAAAACTATGTGGAACAGGACGTAACATTTTTCAAGGTTTCTTCTTTTCTAAGACGATCGTTCACGGATCGAGGCAGTAACCTCTGTTCTATTTCTTCTTGCTTCTTTTCCTTTAATTTTATTTTATTCGATACGCGCTCTTTTAATTATCGACGCCTATCGACGCAATCGATCGATATATATATGATATAATAATTTTCCATGTAATTTTAGCATTCGTTCGAATCTCTACAGAGAGAGAGAGAGAGAGAGAGAGAGAGAGAGCTCTGTTTTTATACAACATCCAAAGTAATTGATTGAATTCCGCTAAACAAAAAAAAATAAAGTTTTTCTATACGGAAAGATCCCGTTATTCTTGACGATGTCGCGAATGTAATTTAAAAAATGGAAGCTAGTAGAGAACGTTAGCATATTATGCGCATTTTCGCACCGCCGAATGACACCGCTCGAATCGTAAAAGGCGGCTCTGTTATAAAGAGCTCGGTAACAAAGTTTTCACGGGTGAAGCAGCTATTCTGAAATCGATAAGATCCAAGATGTCTATCTTTTAAGCCCATCCTGGCTACGTTGTTACGTACACTAAGTACGTTTCAGCTGAAAAGTATACGGACAGTCGCTTATTTTTCGTATAACGTACCTAAACGTTGCTCGATAAACTTGATAAATTACTCTTTACGTCGTAGCTATCGTACGCTAACGTTACACGGCCAATAACGCTTTGTAACGCGAAACAAGTACCCTAACTATCGCGAATTATCGGTTTATGTCTATCGAATCAAATTTCACACCTTGCCGAATCGATCAGATTTATATGTTCGATTTGAACCAAAATTAAAATCAAAATCAAAACAGTACGCGTTCGATTCATTCACGGATGGATTTATTTAGCGATATATCACCGGTTGCAAAGTCAATAACAAATTTTTCAAAGAGTAATAATTGTAATTGCCTGATTATTAGATACGTAGAACGTCGCATCTTTCTCTCGTCCGTAGTTAGATAAATATTGTAACAAGTACGCGTGCTGCTACTGAAAAATTGGACGATTCTTCGTGATAAAAGAAAAATTTGTCAAGCAAATTGTTAAACAACGTGTATAACGGAGTTGAAACGTAAGTCTGAGCTACGGCTACGCATATACAACGTAAGAAAGCATTAGAACGTAAACCTTGAGGACATATTTCAAAATCAGCAAAACCGACGTGAGAAGGTGAAAACGTGAGAACGTAAGATCCAGCCTATTCTACCTGATCGAGGAATATTTTTTCGAACGTTGGAAAATTATCGCGTCAATTGGAAATTTCGCACAGATCAAAGTGGACGTCGTTGGTGTAACAGGCGAGAAACACACTGTATATATTGGCCTCGTGTAGTACATGGTTCAAGGTCGGCCAGTACACGCCGAAGACGATACCCATGAGGTGTGTGCGTAGGTGCATTCACCCTTTGAAACTTGTTGCTATAACTATACTCGTTCAAGCTGTAGGGACAAACTAGCGAAGAGCTGTGTCTACTATGCAACGCCATCGACAAAAATCTCACGAAGGAAACTTTTGTTGGATAGACACGTGCCCGGCCAATTTTCATCTTATCTTTTCTTATATCTAAATAACGAACACAATGAGAATGACGACGACGACGACGACGACGACGACGACGACGACGACGGCGATGATGATCGCTTGCTCATAGTGGGAACGGTATACCCACGTTTATAGGAAACGGGCTTCAATTCGATTGTGTGTGATTTTTGTGTTTGTTCTTTAATTCAACGTTTAAATTTACCCTTTTCATTTTCTCCTGTATACAACAAATACGCAAGATCGAATTGCCGTTATCTAAAGAATAAAATATATTCAAGCGAGATTTAAATTCAACGTCAATTTCTTTTCATCTAACAATTATAAATAATTTACGATGTTCTGAATTATTGTTACGTGCGATATAAAATTTAAACGACGCTTACGAATATGTCGTGAAACTCGTATTAAATTTCCTTTTTCAATTTCTACGATAATCAGCAATAATTTACAATAATCGATCATTTCTGCTGTACAAAATAGAATTTGCATACGTTGCGTGCATAGAGTTTGAACGAGCTTGAATTTAATTAATAAGGCATGAATTTAATCGATATTTATCCGATTTATTTCTTTGCTTCTATTTTTCTTTTTAATTTATATGATAGATTTTTGAAAGATCGGATAATAGTTATTACACGAGTAAACGATTTAGTGAAATGTATTAATTCAGCTGTAAGCTGTTGGTAAAAAAGACGAGAGAACGATTTTGGACGAAGATGGTATGTACCGTTAAGTATTTTGAAATCGTCGGAACCAACGTACCTCTATACCGTATACGATTATAATTGAGCGCAAGAGTTAAATTCTGTGGAAAAAGTCATTGCAATATTAATATCACTGGAGGTTTATTAATAATTATAAAAACTACTTTCAAATAGAGATGCAAAAGTATAGGTTATCCAGAATCCCTCAAAACGGAAACCAGATGAATATTTGACATTTCAAGGGCAAAATGTCTTTGAAAAATTCATATTCGATTCACTTTTCTATACAGTCGACGCTCGAAAATAGATAATAATATGTTGATGACTAATAAGTAGGTTTTTTCATACACCGTGACAAAGAGCTTAAAATTAATTAAAAATTTAGCAACATCGCAAGTACGCGAATTTGAAAACTAAACGTAACCAAAACTAGGGAATAATTTATAAATATCCAAAACGCTCCTAACAAAGTTCCTATGAAAAGAAACAGGAAAAGAAACAACACCAAATCGATTCAAATTTCTTTCGCGTCGGAGACACTCGTATCATTACCAAAAATTAAGGAGAAAACAATCGTAACGATTACGAAAAATTTGAAAAATGGAAACGATAAATTGAAAGGAGGAAAACTAACGAAAAATAAATAAGAACGTTCTTTTATACGGCAATATGCACATGTTTATGTACATGTTTTACATATGTGTATATCTAAGAAAATAAAATTGCTATTTCATAATTATCCAATATATGTACATATTTACACGTGGTACCCATAATTCAAAGAAAAAGAAACCAATACAAAAAAAAAAAAAAAAAAAAAGAATCCAGATAGGATTTACTTACTCATATTTGTCAGCATTAGTTTATAGCCAGTTTTGGCCCATGACGTGTTCCGGCGAA